>NW_026776143.1:0-491038 GCF_947086385.1 Phlebotomus argentipes
AATTATTCTAAAATGTTCTTTGGATTTGAAATGAATATTTCTCATATTTTTTAAAAAGTTTTTACTTAAAAACATTTAAGATTGCAAGGAAAAGATCAAGTGGAGTATGAAAAATTGATTTTTTAGAAATAATTTCGATAAAATCGACTCGAAGACTAATAAAAATCAACTTTGGAAAGTAATTTTTTCAGATTTTCCATTAATTTTGCCATATTTTAATCAAAAATTCCAATAAATACCAATAAAATCATCTAAAATATTTACAAAATCAATAATTCAGAGCAATATTTGCACTTTAACGGACGATTTGAAGGCGTTTTTTAAGATAAATTTAGCAAATTTTGCAGCGATATTGAAGCGAAAATCTTGAAATTGTTTTGCTGAAAAATTGCGCTTTTGGCTTTTCACAGTTTTCGAGGCACCCGTCGAAGTGTGATGATTAATTCATAGTTTGTTTGGTGTTTATGTTTTATCTCTAATGTTATTTGCTCCTCCGCAATGAGATTATGTGGAAATTAGTAATTAAGATGAGGATTTACAGTGACAAAGTCACAAATTACAAGAGGATTAATAATCCACAGAGAGAGAAAGAGAGAAAAGATGGAGAAGATCTCGATGGCGTGACAAATGGGCAGGAAAAAAGCTGTACACTTTCAGTTTCTAACCATTAAAAATCATTAATCTTTTTCCACTTCCAAACACACCTCTGGCTGTGAGAGTCCAAGAATGACGCGAGATTTCAGCGCGTCGCTTAACTTCTCATTTCATCTTAATTTGCAATTTAATCTGAAAAATATTCCCTTCAATTCTCTCTTTCTCTCTCTTTCTCTCTCACACACACACATTTTTAATTGAGCCATTGAATGTCGGTTGGCTTTTTTTTCCCTTCTGGCCTTTGTGAATTCACACTGATAGTCGAGAGTCAAATCTCTTCTCTTTTTCTCTCTTTGTCGATGACTCAGAGGGTCAATCAGAGTGAAATGTCCGTTTTATTTGCAGAAAGTGATGTGCAAAGCTATGAAAATGTCATAAACGCTCATTTGCCACGCCCCTTCGCATGCCCCGCCCCTTATATTACATTTATCTCACTATTTACACTGAGAGAATTGAATTGTCTGGAACAGAATTTTCGGAAAACGTTTACATAGAGTGAAAATATTACGAGGAGTCGAAATTGTTTTTAAAATGATTTGTGAAATGTTTTGAGAGATGATTTTGCTTTGAAATTTTTACTAATTTTTCATAAATCTCTGTTTTCTTTCAGTAAATTGATAAAATTGCTCAATTCTATTTTTATGCAGAATTTTCCAGGTTTTTCCACTGTTTTTGTTTGAAATATTAACTAAAATACGAAGAATTAATAGACAAATTGGAAGAAATTTGCTACAAAAAGTCGGTTTTTGATCATTTTTGTGTACTTTTTTTTCAATCAATTCGTAAAAATCAACTTTTTACATTTTTCCTGCCCATTATTTTCCCAAGAAAAAATTGAAAAATAATCAAATTATGATTTAAATAATAAAAAAAAGGTTATTTTCCCGCAGGTTAGGGGTAAATGGGGCAGCTCAGATTGGGGCAGCTTCAGATTTCTTAATTTTCTCAGAGATTTTTACATGAATAAATTCCTGGTCTTCACACAATGTTTGTAGTCCTTAAGGACTACAATTGACGAAAATTTGCACAGGATAGCCTTTACTGTTTAGATAAAATAAGTGAAAATTGAAAATCACTCACAAACTAGAATTTTGCTGCCGAATTGATTGCGTGTTTTCTCCATTAAAAAAGCCACAATTCGCGTGAAACACAATCAAAGGTTATTGAGAATTAAGTAGAGATTCTAAATATGCCCGAACTTTTCCTCCTTGGCACGGCCTTTTCAGTGGGTGGTGGAAAATGCACAAACACTGCACACGGGGCAGTTTCGGATCGCCACGGACTGACAACAGCGCGCTCTGACAGTCTGACGCAACATCACGGTCGAAATTTTCTTGTGGCAAATATTGAAGATTTTTCACAAAGTGCCGTTCTGTGCTGCATTGCTTCATCACGTTAAACGACTTCTTAGTGGAAAAGTGAGAAAATACACGCGAAAATCAATCATCAATCGCGAAACATTTTGCGCGGAACTTTCGCGGCGCGTCAAGTTGCCACCACTCACGCATGGTGGCGTTGCGATACAGGAAAAATGACGGGCAACTTGCTTTTCGCTCAGACATTTTGACAGTCCGTGCAAGGGTCCAGAAAAGTCGCGAAAATATTACTTTAAAGGCGATTTTTAGGGAATTAAACAGTGTCAGTGTGTAGATTAGAAACCAAAGTGATTATTTGCCCGCGATTCTACAATTCCACAATGGAATTTATGGTAAATATAAGTGAAAATCTGAAACTGCCCCAGAGCAATCCGAAACATCCCCGTGCGGGGCAGTTTCAGATTAATTACAATATTATTTTCATTCTCCTTTAGAGGAAAAAGGATCAGTTTTAATGCTCAATGAAAGGCATTTTCTGAAGCTCAATAGACGAGAGTTTATTTGAGCGTTGTGATCATTTCAATATATTCAGCCGATTTTTCAAGAAAAAATCCTAAAGTTGGAACAGCATTTTGAATCTGAAGCTGCCCCACTTACCCCTAAATCACAAAGAAAAATCAAAATATTATCAAAAACTGAATAAATTAGTCAAAAAATGAATATTTTCACAAATAAAATTGAAAAATAATTGAAAAAAAATTTATTTTCCCAAATAAAATGACAAAAAATCAAAATAACCAAATATTGAATGAAAAAAGTAAAAAAAAATGATTATTTTCCCAAGTAAAATTGAAAAATGATCATAATTGGGTCGGCGAACTGATCGACATTTGTCGACATTGTCAAGATGTTTCGTTAAAAATAAAAAACGTCAGAAACTTCTGGAAAAGAAAGTGCTCGCGGTCACATTTCGCCGGATCCAGCTAATTTTCTTCTAATTAAAGGTAATTTGGCCGCAACACATATTTTGAATAAGATATTAAAAAAAAAGATTTTTTTTTTCAATCAATAAATCAGAATATTCCCGAATATTCACTATTCTTCAATTATATTCAACATTTGATTAAATATCCAGAGAAAATAATCAAAAAATAATCAAAAAATAATCCAAATTTTGGTATGAAATAATCAAATTTTAATGAAATATTCAGAAAATAATCAAAAAACAATCAGAATTTTGTATGAAATAATCAAAATTTGAGTAATAATCACAAATAATCGAAAAAAAGATTGAATAATCACAAAGTTAATGGTCTCAACTTGTGAGTGACTTTCCCCTTGGTAAAATCCCAGCTAGCCATAAAGCCAATGAGTTTATCCACATTTTTCGGGTGGCTTTCGAGTGAGAGACTCAATTTTTTATCTCGATCATCTCATCCACTTGTTTCTCTGAGTCATTTTCACAATGATTTTCTTCTTTTTTTTGCCACAAACACACAAAGGCGCAGGTGAGAAAGAGCGAGAGAGCGAGAGAGAGAGAGAGAGAGATTGTAAGAAATGTGTAATCATGTAACAATTAACTTTTCTCACTCATGTGCCTCAGCATTTGATGGATCTTCGGGGTGATTTGAGACGCTTAAGGAGAGCAAACTCTAACACACACAAATCCGAAAGAAATTTCATCTAAGCAGATGTTAAATTGCACTGTGTTTTTCTCAATTTCCGTCTCACTCACTTTACTTCTTCTTCTTTCCTTCACAATATTATTATTATTATTCTTGTTCTTGTATTGTTGTGTGTGTGTCCAATTTTTCTCCTCTCTTCTGTGTTTGTGTTGCGCACAAATGAATGGAAAAACTCAAGTTGAATCTCTCAATGTTAAAAGGCGGAAAACGGTCTTGAGACAGTTAAAACGTGATTTACGTGATTCAATTCTAACATCTGGTTTTTCCTCAGTCTTTTATTGCTGATGCTTTGCTTCGGTGTTAATGATTTTTTTTTCTGTTTTTGCCACTCGTCAAATAAATACATTTGCTCGATTTGCTCAATATTTTTGGATTTTAGGGGAAGAACAGGGTGATTTTGGGGTGTTTTTAGTTTTTGACTTTACAAAATTATTGTGTCATTTTGACTATGAAACCTCAGAAGGATTCAAATAGGGCTTTAAAACGGCACGAAAAGTCTTTAAGTAAACCTAAACACATTTTAAGAAAATGCAGTGTTTAGTTTTCGAATTACTCAATTTTGAAAATGGTTTTTTTTTCGATTTTAGCACCACTAGCGGTTGTCGTAACAAGTTATGATATTAAGATGAAAGATTGTATTTAACAAGATCTATTTAATGAGCTCAAAATTATACAATTCGATTATTTAGAACCGGAGTTATGTTCATTTATAATATTTATAAACATACTTTACTATGTTTTAATTCATTGAGCTTAAGTTGGAATATTTTGCCACTAAAACAAGTATTAAAACAGAAATTTTAAGTGTCCGCAAAAAAATTTGACTTTTTTTTCCATTTGTGTTTTTTTTTTGGATAAATTAGATTTTTTGCTGTGTCTAATAAGATATCTCAAATTCTTGTACAGAAATAACAATAAAAATGTGTTTTAAAAAATTTTCAAATGTAAATTGATATTTCTTTTTCATAGTTTTTTCATTAAACTGTCGATTTCACAAATATAAATTGGGTAAATTTTAGTCTGCAAATACGTGAAAATGGAAGGAAAAGAACGCAAAAATACAATATTTGTTGCTTCCCAAATGAAAATGGTAAAAAAGAAAAAAACGGGGTAAAAAATGACATTTGATTCTTTAAAAAATGTGTTCTTTAAGGGATGTTTTAAGCCCAAGAATGGACATTAAAGACACTTTAAAGCGTCAAAAAGAATGTCAGGGAATAAACTTAGAGAGTGAGAAAGGTAATTCAGAGCCTCAGATGGACGTTATTAGAAATAATTCTTGAAGAGGAAATTATATTGAGTGTTTTGAAGGGGATTTTAGGTGAATATTGGAGGGAAAAATGCTAATACAGCGTGGGCACTAATTATAGGTCCACTGTAGATTATTCTGGGGCAAAATAAAAAAATATCAAATATGGCGTTTGATTGCCTATCCATAGCCAAAACAAAACCCCCAATATGAGGCCCCACCGCCGGATCCTAGGGATTCTAGGGAACTTTATCACTTTCTGCGTTGGCACTAATTATAGGTCCACTTGGGAATTTTCACTATATCTCAGCGAAAAAAAATCGGAAAATTCTGAAAATCATAAGGATCCTTCATTTTGAGCCCAGAAACCATTTACCGTCGCCACACCCCGCCTCGGTCCTCCGTGGACCGCACTGTTTAAGGTCTTTGCCTAGTACTACGTGTTCGTCCAATATGGCTCCTCCGCAATGGGGCGGGGGGAGCTATGGCCACAAACTCCTTCATAGGACTTTATTGAAGCCTCTTGAGCATAATTGGGCGTTCTGACCCCGATACCATCCTTGAATCCTGGCCTTAAGCACTTCTTTCAGGGTATTTTTCTGCTTCTTTGGACCCAAACCACCCCAACCTCCGGACCATCCCCAATGAAATGGGGCGAAAAGTTCTTAGGACACTTCTAGGAAACCCCTGGACCCTAGATCCGGGGAGGGGGCGGCGCCTCGAAGGGAGCGACACACCGTGGAACGAGAGTTAGTTGAAATTCAATGAAAAACCATACAATTTTTAAATTGTTTTTTTTTTTTTCTATTCTAAAATATTAGTTTAATATTTCCCAAATTTACCTTTGAAAACATTCCCAAATAAGATTCTTTCAAAGGGTTTCTTTTGGATTATCTGAAGGTAATTTTTAGATTATGTTCCAAAAGTATATTCTTAAAGTGTGATTTAAGATTGAATCACATCAAAATATTCTGTTTCTCTCTGAGTTTGAGAAAAAAAAACTCTCAAATTTGAGGTTATGAGTCTTTAGGCGAGTTGGAAAAATGTATAAAATTCCAAGAAAAGGAGAAGAAAATAAGGAAAACGCATATTCTAAGCACTGCTGAAGTGTCTGGAAGTGTGTCCTGTGATTCTTGTGATTCTGGTGTACACTTATTGGCCATATTATCTTCCCCTTGGCTTTTCTTTCACTGACTTTTTACTTCGAAATTCCTTTTTAACGCCTTAATATTTATTTTGGGGTCTTGAAACTATTCTAAATGATAAAAAGTCATAGAGAGAGTGTGAAAATGTGTGAAAATGGAAGGAAAAGGGCGTGAAAATGCGATATTTTAGAAGTTTCACAAACGAGTAAAGTAAAAATTTCCTTATTTTGACTCAGAAAACGGAATATTTACAACAAATTCCGCGTATTCTTTGGGCTTTTTCATGTTTAATTCCTTGATATTCCAACTGAAATGTGTGATTTGTCCATTCTTCAACAAATGAGAAGAACTCCTGAGAAGTGCTCGGAAGATTCTTGGTGTCTCTTTGGCCACACACAATTCCCGGAATATTTGTGCATTCGAGCCACTCAAGTGTCGCAAAGAGTGTTCAATGACTGGCGCAACAACAAAAGAACCAACGCCAATGCAGCAACGGAAATGAAGCGCACAACACGCGTCTTGTACGCCAGGCGCGTTGAGGTGTTGAGCGAAATACAACAAAAAACATGCAAAAATCAACTCAACATTTTTACGTAACATTTCCCGAAGTTTGAAGCAAAAGAAAAAGCTGCAATTCACAGCAAAAATCGACAAGAGAGAGAAACTCATCGGAAATTTGCAGTGTGTGTGTGTTTCCAATTGACTGAAATATGGAGTGGGAGACGATTAAGTAACAAGAGGATTTTTGTGTGCCATTTATCGCGGATTTATCATTCTGTCTCAAATCCACCGACAAAAATATCATCGATAAATTGGGAAAATTTCCAACGATGGCGCATTAAAACCGTGCGATTTTCGTGGAATTACTGTGATTTCACCTCATTTTGGGTGAGAATCTCTGTGACAAAGAGAGAGAGAGAGAGAGAGAAAGGGAAAGGGAAAGCCGTGCTGGCATAAATTGAAAAAAGAATAAAAAATCATCAATAACAGGAATTTTCCAGCAATGGAAAAGCATTAAAATTATCAAAATGAGACGAATTTTCTCAATATTCAGCAAAACATCAAACATAATCAAGGGGGAGATAATACAGTCTGAAATGGTGTACAATTCAATTGAAGTCTTTGGAAATGAAAATGCTTGAATATTTATCAATCTGAAGCGTTTAAAAGTCATTTTAAAAAGAAATTAACGCAAATTTTGGAGAAAAGAATTGTTTTTTTTTGCAATTTTCCAGGTTATGTCATTGAAATAACCTCAAAAATCACTCATTCTTTCGCTTAAGCTGGTTTAAGATTGAATTTTTGTTGAAAACTACAAGATTTCAATGCTAAACTGTGTTAATTACACTAAAATTGACACATAACCTCTAAAATACTGTTTCAAGATACGAAATTGTCTATTTTAACAGCTTTTTGATTGATTTTTCTATTCCAAAATAGTTTAATATTCTCCAAATTTGCCTCTAAAACATTCCAAAAATGGATTTTTTCAAGGATTCTTTCAAATACCTCAAGATATTTTATAGGTTATGTTCCAAAATGCATCAAAAAGAGGGAAAGATAATTAAATCACATGAAAAAATCCACTGAAAACTTCAAATACATCTAAAATAATGTTTTTCTCTGAGTTTTGAAGGTCATAAAATGTAAAAAAAGCGTCTTTTTGGGTCAAAGACTCCTAAAATTGAGGTTATGTTAATTTAAACGGTGGAAAAATAAGGAAAGCGCATATTTAAAGCACTGGAAGTGTTAAGGATTTTTCACAGAAATTGTTGTACAGATTTTAGCCACATTATCTCCCCCTTGAACATAATAATTATGATTGTCCCGATAAAAATCATTCAATTGAGAATTCTAAAAGAAATTTCTTATTAAAAAGGCATGAAAATGAAAGGAATAAATTAGAAAACGAAGCCTTAAATTCAATTTTAGGTTATTAAAAATCTGTTCGAGTGTAAAGAATTCTTAAATACCGTTTCTTAAGGCTTAAATCTGGAAGCATTTTATGCAATAAATTCCCTAAGAAGATCATAAAGAAGGATTTAATTGTGCACAATATTACCCTAAATCCAACCAAATGAGATGAAAAGAGAATATAAAAAGTCACTAATTTAACCGCTTTGGCCAGTAAAAATAACTTAAAATTATGTTTTTCACCCTAAAATATGATAAATCGCTCGTTGCAACATTTCTGATTTTGTATTTCAGTTCGTAAAAAATACTAATCGGACGTTGCAACTTTACTTATTCATTGCTTGTATTAGCGTTCATCTGGCGATGAAGTACGAATAAATAGGAACGAAAAAGCGTTGCGAGGCTAAAATGTGAGTTTATTTAATATGAATTGATAGCTGTCAGAATGACATTTCGTCTTTAAGAGTGTTTTTAGGGCAGAAAATTCCAACTTCCGCTCATTTTCTTCCTTATGGAAGTTAGAAAGTGTTCTTCAATGGAACTAAAGCGTATTTTTTCGTGTTTCAGAGGAACAAATCTCAGGGAAAAACAGTGGAAAAGCTTTTCATGTACTTAAAAATGAGTTGGAAAACCAATTAGTTTGCTTGAAAAGAGTCAAAGAATGTCCGAAAAACAAATTACCTCAATCTGGTTGCATTGAAATGTGCAAAAATTGTCAGAAAAATCAAATAAAAATGTTATAATTTACATAAAAACGTCAATTTTGTCTATTTCCTTTGGTTTTCACGTCGATTTTTTCGGCTTTTCTTGCCTTCACGCGAGGAAAAATATGAATTTACGTCAAACGTCAACATTTGAAACATTTCAAGTGTCATAAAAGATAAAAATTCTTCACATTTGTAATCTTGCAACGCCTTTTTAATGAATTCACATTCATGACATCTTATTTAAAATGGTATGTTTAACCGAAAATTTGCGAAATTAAAGAGATTTCTGTTGATTATTATTTAACCATGACGATTATAACCTCAAAAATGATATTAGAAACTTAAGAAAATGCTTAGAAGGCAAAACTAGAGTATTTTGTCGGTTATAAATTGGAAAATACATCGGAAAACAGGGAAAACATGTGAAAAAAGAGATATTTTCTATATTCGTAATACAATTTTTGAGGTTATGTTCGATTTTAGCAGAAATTATTATGTTTTTCTGTCATATTTCCTATTCTGTGTGTCAGAAATCTTTCTTTAGAGGATTTTCACACACCGAGGGTTGCTCAAGTTGGAGAAAAGTGGTTTCCATTCCGTCTATTTCCTTACATATATTCCATAATTCATTCTATGTATTCCATCCATTCCTGGGAATATTCTTCGAAAAAATATCAAAATATTCCCAAATTAAGCTTTGAATTTATCAAAATCGTCTTAAAGAGAAAGATTTTTGCAGAAATTCTAGCAAAAATCGTCATTATAAGAGCAATTTAGCACAAAGATCGTAAAGTGTCGCGGTTTCGATTCTGCTTCAGTTGTGATTTTTTTCACAGCTTTTTATCGACTTTTCTTTCCTTTTTCCAGGTTTTTTTCGGCTTTTTTTGCTCAATCTTCGCCTAAAACACTTTCTAACACTCACTATAATGATTTCTTTAAGAATAATCCCTAAAAAAATGGCTCAGAAAGGCTCAGAATTGTCTTTCTCTCTCTCTCTCTATCTCTAAGTTTTTCCCTAACATTCTTTTGAACACTTTAAAGTCAAATCTTCAGCTTAAAACTTCTCCTAAGAATTCTTTTTTAAAGTTCAAAATGTAATTTTCCACACAAAAGTCGTTTGGAAAGCTGTTAAATATTGCAATTTGGCGTTTTTTTTTTCCTTCTCAGACTTTCCGTTGTGAGTTCGAATCCAACTCGCGACAATTTTTTTCCGTATATTTTCCTGTTTTGCCCCCCTTTTTTATGCAACAATTTAATCAATGGGTTGGAAGAAAATCTTATTTGTGCAACAGATTCGTTAAATGAGCGAATAATGAATATATTCTTTATTCTATAATTCTTTTTCCTTTTTCGTGTATTTTTCCTTAATTTTATAGCTTTTTATCAGGATTTTTTCCTCAATTTCTCCAAGAATTTTTTCTAATAACCCAATTTGATGCTCGAAATTGCTTTTCTTTCACTAACTTTTTAACTCCTACATTCTTTTTACACGCTTTTATGTCAATTTCTCGGGTTTGAAACTATTCTAAATGCTATAAAGTCATAGAAAGAGTGTGAAAATGGAAGGAAAATGGCGCGAAAATGCGATTTTAGTAGAAAATCTTTTATTCCGACTGAAAAACGGAATTTTTACAACAAATTCCGCGTATTCTTTGGGCTTTTTGATGTTGAATTTTATCCATTCCTAACATTCCCTTCCATTCTTCTCCATTCCTTGATATTCCTGCTGAAGTGTGTTTTGTCCATTCTTCAACTTGAGCAACCCTCGTCACACACTCAATCTTCAATGGAAAATTGCTCTTCAGCGCTTTGACAACGACTTTGTTTAATGGATTAATCGCAGTGACTTTCGCCCAGAAAGATTCACTCCCGGAAAGTGGGCATTTCTATGGGCAATTTGCGCTGGAGCGCGCGCGTGTGAAGAAGAAGATGGGCAATTTGGGGAGCTGCGAAAGTTCGGTCAACACAGAAAGAAAAAGATAGTTGAAATAGTGACAAAGCTTGTTAAACACGATAAGTTTTTTACCTTTTTCACGAAAAACTTACAAGAAATTTGTAAGAATAGGTGATTTTTCATAAAAATCCGAACATTTTTACGAAATAAACTGTGAGTTTTATAAATAAGTTTTTGAAGATTGTCCAAAACAATATATTCAGGTAGAAATTTGTACATTTTCAGACACTTTTTAGGTTAAAAAGTCTCTTGTTGTCAGGAAATTAGGTTATGATTCGTGGTTTATAACATTGATTGTTTTTTTGAGTAAGTTTGTAGGCAAATAGATTTATAAATTTAAAGATAAAATGTATAACAATGTATTTTTTTTTTGTTAATATAGTTGTAAAAAAATCATAAATCGTTTTTCTCTAACCCCAAAAATTACAAAAACCCAAGATAAATTTTTACATAACATTTTTACATAATCTTGACGAATAATTACAATTAAAATGTATGAATTAAATGATTTTGTAAATAAAAATTACAAAATCTGACAAATGTTTATCCGGAAGACATTTTCACTAGCATGCTAGTAATTTCCCCATACAATTTCAGACATTTTCAAGGGTTGCTCAAGTTGAGGAATGAATTTAACCATTTTCCGCTGTTTCAATTGGAATACTAAAGAATATTCCAGGAATGGATGGAAATAAAAGTGAAAAATTCCATGGAATTAATTGTTAACTTGAGATTAAAGAATGAGAATTTAAAGTATTCAGATTTTTTATTCTTTTCCTTCACAAATAACATAAATAAAAGCATTTAAACTCCCCAAAATTAGTCAATTAGTTGAATTGTGGTGTGAAAAAAGGTCAAAAACAGGAAAATATGTGAAAAAAACTTGTCGTGAGCTGGATTTGAACTCACAACGGAAAGTCTGCGGAGGAAAATGACGGAAAATTGCGATAATAACAGCTTTCCAAACGACTTTTGCAGCGAACAAGATGGAAAATTACATTTTAGGCTTCGAAAAGAGTTCTTTTGACAATTTTTAAGACCTAGAATTGACATGAAAGCCGTTAAAAGGAGCGAGAAAAATTTATTTCTCTGAGATAAAAGCAATTTCGAATATCAAATTGAGGTTATTAGAGAGAATTCTTGAAGAAATTGAGGGAAAATACACGAAAAAGGAAAGAAAAGTGAAAAATAGATGTAAAAAAATCAAAACTAAATGAGAATCGAACCCGCGACACTTCACAATCTTGTGCTAAATTCTTTTATGTCGAAGATTTGCGCTGAAATTTCGACATATTTTTCTAACTTAGACGATTTCGAAAACACAATTTCGAATGGAAATTAATTTTTCTCCCCACTTGAGTAACCCTTGGAAATTTTTTTGTTTTTTGTCTACAAAATTTAAGCAAAATCCTACAAATTTCTTCTTTCTGTGAACTCACCTCAATCTCCTTCCTGTAGAAATCCTCAATTGTGGGATCGTACTTCTCGATGAAGCATCCGGACACGAATTGGACGGTGAGGGCGGACTTGCCCACGCCTCCGGAGCCCAGCACCACGACCTTGAACTCGCGCATCTCGCGGGGCGCTGCTTTGAGGGTGTCTGGGCGGCTGTCTGGGTGGCGTCTGAGGGGCGCGCAGAGTCGTCGCTTGGGGTTGGAGAGAGAGAGAGAGAGACAAGCGCTCAAGAGGGAGATTTCACTGCACTTCGCGGGCGCGGAATGTCATTGCCAGTGGATTGGCGTGCGTGTCACGCGAAAAACTCACTTTCTCAAAGGCACAAGAAAGCGTCAAATCCACTGTTTTGTGTGTGTGTGTTTGATTGAGAACTTTCAGCACCAAACACCGCCCATTGGCATCTTCTTCACGGCACAAGAACACACTCACAAAATCACCAATTTCTTCACTTCCGCTACCAAAATCACTCCACAATGAGATGCAGAAGGGAAAATTGCATTTTTCTTCTTCTCCTCAAAACACACACTGTTGTTGGGTTTGCACACGGCGCCGCAAGGGGCGCTGATTGAATGCCCCTCTTCTTCTTCTTTTGCGAAAAAGCACCACAAAAATCGCACAAAAACAGAGAAAAACCAACAATTTTCACCACCTTTTCACCACACTTTGGACACACGACCGGTGGGGGTGTGTTGGGGACAATTTGGGGTGGTTTTATTGCGAGAATTTTCACTGAAAATCCAACAAGCTTGATGATGGAACAAGAGATCCGAACCACGGAAAGCGAACACTCGGAATGACACATCCAACAATCTTCGTCAGCGGTGTGACAGTTCACTCCGCTGGCATGCCAGCCACGCCCTATGGAGAACGGATTCCACGATCCGAAATCGTCCATGGAATATCTTCCACTTAAATTAAATAAATTCCACTTTATTCCAAGCAAGATACCATGGAATAATTCCATATATATTCCTTTTGGCCATCCATGGATATTAGAATGGAATATTTTCCATGGTGATAAATCCGCGGAATATCCATTGGTTTTCCACGGAATAATTCGCTCTTTGCGCGCGTTTTCACGCAATTACGTCAGTCTTGTGAAATTCTTCTCATAGGAAAGAACGCGTAAATATTTTTCTGTACTTTTCAGTACTAAAACGTTAAGTTTTTAATGGTAAACACTCTAAGTTTGATCATATTTTCTGGAAAAGTGCTGAATGTATGCGATGGAGACGGCACAGGGACCCCACAGTCAGAGAAGACTCGAGGTTTCCGGACAACGTCAAAGTAGGAGAAACAATCAATGTAAGTATGGAATTACCGAAACATAAGAGATATATCCTGTTTTCTATACTGAACATGTCTTTTTTATACAGGAAAATAGGATGCGGAAAAGCGGTTACCGGAGGATCTACTTATTCGACAGAGTGTGACTCATGACAAAGGTAAAAAAAAATGTTCTTCATGTTCTCGAATTCCTATGGCGAAAATCCATGGAACATCCTATAAAACATCCTATGGAAGATTTCCATTGCAATTCCATTGGCCAATCCAAGGACGATTACAAGGAATACCATGGAGAGAATACCATGCAAATATACGATCAGTAATTAGTGCATTCTATTTTCCAGCATTTTTCAAACATATCCGGACCGGTGCGAGAAGACATTAAAGAGCATCTCGACATCCGGCGACCGCGGTAGCAGTCGTCTAGAAGAGTAGCAGTCCCTGGGAAGCGGCAAAGCAGCCACCAAGGCAACGCGTAATCACAATCTGATACACATTTGTAAGATTGATTGTTAATATTTAATAAATACAAATCCAAATATAAATTAGTCTTTTTTTTTTGGATATTTTGGGGCGGAGCGCCGGAAATTTCTGGGAGAAATTTCACACATTGGAATTTCCTCCATGGTATTCCTTGTAATCGTCCTTGGATTGGTCAATGGAATCGCAAATGGAAATTTTCCATATATGGGAAAAGTCACCATGGAAAATTTGGAAGCAATGTGGGAAATAATCCATGGAAAATCATCCTAGCTAAATTCCTATGGAATTCAGCATGGAATCTTTCATGCTGAATTCCAAGGGTTTTCCTTGCTGATCCACGGAGTTCCGAGGGATTTTCCATGGATGCTATTACGCGGATAGCATGGAAATCGTCCATGGTTATCCATTGGATATTCCACGGATTTTCACCATAGGGACTGTCACACGGCGCTTTGGCGCTCTTTTGCCGCGTTATAACAGCGAAAAGTGGATTTTTGGGGATTTTTCCATGGAAATTGCGCTTAAAGAAATGCTTCAAACTAATCTAGACTGACAAACAGGCTGAAAGTGTGCTTATTAGTCAAAATTCTTAGTGTATTTTGATTTTTTCACCCCTTTTCTTATGAGAAACCATGACATTTGCAGTGTTATACAGTTTAATGCGAGTGCGCTACTCAATCAAGCATGGCGCTGTGTTCGCATGATTGCTGTCTTGCTGACATTTTCCGAAAGAGGTTGACGTCTTCGCTAAGAGCTTTCAAATAATAACGCTCAGGCAATTTGACTTAATACAATCAAAAAGGCTGCAAATTTACTGATTTAGTGCTTTATTCAGTGCTTAATAATATCAAAGATAATTAATTCAAGGGGGAAATAATATGTCTATTCACTACACGGGAATTTATACAATATCAAATTTTTTTATTAAATCCCTGAGCTTGCAATCGTCATTTTGAGCAAAGAAGTGAATTGAAACAGTTTTGATTAATGCATTTTTTTCCTGAAACAATTATAACTCTGGTTCTATGGCTTCGATCGTAAAGTTTGACCCCATTTTGGAAACGTCTCAATCTGTACTATCGAAATACTTAAGAAATTATCCAAAAATAGTGTGACTTTGGAACAAAATTTTTCACTTCCAAATTTCAAAAATTATGTTTTTCACATTAGCGCCTCTGGCGGTGGTCTGATGAACTTCTGTTGTTCTAAATAGTCGTAGAGTTTTGTAAGAGCTTTCCAACGAGCCCAAAATCGTAACGATCGGATAAAGAGAACCGAAGTTATAGCATATTTAACATTAAAACTTTAAACCGTCATAACTCCGGTTCTATTGCATTCACATAAAACTATAACCTATTTTTAGAGACGTCTCGACCTCAACTACAACATACTAAAATTTAAAGAAAATTTATGATCAAGTTGCAGAGATACAGGCGTTCAAAGGTTTTTCAATATGGCAGCATTTGTCATGACGTCACAGAGTAATAATGAATATGGCCTACTAAAGGGCATTGAGACACGTCTTTTACTGAAGAGATGATCAAAATCGGTTGATAAACACCGGAGATAAAGGCCGATAAAAGTGTGAACTTTGACCTTCCATATCTTCACTCCTAATTAATAGGGCCCTAAAAGTAACGGTTCGTTGGAAAGGTCTCGACCTCGGCTATAACATATTAAAATTTAAAGAAAATACACAGCCTACTTTTCAAGAAAGTTAATTTTAAAGTTTAAAAAATGGTTTTCTGGACTTTAGCAACTCTAGCGGTGGTTCTATCAAATTGTGATTTTCAGATGAAAACTTGCGTTTTACGAGACCTTTCTAATGAGCCTTAAATCATTCCGATCGGTTAATTAGAAGCGGAGTTATGGCCGTTTAAGGTTTAAAAATTTGAACCTTTATATCTAGGGTTTGAAAGGACTTAGGTCCTTACGTGGTGGTTCGTTGGAAAGGTCTTGAGGTCAGCTACAACATACTAGAATTTGGATTTGATCCATGCCATACGAGCTGAACAATTATGTAAAGTGTATTTTATCTGATTTTATCAATAAAGTTGAACAGATTTACAAGCAATTGTACATAATTTTTCACCCCTTGTTTCAAGCTTTTTCTCTTCTTCTTCTTCTTCTTTTTTTGGTGATGATGAAAAGCAATCCCCAGAATTTCAAATCTCAACACAAACAACATTTCTTACATGAAATTCTCTCAGAATCACTTGATTTTCCAACAATTTTCTTCACAACTCTTTTCTTCCCATCGCAATTTTACAGTTGGAGGGGAAAAAAGCTCCCTCGAGCGCAATGTGTGAGCTTTTTATCTAACTGACAGAATTCTTCTTGTGCTCCTCAACTTGTCGTGATAACCAGTGTTGGGCGAATTTTTTACATATTTACATTTACACAATTCTTTACATGGTAAAAAATGTTTTCTTTACACACATTTTTTTTTTAACATGTAAAGAAAAAATGTTAAATACGAAAATTGGGTTCAATTTTTCGAATCGAACATTCGTTAATAACGGAAATTTACTTCAGGCATTTTTCCATGAAGCCAAAATCATTAGAAGAGTTTTGTGAATTTTACACCCTCGTTTAGGTAATTAAGACCAAAATGTGCAGACAGATTTCTCGGATAAATGGTTCGTCTTAGGCAAAAATTGAATCTCTTGCAATCCTTGAAGTTCATGCCAAGATATTTGCTAAACATTGATTTTTCTCGCTGTGCATTCTGGATTAAGCATAATAAGCAATCGTCACATTGTCCTTTTCGACCATGTGAAGATGATCTCAGAAGAGCCGTTTTTAAGTTAGGAATTGACCATCAAAGCATATCCTGCGGGCGTCTATGGGGTTCCTGGGATGTTCGAAGACTCAAGTGTGATTAAAGTGGTTTTTATTCGCCAAAAAGCAAACGAAATTAAGCAATCGGCATGAAAATCGTCTTCTCTTGTCCAAAATCCAAAGAATGAAGTTTCTAAAATGCAATCCGACATTTCTATAGACCTTTTCATTGCTGAATGGACATTCTTCTTCCTTGCTTGGTGTTTTCCTCGATGGTTAATCGGCAGCAGAAGCGCCTCGAAAAGAATACAACAAAAAAATACGTTCAATTAGCAAATTTTCTTGTAAAATTAGAGTAAAACTTCGATATTCCATCAAACAAATGTATTGGAACATCAGTTTTTGAATTATTAACTTATCTTACTCAATTTATGCCAACAATTTGCAGATTTTCCTGAGTTTTTCACTGTTGTTTATGGTGAAAACACAGCATTTTGCTCATACCATCTCGGCTCGGTCCCTTCAGATTCCCTTCAGAATTTTGATCTGCAGATCAACTTTTGGCGCCTTCACACAATCCGATTTTCTCCACAATTATGGCTCATTATGGACGAAATCAATTAATTTTTGAGTTTTTTTCCACACTAAAAATTCATTTCATTGACGATTTTCTCGGTTTTCCATGTGAAATTTGTCTATTTTGACCACTTTGACAGCAAGCGCATTGTCAGACACGTCAAAGTCAAATTCAGCGCGGGTTGCCCAACGTAAAATCTGCAGCCACACATTCGACATAGAAATGTCGTGAGCAGGAAGGAAAATACACGATTCGCGTGGGGAAGAAAGAGATGAACTAAAACAATTTTTAAATTACAAAAGCTGTGTTTTCACCATTACAATTTTGCAACTTCTCGGCGTATTTGACAAGAAGTATTTTCTGCAATTCCACGGGAATTCCACGGGAATTCCACGGGAATTCCACGGGAATTTCAGTAGTTTTTAAACTTCAGAAAAGAATTTTTACATTTTACATTTTTTACACATTCTTTACGTCTAAAATGTAAAGAAGTATTTTTTACCATGTTAAGGCACAACACTGGTGATAACCAAAGAAAGAGATGTTCAGCGGGAATCAAGCCCGCGATATAATTTCCACTGAGGGTTTTTCCGTGTAATCTTAAAGATGTTATTAATGGGACTCTTTCCTCGTGGGCGAAAAGGGATTCGCAAGGACCCGGGGAACAATGCGTGTGTGTGTGTGTGCGGTGACAGGGTGGAAATCAACGGGGGGAAATGCGTGAAATGCCGAGTGTTGGCTTTTCCTCCGCAGCCGCTCGAGAAACACGGTAAATAAGACGAGAACAAGACGAGACAATTGTAATTCTCTCTTCAGCATCTGTCGGAGCTTTTGTGCTCTGCTGCGAGGCGCGCTGATGACGAGAGTTTGGGGGTGGTTTGGGGGTGATTTGAGCCAAGGGGCAAATCACAAGGGGCGATTTTAGAGGAAAATAATCGATTATTTGTGTGAAATAATCAAAAAATGATTATTTTCCCACAAGTTTTCCCAAGAAAAATTGAAAAAATAATAAAATTATGAATAAAGAAATAATTAAAAATTAATATTTTCGAAAATAAAATTGCAAAATAATCAAATATTGAAAAAAATAATTACAAAAAAAAATTAATATTTCCTAAAGTTAAATTGCAAAAACAAAATCAAATTTGCAAATAAAATAGTTAAAAAAAAATTATTATTTTTGAAAGTAAAAAAAACAAAAAAAATCAAAATAATCAAATTCTGAACTAAATTATAAAAAAAAAAATGAATTTTTTCTCAAGTAAAATTGAAAAATATTCAAAATTTGAATTAAAACCACAATTTTAAAAATAATCAGAAAATAAACAATTTTTTTATTAAGTATTCAAAAATGAATCAAAAATATTCAAAAAATAATCAAATTTTCATCAAATATTCAGAAAATTATTTAAAAATGATCAGAATTTGAATAAAATAAACAATTTTTAATAAAATATTCAAAAAAGAATAAAAAAAATATTCAAAAAATAATAAAATTTTAATCAAATATTCAGAATTAATTTTAAAATATCAAAATTTTGTATAAAATAATCAATTTTTTAATGAAATATTCAAAAAATAATCAAATTTTCCTCAAATATTCAGAAAATAATAAAAAATATTCAAAAAATAATCAAATTTTCATCAAATATTCAGTAAAAATCAAAAAACATTATCAAAATTTGATTATTAATAATCATAAAAATGATTAAATAGTCACAAAGTTAATGCTCTCAACTTGCGCGACTGATTGGCCCCTTGGGTTTGAGGGTTGGTTTTGGGGGTGGAAGTTGGCTGTGGAATGAATCAAAATTGCTGTTTGCACATTTGTCACTGTCTTCTCTGTCGCTTTATGACGATTAGTCAAGATTGAGTGGCCACCCCTTCGATGATTGATGGAGTGTGACTTCCACAGTCGCCCGCCACTGTCAAAAAGCCACCACCCCAATAATCTTTAATCTCCAATTACGCAATTTTATCAATCGCGCGTGCCTCGCGGAATCACTTGTCGTGCGCCAGATGTTTTTGCCACACTCGGAATTTTGCGAATTTACAGCGAAGATTACAATTATTTGAGCATTAAATTTCATGAAGCCACGACGAAGGGTTGCGCCAAGGGGGAGATAATACAGTCCAGACGTTCTTAAGAACTGGAAAGTGTTGAAAAGCACAAAAGATTCCTTTCCGATTCTATGGATTTCTTATGATTCATGCGTAGAAATTATCAGAAAAACCTCTTTTCTAGGTTATGTCAAGGGGGAGATAATATGCCTTAAATCTATACATCAATTCCAAACTAAATTGTTTTCAAATTATAATGATTCTCTTAAGTTTCCATCCGATATTTCTGTAAGAATCAACTTAAAAAGGCACTTTTGTGCATCTTTTCCAACCATAACCTCAAAATATCACCAAAAGATCTTCAAAAACTCAATTTTGAAGCATTCTAGATCACAAAATTATCTGATTATGACTTGCAAATGAACTTAAAATTGCTGTTTCAGTGTGAAAATTGTCTAAAAAGCTTTCTAAACGAACATTTTTCAATTCCACACGATTATTTTTGAGGTTATGTTCGATTTCAATACAATTTGCAGTGTTTCTTGATGTCAAAGATTTAAAATAACGATGTTTATTGCATAAAAATGTTTAATTCAGTCAATAATTAGCAGAATTGATGTGCTAGAATGCGAATTATTCACTAAAACCGTCCGTGATTCGTTACATAACCTAGAAAAGAAGATTTTTATTGTTAATTTTGTATGAAAATCGAAGAGAATCTAAAGAAATCGGATTATTTGTCAGTAAAATAAGCAGTCAGGAAAGGAACAGGAATATTGTAAGCTTTTTTCAAGCATCTTAAGTGACATAACCTCAACTTTAGTTGTCTTTGTCTTTGAAAGATGCAATTTTTTACCTCTGAGAGTCCCGAAACTTACGGAGAAACCAGTGATTAAGAAATATTTGAAGTTTTAAGCAGTTATTTTGATGTGAATGAATTGTCAAACGCTCTTTTGGGTGCATTTTAGATCATAACCTAAAAATTATCTTAAAATTTTTAAGAGAATCCCTGAAAGAAACTGAGAAACTCGTTTGGGAGGTTTTAAAGGCAAATCTGAGGAGTATTAATCTGTTATAAATCGACCATGAGAGTGGAAAATCAATCAAACAACTATCAAACTACACAATTTCTTATTTTGACACAGTATTTTTTAGGTTATGTTTTTAAATTCAACCAAAAGAGCGTTTTAAAATTGAATCTCATGAAAATTTCTGCTGGAAACTTTAAATATTTTCTTAAAAACCGTTCGTTTGTAAACTTTAAAAGTAATTCAAGTGAAAATTGCGTCTTTTCCGGGACAAAGAGTACTAAAATTGAGGTTATGATATGAAAAAGGAGAAGAAAATTGTGTGAAAAATGCTCAACAAAATTGAAATTATTTATACAATTGTTTATTTCAACTAAAACTCGAGTTTTATATATTTTTTTGCGTTTGAAATTTCAGTGAAAAACCATTTGACTAAGAAAAAAGCTCATTTCAGAAAGCTTTTTTTTCACAATTTTCTCATAAATGTCAAAAATGCTGAATTCTAACGACAAATGAAGACAATTTTCTCTTAAAATATCTTTTAAATTTCTCATATCTGAACAAATTGAAGTGAAAATTTTGATAAAATGGAGGAATTTTCACAGTTTTAATGCTGAGAAAATTAGGGAAAATCGCTAATATTTACACAAAGGGAAAATCATTTGTGATTTTAGGTCAAATTTTGATTATTTCGTACAAAATTCTGATAATTTTCTGAATATTTGATTTAAAATTGATAATTTTTTCAATATTTTTTGATTATTTACGGAATATTAATACATACCTAATAATAAATAGCGGAATATTGGAAGATCCGGCAGGAATTCCGCAGGATTTCTATAGGACTGTTCTTACTGGGTATACAATTTGAAAATTACCGTTTAAACATCTGTGTTAAGCACTGGAAGAGCCTGGAAGTGGTGGGAAATTGTATACAGATTAAACAGAGTCATATTATCTCCCCCTTGGAATTGGACTCATCAAGCAAAACAACTTCTCTTCGCGTTTGCGAATCTCGTTTCACGCAAAACTGCGTCAATTTGTGAGCTTTTGCTCTGTGCAAAAATCACTCAATTGTGTTGATTCCCAGGAATTTCCATCTCTCTCTCTCTCTCTCTCTCTCGACAATTGTCTGGAAGTATTGCTGGCATTCTGACGACTTGCTGACGATGGATACATCATCTTCTGTCAATACGCGCAAATCACAAAAGCTGCCGCTCGTTTGTTGGAAAGCCGAGCGAATGTAATCAACAATCAAAGAGTGTCTCAGCGCGAATCACTGAGGCGGGAAATTCGCTGTGCGTGAGTCTCCCACGCCGGAAGTCGTGCCTCTGTTGGGGAAGGGGTGAAAAGGGGGTGGAAAAGCTCCTGCGGCGGGGTTGAATCTGTGGGCAAAGTTTCGCGTTCTGTGGTGGTTGATAAGGCAAGATTGAACGGAACACATAATGATAGAGAAAATGTTTGACTTTCAAGGGTGAGCAACCTTTGGCAACCCCACGAAAAATTAGGCTTTGCCCCAAAAGGAGAGAAATTTTCCCGAAGAATGCAAAATGTACAGATTTTCCTCTCAATTCGCCAGTTGAGATCATTAAATTTGTGATTATTACTCAAATTTTTGATTATTTTATACAGTTTTTGACTATTTTTGTGGTTATTTTCTAAATATTTGATAAAAAATTTTGATTATTTCATACAAATTCTGATTTTTTTTGTTATGTTACTTGGAAAAATAATTATTTTTTGATTATTTCATTCAGAATTTGAATATTTTTCAATTTTAGTTCAGAAAATTTAATCATTTTTCGTTTTTTTTTTATTCAAAATTTGATTTATTTTTATTATTTTGTAATTTTACTTTGAAAAATAATTATTTTTTGATTATTTCATTCAAAATTTAATTATTTTTCAATTTTTCTTGGGTAAATAATCTTTTTTTTATATTATTTCATTCAGAATTTAGTTATTTTTAAATTTTACTTTGGAAAATATTTTTTTTTTGTTTTTTCATTCAGAATTTTTTTTTTCAATTTTACTTGGGAAAATATAATAATTTTTTCGTTTTTTCATTCAGAATTTGATTATTTTTATTATTTTTCAATTTTCCCTGGAAAAATAATCTTTTTTTAATATTTAATTTAGAATTTAATTATTTTTCAATTTTACTTGGGAAAATATAATAATTTTTTCGTTTTTCATTCGGAATTTGATTTTTTTTTATTATTTTTCAATTTTACTTGGGAAAAACAACAATTCTACAATTAACCAATCAAAAATTCTTCCTCATGCTCTTCTTCTCGTCTCCTCCGTCTCTGTCTCACCTTCTGCAGAATAGATTATAGTTACATTTAGACAGTCTTGCTTTTTGTTCACATTATGATGCTTCGTGAAGTGAATGTGGAGCGCTTCTAATGTGTCCAGTGAATCATTCTCTTTTGTTGTGGTTCAATATGCTCACTTCACTGAACAAGAAATCATGGTTCTCTTTTCTAGAGTCACTGATTTGACCTCATTTGTCCCACACTCCTCACACGTTGTCACATTCTGTTCTTCAGCCATTTTTCTGTTTTTCTGTTGGTCTTACTGTGGGTGTTTGTTTTGTTTCTTGCTTTGTGTGTAAACCAGCGACAGTGTGTGCCAATTGGGACATCATCTGGATATTTGGTACATTGACTCCAAATGGAATAGGACCCCCTGAGCGCCTCTAAGACATTTCGATGTGCTGCGAATTTTCACGTGGTGCTAAAGATATGAATTTTTCCACTAATCTTCCTTGATTAACAAGTAATGACCATGCCATGTTTGAAGACATTCGGTCTAATCCTTAATCCCTTTATGATGCCAAAACCGAACCAAAACAGCAATTAGCCTGAGGATCACCTGAGTAACATTTTAATGTTGTCCCATATAAATATGGTTTGGGTACTTAATGAGGTTTAAACTTGAGTTTAAATGTATCCTGGGGTGTCTTAAGGACAATTATCCCGTCGATTTTAACATTTTATTTAAACTTTTTAAGTGTTTGATATCAAAATTTGATTAAGTGAATATTAAATTATGGTGTGTGGACAATAAGTGACTTCAAAGGATCGAACGGAGGTTTTTTGACCATGCCAAGAAAAGACATTTAATCAGGGAAATAACCAGAAGGACCTCTTAATCCCGTGTGAAAAGGATTGATTGACATTCTTCGATGGTTCAGCAGTTTCCACTCTGTCTGGAGTGCTTCTGTCACAATGCATTTACATACATTTGGAGTCAAAAAGACTGATATTTCACAGCGCCGCGTGTCTTGTCTAGAGACCAAGCTAGAGTCTTAATCCAACCGAATAGTGAGAAACTCATTAATTTCAATTTAATTTCTCGTGCCTTGTTTAGTTCTAAGACTTGCTAATGACCATAAAGAAGTTTCACAAAATTTTAATCTTTGCTAAATGCTATTTTTCAAGAATTTAAGAGCTAAAAATTAGTTTTAGATTTTGCAAAAAACTTTCCAACGGTTGAATATGGAAATAACACACAGTTTTCGTATGCTAAAGGCGGGGCTTTTGAGTGGGCGGAGTCAAATGGAGAATTCCATTCTAGGATCTTCCGGGGAAAAGTTTCACTGTGCCGATTGCAAAGCCCGGGAACTTTGAAACCTAGAATCGTGTCAGCGCTGATGCTTTGAGTTGGGCACGTACATCAAATTCACAAAATGAAAATCAATGTTAATGGAAAATGTTTATGAATGTTTCATGCACTCATCGCACCCTCCGCCATAAAACTGCGGCTGGGCGGGGGGAGAAGGGGTGGGGGTGGGTGGCAAATGAAGGTGACGCGAGGAGTTTTGGCTCTTGTGCACGGAGAAACATCATCAGCGCGGGTACTTAAGGTCTCGGCAAGTGCGCCGGAAGATGCTGCCGTGGGTAAATGTGGTGTCTGGCAATAAAGTTAATTTTTTCACCTCTCGCGCGCCCGCATGCCATATTCATTATTCATCCCTTATCGCTGTGGTGCCTTTGGTCGCCCTCTGTAATGAGCTCGCGCCAAGTGCACTCTCGCTCTCTCTCTCTCTCTCTGCTGGAGCATCACTCAAAGTGCCTTCCCAGATCACCAGCCGCGACTTCCACTTTCGGGGCTTTCATGCGCGCATTTTTCTCAATTTTTCCTATTTTCACACATCGCTGGGGCATTATTAGGACTTCTGAAACATTAAAATGCGCGAGCATTAAAAACCGAAGAAAAAAATGCCACAATTGATAAACGTATGAAGTCATTAGACGAGCATCCAAACATGTTCACATCAGAGTTAAGATTCTCAATTCAACCAACTTTGGATGCGATTGGCTGAAAAATACACGAAGCGCACGATAAATCACTAATTTATCACTAATAAACCGAAAAAAAGGCTCAAAAAAATGACACCGGCACAAGCAAAAGGGTTAAAAATCGCCCTCACGAGAATCGTTGGAAAAAAACACTCGATTTATTTTATTTTGTTACGATCCGAGGGGGGAGTAGTAGCGGCTGCTCAACAGAGTCTCACAACTGAAACTAAAATTCGTCACCACAACATCTTTGCACCCCACATAAACAGCCGCTGGAGAATGCATTGAGTGACTTCGCTCTGCGGCGAGATTGATATTGGCTCAGTGGCATGCAAAAGCCCTCCCAATTCAATTATTTGCCCTATAAGCAACCACGTGCCAAAACGTGTTTTCCTGTGCTGTGGCTTTATTAGCCCTCACAGAAAAACATCCACCGTTAAGCAACGGCCTTTCTAAAGGCCTGTCACGACGAGCGAGAGTCAGTGTGTTGCGATTTCTGGAGGTGGACACACCACCAGCAAATCGCCCCTGTTTTTGTGCCATCTATCCGAGCCAGGATCGCAAGGAAGCAGAGTTCGAGGACCCTAGAGGATCCTGCGTCGAGGACGAGGAAAGGAAGGCGTCGCGCTAACCGCGGCGCTAAGGCGGTTTATCCGACAAGAGGAACAGAGGAGGCGGCGTGGCGACGAGAGGCTCCTCGAGCCCCTTGCCCGCAGCCCCTCGTTCTCACTCGCTGCCCCCCGGTTCGTCCGATTCAAGGCTGGATCCTCGTGAGGCTCACAACAGGACACGGAGTGCGCCGAAGAGACGCCACGTGTGAGGTTGTTGTACATCGACCAGCCGCGAAATAAAAGCCTCTTCTTAGATTAGATTAGATTAGAAATGGGGGTGGTACAAGAAATCTTGCTCCACGGCATCCAGGCCATCTGACGGGCCCTTTATGCATCCCCAGGAAAATTTTCCCATTTAAGGGCCAAGACCCAAAGCTAACCAGTCATCCAGTTACCTTTCAGACGGTACAGCTTTGGCCTGTGACTTTCATTGATATCTTCTTATTTTATTTATGTCGTCTCTCTCCCCCGGTTATCCTCTGATTTTATATTCCCACTCAGAGGGCAAGGCTTTCAAAGTGAGCCAGTCAAATTCACAGACTAGCAGAGCTTGGCCTTGGGCGTGTTTGCAGACGATATCGCTTATTTACAAGCGACACCAGTCTGGTAGTGTGCCCATCTATAAGTAAGGACAGATGCGAAATACACTTCCACAGAAGTTTCTACTTCAGTTGGAACATTTAACAGCAACCTTATTTTTGGGCTGGAATTTTATATTTGTCATTGAAAGGCTTAATATTTTTCGCATCTGTTGTGTTCGATCATTTGCAAGTGATGGGGATCGAACACACGACCGTGATGTCCTCAGTCTGGCTCTCTACCGACTGCACCACGGCCGCCTCAGCAAAAGGGTTAAAAATCGCCCTCATGAGAATCGTTGGGAGAAAAAAACACTCGAGTTATTTTATTTGTTATCGCACTTTCACATTTCACTTTTTAGTCAATTGAAAATAATTCACCTTTTGCAGAAATCCCGAATAAATCACTGCGAAAATCACAAAACAAAAACCCCGGAGAAAAAATCGAGAACTCGAAGCGTGCGAAAGAGTGATAAGAAGTGTGTCTGTGATAGAGTGAACGCGCGCGATCGCTTTGTTTCACACTCTTTCGCACGGCGCTTGTGAACAGAGCGCGCGCAGCGAAACAGCAAAGAAAGGAAGCTACGCGCGTTCGCTATCACACAGCCACACTTCTTATCACTCTTTTGCTCGCTTCTTTCGACATGATGACTCCCGTTCAGCGCAATGGGAATTTATTCTTTCATGCAAGTGATTTTTTACACCCACTTTTTTGCGGACATTTGGAGCTCTGCTCGATTAATGACCACTGCTTAAACTCGCTCAGCTCGTCAAAAGCGCCCCGATGTAGGCAAATTTCGTCTAAGTCCTCAGATGGTCGGTGCAATCCAATTTTAGGCCCATTTGGAGACGTCGTGAGGGCGCCAGATGGCTTCTGAGGATGTCTTCAGGGCTTAATTTGGCGGATTGGGTCGCCCTCTCATCGCAGCGTTTCTCTCTCTCTCTCTCAGTGTGATCGATTTGCAATGGTTCTGGGGGGACAACACGAGGGGGGAGGGGGGCATTTTCGAACACTATAATTGGGTTAAGCTTTGCGCTCGCGAAGAAACTTTTCACGGTAATTTAGCCGCGTGATAAGAGGCAAAAGTGTAGGAGTTTCGCCCTCACATAAATTATACTCTCGCGCGCGCTTCATGGCAAAACTATCTATATAGGATTTTGCAAAGTGCGAGAAGCTCAAAAGAGGTGTTCAAAGGGAAAAGTTTGTAAGCTTTTGTTGCGCGCCAAATCATACATTGGAATTATTCTCTCTCTCACTTCTCCTTATGCTTCCTTATCACGATTAAAGAGGGATTCTATTGGAATGTGTGTGTGCTCTTTAATGCTTGTGAGCGCCAAGGGTGAGATAATGTGGTTGGAAGTGGTGTACAGATCAATGGAAGTGTTAAAATATCTACAACAATTGATTATGAGAAGCTTTCTTCAGAATTCAACGCAGTTTCGTTGTATTTAATCGGATAATTTTACTAAGAGAAATCAATCTTTATGGTTTTCTAGGTTATGTTTGTAATTGAAGTGAAAGTTAAATGACTAAAAATATCAATTCTTGTATGGAAATCACAATTCTTTACGCTTTTAGATTAGATTTTTATATCACAGCATGTATAATGTTTGTCACTGCCCCTTTTTTGCGGCCATCGCCATCTTAGCGTTGGTGACCAACCTCCAGGACAAAACGATTTTATAGAAAGAATTGCGTCTTTCACAATTTACACTGAAAAAACAGTTTTAGCGTCAAACAAAACCTCAAAAAATTTTTTATGATATAAAAAAATTACTTTTTAAGTTGACAAAGAATTTTTTTTTTAAATTTATTTCACAGCATTATTCATATTATACAATCTGATGTGTTTTTAATGGTGCTTTCCTGCATGCTCTCTTCTTCCTCTTCTCGCGTTCTCTTGCTCACATAATTTCATCCCTTCTGTTTAAATCCTTTGTCTGGTTCTTGCTTCATCTTCTCTTGCACTGTGTCTCTCTGTCTTTCTCTTTTCTTCTACTCCGTGCTTCTTTTCTACTATGCGTATCGCTTCTCTCCTTTTGCTCCGTCCTTTCTTACGTGGTGTCTTTCTTCTCTGTCTTACTGTCTTTCCTCTCCTTCTTTCCTAGTCCGTGTTTCCATTTCTGTGTCTGTTTTCTGCATTTACTTTTGAAGTGTTCTTTCGTCCTTTCCTGTCCGAATTCATTGGCGACACTGCAAGTTTACCAGAACTTACGTGGACTCTTATTCCTTGACTTCCTTTCTTTTTCTGGTTCCCTTCGTCTGTGTTCCGAACGCTGTATTTCTGTTAATCAGCTAATAACCTCGTTAGGATGTGTGTTTATTCGCTATTCAGTCAATTATGCGGAAATTTCTGCCGTTTTTCCCGCTGAGTCTGTTATGAAGTCGGCGGCAGACGCCAGTCGAGGCTCTAAAGGTGGAGAGACTGGATTAAAATTTTTTTTCCAGAAAGATATCAAGAATTCTCTTCAATTGGTTTTTAAGACGTGATGTACAAGTCTTTCTGCATATTCTCGCACCCTTGGCTCCAAACACACACACACCCCAAAATCGAGGGTAATTCTCCATCGAAACATAAAATATTAATCTTCCATGAGGATCTCTTCGAGCTCAATTTATCACCTCATTGAGCCACGTGATATCCCAAGCAAACACACCCAAGGCGGGGTTTTCCCACGGTGGAAAAGAAAGTCCAATCTTCTCTCTCTCTCTCTTGGCATAATCAGTATGCAATTTCGCTGAAGGTGAAAATTCCCAATAAAACTCTCCCCATATGATGCAGTCTTTTCCATCAACACCCCCATTTACATGCGCTCGCGCGCCATGGATAAAGAGAGCTTCCTTCTGGCGCTCAAGTGGCAAGAAGAAAATGAGTTCTGTGTCGTATCACTTCTCAATCATTTTCATAGTAATTTAACCCGTGCACTGAATCGATTTTGCATATCGACGGGTGCCTCGAAGACTGTCAAAAGGCAGCAATTTGAAGTTTGAGAGATGAAATTGCTTTGAAATTTTGCCTAATTTTTCCATAAACTCTCTGTTATCTTTCAGTAAATTGATAAAATTGCTCAATTCTATTTTTATGCAGAATTTCCCAGGTTTTTCCACTGTTATTTGTTTGAAATATTAACTAAAATACGAAGAATTCATAGAGAAATTGGAAGAAATTTGGTACAATAAGACGATTTTTGATGGTTTTCGTGTACTTTTTTTCAACCAAAAATTGAAAAAATAATCAAAAAATGATTTAAATAATAAAAAAAGATTATTTTCCCAAGTAAAATTGAAAAATTATCAAATTATGATTTAAATAATAAAAAAAAGATTATTTTCCCGCAGTTAAATCACAAAAGAAAAATCAAAATATTATCAAAAACTGAATAAAATAGTCAAAAAATGAATATTTTCTCAAACAAAAATTGAAAAATAATTGAAAAAAATTTTGTTTTCCCAAATAAAATGGCAAAAAATCAAAATAACCAAATATTGAATGAAAAAAAAGGAATATTTTCTCAAGAAAATTTTGAAAAATAATCATATTTTGAATAAAAGATTAAAAAAAATTCTAAACTAAAATTACATAAAAATCTTAATATTCAAATTCTGAATTACATTCTCAAAAAAAAAAAGGTTATTTTCTAAAGAAAAGTTGAGAAAGCAAACAAATTTTTAATGACATAATAAAAAAATAAATATTTTCCTAAGTAAAATTGAAAAATAATCAAATTCTAAATAAAATATCAAAAAAAAAGATTTTTTTTCAATCAATAATCAATCAATGAATCAGAATATTCACAATTATTCAATTATATTCAAAATTTTATTACAAATATTCAGAAAATAATTTAAAAAAAATCAAAAAATAATCAAATTCTTATCAAATATTCAGAAAATATTCAAAAAATAATCAGAATCTTGAACGAAATAATCAAAATTTGTATAAAATAATTAATTTTTAATGAAATAATCAGGAAATAATAAAGAAATATTAAAAAATAATCAAATTTTAATGAAATATTGAGAAAATAATCAAAATTTTGCCAATCAGAACTCAATGGAATATTTTTAAGATCAATCCAAACAGACATAAGACGTCAACTATCAAAAAACGACTTTTGATAGTCTTCGATTCACCCGTCGAAATGTGTGTGTGGAAAAATATCTCCGCACAAGAGTTGATTTTCCCCCCATTTGAAGTGTTTCTCAATGGTAAACTGGGATGAATTGACGACGACGGGGGAGCTTTTGTTCGCTATGCTGTTATCGCGGGTTTTTTGAGAAGCAAAATGAGGGTTGAAATTTGCGTAAGCATTCAATCGATTTGCAAGTTCTTTCTCTTGAATGCACAACAGCGCATTGAATATTTTTCGTGTTTTTTTGGCTTTTGCCAATGCGCGCCATCGAAGAAGGGAGCAAATTGGCGAAGCAGTTGCTGAAAAGGTTGAAATTTGTATTCTTGACTTCTCAAGACGCGCGCGAGTTCCGCACAATTTACCCACCGGGAAACCACCACTCTTGGAGAAAGCGACTCTGGGGTGGAATGAAAAGCACCTTGTTTTGTGGCAAAAATGGAATTCTTTATTCCAACAGACTTCAAGCAATGGCAATAAAGTGAATGCAGAAGAAAAAAGGGGTGAAATTCACTGGGAAAAAGCATCAAAAAAGTGATTAAATTGAAGCTGATTTCTCATTCTGCACATCAAATGTGTTTCTTTAATTTCACACAGATCATATTTGATAATGAATTCTCTTGAAATACACGTCAGAATTAACACAGTGTAAAAAAATCCCAAGTAACACAAAAGTGTCAAATTCCAGTCAACAATTTTATTGTGAATTTGTACCCAATGAACATTGTTATTCTGTCAGTTGAATGATAAAAAAACAATGCAAAAATTAACCTCAAATTTTCTCAAAAGCAGAAAATCATCAAGTTTAGTATGAAAATTCCCTGGAAAAATCTAAAAATCAGGGCTTTTAAGTTGTCAGTTAGATTTCAATTCATTTCCAATTGATTTTCAGTGTGAATGATTCAAGGTAAATCAATTAGAATTGGTGTACAGCTCAAGAAGAAGTGCTTAAGAAGTGGAAATGTTGAAAAAACCTACAATATTCCATTCCTAAGCGCTTCTTTTACTGACAAATCCTTTAAATTCTCTTAATATTCTTCGATTTTTACGTAGTAACAAAGGTTATAATCTCTTTTCTAGGTTATGTAGCGAATTATTGACAAATTTAGTGAATAATTCGCATTCTATCACATCAATTCTGCTAGTTTTTGGCAGAATTAAGCATTTGTAAGCAATTAACAGTCTTTTTTCGATCTTTTAATGCCGAAAAAACAGAGCAAATTGTGCCAAGATTGAACATAACCTCAAAAATAGTTGTTTGAACACATGGAAAATGTTTATTTAGGAAACTTTAGGGCAATTTTGACTAAGAATCAGTAATTTTAAGACCATAACCTCAAATTTTGAAGATCTCTTAGTGACATTTTGAGGTTATGGTCGTAAAATACACACAAAAAAGCTGTTTTTAAGTGGTTTCTAACAAAAATATCAAATGAAAACTTAATACAAACTTTATTTTCCCATTGAATTGGACTCTTTTGATGCCAAAAAAACACTGCAAATTGTGTTAAAATTAAACATAACCTCAAAATATCATTTTGACACTTCAAAAATGTTTATTTAGGAAACTTTCCAGGCTATTTTGACTGTGAATCAGCAATTTTTAAGTCATTAGCAAAGAATAAGAGATGATTTTGTGATCTTGAAAGCTTCCACGACAAATAAAACTGAAAACATTCGAGGCTCTCCACATCTTCTTATCGGGACATAGAAATGTCAATAAGAGGGAAGATTGTGCTGACATTAGCATGATCTGTGTTCAGGAGAAGAAAAGGAATTTGAGCTAAAAAAGCAATTTCTGTCAGCTTACATTAAAAGAAAGCTCCCAAACTGAGTCTTTTGATGATCTTTTAGTGACATTTTGAGGTTATGGTCGGAAAAGACACTCAAAAAAGTGGTTTTAAGTGAACTTGTGCAGAAATATCGGATGGAAATTCAATACAACATAATCTTGCCATTGAATTACACTCATTTGATGCCAAAATTTACCTCAAATTTTGCTAATATCAAACATAACCTCAAAAATAAACATTTAGTTGACTTTTTAGGCAGTTTTGACTGTGAATCAGCAATTGTTAGTTCATTTGCAAATTATAACAGATGATTTTGTGATCTAAAAAGCATCCAAATTGAGTTTTTGAAGATCTTTTGGTAATAATTTTGAGGTTATAGTTGGAAAAGTAGCCGAGAAAGTGGTTAAAAGTCAATTTTTTGCAGAATTATCGAATGAAAACTTCAAACAAACTACAAATTTCATCTTCTAGAAGTGTCAGGCAAATTTGGAAGTGTCTAAGGCATACTATCTTCCCCTGAATCTGATGACCTGACGGAATATTCTAGTAATCTAACTGAATTATAACGTCAGGACAACCAAACAACAACACATGTTTATCCGAAAATTGTCAAATATTTCAATTTTCACCCTGAATCTAATTCTTTTTAGATATATTTGTGAAAATTTCACCCTTAAAAGTACTTTTGTGTGTTTCTAATTGGAAATGAAGTTATATTTGGGTCAGATTTTAGTTATTTTTAGTACACATTTGAGAATTGCATCTAATATTGAAAAGCTGTTGATGATTCTTGTTTGTGCTGCTTGGGATTGACGCATGAGACAAAAAGCTTCAAGTTCACTAAAATCCACGATGAATTCTTCAAGATTTATAACGCCTGTCGAGTGCAGAATTCTTTCTCAGAGGGCGGAAGGGAATTTTTCTACGGCACGCAGACGTTGGCAAAGGATACAAATGAATGAAACACAATTATGCCTCTCATCCAAAAAGCTTCCCTTTTTCCCTCTCTCTTGGCCCACCAACCGAAGGAGCGCAAAAGAAAGAGGAGCCTTTTGCACGCGCTCGAACGTGTTTGAATTTCATGTGAGCGCGCGCGAAATGATATATATCATTTGGGGGGGGGGGAGGGGGCGGGGGGAGGCAAAAGGATAAAAATATTACCCCGTGCGGCGTGTGTATTTTGAATTATTCCTCCATGGGCTAATGGAAAGCTTTTTAATCCAAAGGCGCGCATATTCGTTTCATCTTATTTGACATTCATCGCCGAAAATGCGGCGTTGCGGAAGAATTCCGCGACGTCGTCGTCGTGAATTTATTTCTCTCATGTCAGTGATTTTCAGATGAGGAAAACTATCTGCAGAGGAAAATGCTGTGTGCCATTGTCTCTCATTCGCTCTGCCCAAGGGGCAAATCACTCGCGCAAGTTGAGACCATAAAATTTGTGATTATTCTCATCATTTTCTTCTTCTTATTCGTGATTTTTAATCAAAATTTGATTATTTCATAGCAAATTATGATTTTTTTTTTTGAAAATAACATTTTGATTTTATTTAATTCAGGAATTCAGGAATTTTGATTTTTTTGTTGTAATTTTACTTGGGAAAAAATCATTTTATTCTATTATTTTATTCAAAATTAGATTTTCTTTAAAACTTTAGTTGAGAAAAAAAAATCATTTTTTTTGTGTATTTTTTTTGTAATTTTACTTAGGAAAATAATCAATTTTTTGATTCTGTTATTCGAAATTTGATTTTTTTTAAATTGCAATTTGGGAAAAAATGATTTTTTTTATTATTTCATTCAAAATTTGATTATTTTTCTGTTTTACTTGTGAAAAAAATATTTCTTTTTTATTATTTAATTCAAAATTAGATTTTCTTTCAATTTTACTTGTAAAAAAAATCATTTTTTATTTGTTAAATTCAGAATTTGATTATTTTGATTTTTTTAAAATTATTTTTATTTATAATTTGATTATTTTTCAATTTTAATTGTAAAAATAAACTTTTTCAAATTATTTTTATTTAGAATTTGATTATTTTTCAATTTTAATTGAGAAAATAAAGTTTTTAAAATTTTTTTTTATTTAGAATTTGATTATTTTGAATATTTTTCAATTTTACTTGAGAAAATAAACTTTTTTTAAATTATTTTTATTTAGAATTTGGTTATTTTTCAATTTTAATTGAGAAAATAAACTTTTTTTAAATTATTTTTATTTAGAATGTGATTATTTTTCAATTTATTGAGAAAATAAACTTTTTTAAATGATTTTTATTTAAAATGTGATTATATTCATTAATTGAGAAAATAAACTTTTTTTAAATTATTTTTATTTAGAATTTGATTATTTTTCAATTTTAATTGAGAAAATAAAGTTTTTAAATTTTTTTTATTTAGAATTTGATTATTTTGAATATTTTTCAATTTTACTTGAGAAAATAAACTTTTTTTATTATTTTTATTTAGAATTTGGTTATTTTTCAATTTTAATTGAGAAAATAAACTTTTTTTAAATTATTTTTATTTAGAATGTGATTATTTTTCAATTTTAATTGAGAAAAAAAACTTTTTTTTATTATTTTTATTTAGAATTTGATTATTTTTCAATTTTAATTGGAAATAAACTTTTTTTAAAAAATTATTTTTATTTGAATTTGATTATTTTTTCAATTTTAATTGGAAAAAATAAAGTTTTTAAATTTTTTTTTTACTATATATTTGATTATTTTGAATATTTTTCAATTTTACTTGAGAAAATAAACTTTTTTTAAATTATTTTTATTTAGAATTTGGTTATTTTTCAATTTTAATTGAGAAAATAAACTTTTTTTAAATTATTTTTATTTAGAATGTGATTATTTTTCAATTTTACTTGAGAAAATAAACTTTTTTTAAATTATTTTTATTTAGAATTTGGTTATTTTTCAATTTTAATTGAGAAAATAAACTTTTTTTAAATTATTTTTATTTAGAATTTGATTATTTTTCAATTTTAATTGAGAAAATAAACTTTTTTTTAAATTATTTTTATTTAGAATTTGATTATTTTTCAATTTTAATTGAGAAAATAAACTTTTTTTAAATTATTTTTATTCATAATTTGATTATTTTTCAATTTTAATTGTAAAAATAAACTTTTTAAAATTATTTTTATTTAGAATTTGATTATTTTTCAATTTTAATTGAGAAAATAAACTTTTTTTAAATTATTTTTATTCATAATTTGATTATTTTGAATATTTTTCAATTTTACTTGTAAAAAAATCTTTTTTTTATTATTTTTATTTAGAATTTGATTATTTTTCAATTTTAATTGTAAAAATAAACTTTTTAAAATTATTTTTATTTAGAATTTGATTATTTTTCAATTTTAATTGAGAAAATAAACTTTTTTTAAATTATTTTTATTCATAATTTGATTATTTTGAATATTTTTCAATTTTACTTGTAAAAAAATCTTTTTTTTATTATTTTTATTTAGAATTTGATTATTTTTCAATTTTAATTGTAAAAATAAACTTTTTAAAATTATTTTTATTTAGAATTTGATTATTTTTCAATTTTAATTGAGAAAATAAACTTTTTTAAAATTATTTTTATTTAGAATTTGATTATTTTGAATATTTTTCAATTTTACTTGTAAAAAAATCTTTTTTTTAAATATTTTTATTTAGAATTTGATTATTTTTCAATTTTAATTGAGAAAATAAACTTTTTTAGATTTTTTTTAATTCAGAATTTGATTATTTTGAATATTTTTCAATTTTACTTGTAAAAAAATCTTTTTTTTATTATTTTTCTTTAGAATTTGATTATTTTGAATATTTTTCAATTTTTCTTGGGAAAATAGACATTTTTTCAATTATTTCCCTCAAATAATTGGATAATTTGACTAGATAAAAATGAGTTTCCTTGAAAATCGCCTTGTGATTCGCCCCTTGGCTCTGCCAAGACGACGACGCTTCAGCCGCCGATGATGGAGATGACGACGATGGGCAAATAAGAGTTGCCAGACTGTGTGTGTGTGTGTGTGTGTTTCCCATCAGGGGAGAAAAGAGGGTGCGGGAAAAGACAAGAACTCCGAATTGAATACATTGTTTGCACACGGAAGTATAATTGCTTGCATTCGCCAAAGTTTCTAATTGCTCTGCACGTCTCGCAAGGATTCACAACGAAGTTGCTCAAATGTTGAGCTTCAACTCCCACCAAACTCACTTCCACTCCACAGTCAGAGAGTGGAAAAATTAAAATGTTTTGTCAATACAATTAACAATATCCGCGCGCTTGTTAGTGCGCCAAAAGAGCGGGTGGATTTCTCACGAGATTCACAGGATTCACAAGATTCGGTTTCCGCCCTTCTTTTGCCGTTGTTAAGTTTGAGAAATCATTGAGAATTCACGCTGAACTTTGGTTGAAAGGAGAAAATCTGCATCAGAAAAGCCAAAATCGAGTTATTAAATCGAAATCAGCAATTTTGGGTTTCTTTTAATATCGAACTCGATAATTTTATCGGTTTTGTTTAGGTTTCTTGATAAGATTGAAGAGTTTTTGCCTAAGAATCTGTCGAAAAACCAAGTGACGACCTAATAATGACCAATTTCTGACCGTTTTTTCTTTCTAAAAATCGAAAATTCAAAATCCTGTAAACCTAAAAACCTTAAGAGTTAGTTTTTGGTTAGAATTCGGTTAAAAACATGACATTTTTCATTTTTAGTAAAGTTTTAGTGGAAAAAGGGTTGAAAAACTTTTTAAAAAAAATATCAAGTTAATTAAAAATGAATAGAAATAATTGTATTTTAAGTGTAAGAATTAATTATTTGAAAGATAAATATAATAGAAATAAATATAATAAAAATTTCAAATTGAAAAATAATCAAATTTTAAGTAAAATAATTTTAAAAAAGTTTTATTTTCCCCATTAAAATTGAAAAATAATCATAATAATTATATTCTTTATAAAATAATTTGAAAAAATGTTGATTTTCTCAATTAAAATTGAAAAATTATCAAAATAATCAAAGTCTAAATTATACAATAAAAAAAAAGTTTCTTTTTTCAAGTATAATTGAAAAATAATCAAATTCTGAATAAAAATAATTAATAAATATGTTTATTTTCTCAATTAAAATTGAAATAATAAAAATAATGAATTTCCGAATACAATAATTAAAAAAAAAAAATTTCCCCAATTGAAATTGAAAAATAATCAAATTTTAAATAAAATAATTTTAAACACGTTTATTTTTCCATTTAAAAATGAAAAATTATGAAAATAATTAAATTCTGATTAAAATAATTCAAAAATAATATATTTTCTCAATTAAAATTGAAAAAAAATCAAAATAATCAAATTCTGTATTGAATAATTTAGATAAAGATTATTTTTCCAAGTAAAATTGAAAAAAAATCAGATTCTTTTATAAAATAAATAATTTTTTATCAAATATTTTAAAATAATCAAAAAATAATCAGAATTTTCTATGAAATATTCAAAATTTGAAATTAAATCACAATTAATAAAAAAAAAATTGAATAATCACAAAGTAAATGTTCTCAACTTGCGCGAGTAATTTTCCCCTTGGATTTTTATGTTTGCAAGATTTTGAACTTCTGTTTTTCAGCTAGAAATCACAGTTAGAAATTGGTCGTAAACAGGTCGTCACAGGGTTTTTCGACAGTTTCTTAAGCAAAAACTCCACAAACTTTTCAATATTATTATTTTTCCCATATTTTAACGTAATTTTGTGCTTTTTCTCTTCAATTTCAAACATTTCCAGCCGCCAAATTGTGTTGAAAAGACAATTCGTCAAATCTTGCAGCATTTAAGACACATTTCTGACCATTTTTCTGGACTTTAAAGATCATTCGAGTGTGAGTCTCTTGGCGAAAATCCACTTTCACTGTGGCGAAAAAAGTGAAATTGCTCCACATGAAAAATCCGCTGGGGAAATAAACGAAACTTTCGCCACGGAGATTGAGGGGATGAAAAGAGTGTGGGGAAAATTGCTTCGATGGCTTATTTAGTTTATCTTTTTCTCCTTTTTGCCATGAACAATCCCGAGGTGTGTGTTCAGTGAGTACAATTCCCGCGGGAACATTTTCCATTTGTCGGTTTTTCCCGGGGAAGCAAAACAGAGTCAGAAAATTCATCGCGAGAAAATTGACTTTTGCACTTCGTCAGGGGGAAAATCAGCCATCAGGATTAAATATCTATGCACAAGTGCTTGTGTTAAGAGTGTAGATGTCGCCAAAGGTAAAACGGTTAATCGCCATATTGGACGCCAAAACAATTCTCTTTTTCCGCTTCTTCACGCTGTGAAACCGTCGAATCGCGCGACGAAAGTCTGTCACGTCGTCTTAATTCTATGTTTTAAAAGTCAAGGGGCAGATATTATGGTTAAAAGTGGTGTACAACTTCATGGAAGTGTTTAAGAAGTGGTAGTGGAAAAATATATCGAATATTTGCATTGCAAAAGCTTCTGTTTCAACAAATTGACGCATTTTCTAAATAATTCTGTTTGAAAAAATCGATTTTCTTGCTTTTTTTTAGGTTATGTCATTGATTTAAAACAGATTTTTGGGATTAAAAAATCATCTAAACCATGAAAATTATGTTTAATCGGAGATAATTTTAATTCTTCTTGGCGAAATTGAGCTTTTCCTGTTTAAAATAACTTCATATTTGTTGAGAAAAAGCTTAAAAGTCAATCATAACCTCAAAAATTGTCTTTTTGCTTAGGTTTTCCGCGATTTGCGATTGAAAGTGGCAAATTTAACGTCATTTTCTTGTAGAAACATTGTTTTCTTCGCCATAATCACTAATTGTCTGGTGAAAAAAGCTTCAAATTGGTTCAAGAATGATTTTAAAGTCAACATTCATAACCTCACAATTTGATGAAATTTTTTTAAAGCAAATTTAAACAGATTCTGGTGTTCAAATTACCATAAAAATTGCCAAAAATTGTGTTGAAACTGGAAAAATTCTTTTTTTCTTAGCAAAATTTAGCCTTGTTAAATTTTAAAAGTAAAAAACAACAGCTTTAAAGTCAAACATAACCTCAAAAATATCATTTCAGCGTCTTTGCTTTGTTATTTTCGCTGTTTATACTTTATTATTCAGTAAAAACATTCTGATTTGTCCTAAATTCACTGCATTTTTACGTTTGAAAACGATTTAAATTAATCCGAAAAGGTTTTAATTTCGATTTTCATAACCTCACAATTTGGTAAGAAGTTTTCGAAGCATTTTTCGTTGGCAAAATTAGGAAATCAAGACAGAAATTTGCCATGAACGAATCAAAGAACATTAAAATCAATTTTTACAATTCAAAATCTAAGCATTTGAAGAGCTTAAACTTCTTGAGATGGAAAAATCTGGATTAGATTTGTGGTAAGTCAGAAATTCGTGTTGAAAACAGTTGAAGAAGTGTAAGAAAAGCCCTCAAAGACGTTCAGAAGTATTATATTAACTTTGTGATAATTCAATCATTTTTTTTCGATTATTTCGTGATTTTAAGTCAAATTCTGATTATTTTTTGACTTTTTGAAGAAAAAAATCCAATTTTTTATTATAATGAAAAAAAATAATCAAAATTTGAATAAAAAATCATAAATAATTAATGTCTTAAATTTTGATTATTTCATACAACATTTGGATTATTTTCTGATGCATTTTCTGAATATTTAATCAAAATTTTTGAATATAAATTGTGAATATTAGGAAAATCCTGATTTATTGATTGAAAATAATTGTTTTTTAATCAAATAATTTAATTTAATTAATTTGATTATTGAGATTTTTTAATGTAATTTTACTGGGGAATTTTTTTTGGGTTATTTTATTCAAAATATGATAGGGGTAAATGGGGCAGCTTCAGATTCAAAATGCTGTTCCAACTTTAGGATTTTTTCTTGAAAAATCGGCTGAATATATTGAAATGATCACAACGCTCAAATAAACTCTCGTCTATTGAGCTTCAGAAAATGCCTTTTATTGAGCATTAAAACTGATCCTTTTTCCTCTAAAGGAGAATGAAAATAATATTGCAAATTATCTGAAACTGCCCCGCACGGGGATGTTTCGGATTGCTCTGGGGCAGCTCAGATTTTCACTGATATTTACCTAAATTCCATTGTGGAATTGTGAATCGCGGCAAATGATCACTTTGATATCTTTCTACGCACTGAACTGTTTAATTCCCTAAAAATCGCCTTTAAATATATTTTCGCGACTTTTCTGGACCCTTGCACGACTGTCAAAATGTCTGAGCGAAAAGCAAGTTGCCCGTCATTTTTCCTGATCGCAACGCCACCATGCGTGAGTGGTGGCAACTTAGTGCCAAAATCAATCAGGCAATCAGTGTTTTCGCGTGTATTTTTCACTTTTACTAAGAGTCGTTTAACGTGATGAAGCAATGCAGCACAGAACGGCACTTTGTGAAAATCTTCAATATTTGCCACAAGAAAATTTCGACCGTGATGTTGCGTCAGCTGTCAGAGCGCGCTGTTGTCAGTCCGTGGCGATCCGAAACTGCCCGTGTGCAGTGTTTGTGCATTTTCCCCACCCATGAAAGGCCGTGAGGGGAAAAGTTCGGGCATATTTAGAATCTCTACTATTCTCAATATCCAGTGTTTGGTTTCCGCGAATTGTGGCTTTTTTAATGGAGAAAACACGCAATCAATTCGGCAGCAAAATTATAGTTTGTGAGTGATTTTCAATTTTCACTTATTTTATCTAAACGTAAGGAAAATTCTGTGCAAATTTTGTCAATTGTAGTCTTTAAGGACTACAAACATTGTGTGAAGACCAGGAATTTATCATGAAAAATCTTGAGAAATTAAAATCTGAGTGTTTTATTTTGTTTTTTTTTGGTGATTTTACTCGGGAAAATAATCTTTTCTTTAATTTTTTATTCAAAATTAGATTTTTTTTCGTTTTTAGTTGAGAAAATAATCATTTTTTATGATTATTTAAATCATAATTTGATTATTTTGATTTTTTTTTCAATCTTACTCAGGAAAATAATAATTTTCAAAATTATTTTATTCAGAATTTGATTTGTTTTTTCAATTTTATTTGGGAAAATAATCATTTTTTGTGATTATTTAAATCATAATTTGATTATTTTCTCAATTTTACTTGGGAAAATATTCAATTTTTTTTATTATTTTATTAAAAATTTAATTATTTTTGAATTTTATTTGCAAAAATATTAATTTTTATTTATTTTCTTTTCAAAATTTTGATTATTTTTCAATTTTATTTGCAAAAATATTCATTTTTAATTATTTTCTATTCAAAATTTGATTATTTTTCAATTTTATTTGCGAAAATATTGATTTTTAATTATTTTCTATTCAAAATTTGATTATTTTTCAATTTTTCTTGGGAAAACTTGTGGGAAAATAATGATTTTTTGATTATTTCCCATCAAATAATTGATCATTTGATTAGAGAACATTAAAAATTTCCTCAAAAGTCGCCCCTTGTGATTTGCCCCTTGGCGAAGAGCCTCAATGATTTGGGGTGAATTTCTCTTTCGGGGGTAAATTAATGAATCCTCCGCGGGTGCTTTTTCGGTTAGGCGCGCGGCGTTTTATCTTTAAAACACACAATCGATCTTCCTCTGACGACAAACTGAGTCTCTTCTTCGCTCGCTGACATTCTGCACAGCCAACAAAGCAACAGAACTTATAACACTGGAGGAGTTGAATTCAATTAAGCACGCGGAAAAGTGATGTGATTTTTGGCTGAGGAGCAAAGAAAATTGATTCTCTGCTCGACTGTGGAGGAAATGCAAATTTTCCATCTTTGCATTCTCAGCGCAGATTTGCATGAGAATTTCTCAGGACACGGAGAAGATTTATGTCTGTTCATGAAAGAGATAAACAAGGATTTGTGTCCTCAAGAAGCACTGATGAATTCTTATTAAGTATTCTAACCTCAAAATGCATCAAAACTTGTAGAATCTTTAAGGAAAATTGATATTTTTTCAACTTGCATTAAATTTTCTCACATTTTTCCATATTTGGAATTCAGAAAACTTTCTTTTGTATAAGGAAAAAACCACTAAAATTTAGCTCACAAGACGATTTTTGAGGAAACTTAGTTGTTCTCCAATCAAATGATCAATTATTTGAGCTAAAATAATCATAAAATTATTATTTTCCCAAGTAAAATTGAAAAATAATCAAAAATTTTATATAAAATAATCAAAAAATGATTATTTTCCCCAAAAAATTGAAAAATAATCAAAAATTTTATATAAAATAATCAAAAAATGATTTTTTTCCCCAAAAAATTGAAAAATAATCAAAAGTTTTAAATAAAATAATCAAAAAATGATTATTTTCCCAAGTAAAATTGAAAAATAATCAAAAATTTTAAAGAAAATAATTTAAAAATGATTATTTTCTCAAATAAAATTGAAAAAATTCAAATTTTGAATAAAAAATAATAAAAAAGAGATAATTTTCCAAGTAAAATTGAAAAATAATTAAATTTTTAATAAAATAATTAAAAAAAATGAATATTTTCCCAAGTAAAATTGAGGAAATTATCAAATTCTGATTTAAATAATCACAAAAAATGATTATTTTCCCCAAAAAAATTGAAAAAACAAATCAAATTCTGAATAAAATAATTTTAAAAATTATTAATCTTCCTAAGTAAGATTGAAAAAAATCAGAATAATCAAATTATGATTAAAATATTCATAAAAAATGATTATTTTCTCAACTAAAATTGAAAAATAATTGAAAAAAAAAATTGTATTTTCCCAAATAAAATGACCAACAATCATAATAACGAAATATTGAATTAAAGAATAGAAAAAATGAATATTTTCTCAAGTACCTACATTTTAAAAAATAATCATATTTTGAATAAAAAAAATTGTTTTCCAAATTAAAATTGCAAAATAATCGAATTTTTGAATAAAATAATAATAAAAGAAAAAATATTTTTCTAATATTCAAATTCTACATGAAATATAAAAAAAAAGATTTTTTTTTTCTATAATTGAATTCAGAATATTCCCGAATATTCACAATTGTTCAATTTATATTACAAATTTTGTAAAATTTGTGATTTTTATTCAAATTTTAATTGATTTTTGATTTTAATAAAAAAAAAATCAGATTTTTTTTTTCATTGCAAAAGCTTCTCTTTCAACAATTGGAAGTTTTCTCAAAGATTTTCATGATGTTTTCCTCACAAAAAAACAATTATTTTACTGCTTTTCTAGGTTATGTTGATTGATTTAAAACAGATTTTGGCAACTCAATAACCCTTAAAATCGTCAAATTTGTCTTAAAGTTGAGCATTTGCGTCAAAGAAACTTCAAATTGGTTAAAATTCAGTTGAAAAAACCAATTTAAGAAGCAACCATAACCTCAAAAATATCGTTTCTGTGCAGAAAAATGTCTTTTTGCTTAGTAATTTCTTTGATTTGTGCTTTAAAAGTGACAATTTAAAGCTCATTGTTGTAATTTTCAAGGTTTGAAAGTATTAAAATTAGTCCAAGAAGGTCTTTTTAAGTTGAATTCATAACCTCACAATTTATTTCCGAATTTTTCTAAGCATTTATCAAAGACATTACATGAAAATCAAGACAGAAATTGTTCATAATCAAAACCAGGGACAATAAAATCAGTTTAGAAATCTTAAATTGAAGCATTTGAAGAGCTTTAAAGCTTCTTGAGAAGGAAAAATTGAGGTTAGATTGTAAGAAAAGTGAGAAATGAATGTAAAAAACAGTTGAAGGAGTGTGAAAAGTGGTGAAAATGCCTCTAAAGACGTTGAGAAATGTTGAAGATTCTGCACAGAAGCTGCGGAAGTGTCAAGAAGTGATGTACAAATTAAGGGTTAATATTTTCCCCTTGATTTTCATCCTCAATGACATGATTGAATGCGAAATTAAATTGAAAATTAGTCTGTGAAAATCACATTTTTTTCCCCCTGATTAAAGATAATTGTCTCACTTGTCATATTCTTGTAATACAAAAAGGTGACATCTTATCTTATAAAGTACGAATGCAGCATTGCAACGGGCGTGAATGAATGAAAAGATGGCGTTCAGTGTTTGGCCTACATATTGTGTGACACTGTGTGTCATTGGGAAGATTGATAACACGGCGTGTCAGAGGGAATCTTCAAGATTAATCATCGTGCTCAGTTGAGTGTTCACGAAAACTAAACTCATTAGGAGGGTGGGGAGTTTTGGGGGCGGCGCCATAGATTTTTCACACCCTTCAATTGAGCCGGGAAAACTTGTCCATTCATTAAGGGGCCGGAAGATTGTAAAATTTCCACCTAATCTCCAGAAAGGATGCATCGCGTCGCCAAGAGATTGATCGCCGGCGATTAATTAGTGTCCAAAGGGAAAAGACAAGGGGCAAATCACAAGGGGCGAATTTTGAGGAAACTTATTTTTCTCTAGTCAAATAATCAATTATTTGAGTAAATTAATCCAAAAAATTACTATTTCCTCAAGTAGAATTACAAAATAATCAAATTTTTAATAAAATAATTAAAAAAATGAATATTTTTCCAAGTGAAATTAAAAAATAATCAAATTTTTAATAAAAAAAATCAAGAAAATTATTAATTTCCTAAATGAAATTAAAAAAAAAACACATTTTTAATGAAAAAAATTAAGAAAATTATTATTTTCTCAAGTGGAATTTAAAAAAAATCAAATTTTTAATAAAAATCAAGAAAATGATTATTTTCTCAAGTGAAATTAAAAAAAATCAAATTTTTAATAAAAAAAAATAAAAAAATGATTATTTTCTCAAGTGAAATTAAAAAATAATCAAGATTTTAATAAAATAATTTAAAAAATGAATATTTTTCCAAATGAAATTCAAAAAAAATTAAATTTTTAATAAAAAAATCAAGAAAATTATTAATTTCCTAAATGAAATTAAAAAAAAAACACATTTTTAATGAAAAAAATTCAGAAAATTATTATTTTCTCAAGTGAAATTAAAAAAAATCAAATTTTTAATTCAAAAAAATTAAGAAAATTATTATTTTCTCAAGTGGAATTTAAAAAAAATCAAATTTTTAATAAAATAATCACAAAATAAACAAGAAATAATAAGAATTTACACGAAAGAATCAAAATTTTATTTTTAATAATTAAAAAAATAATCAGAAATAATCGATTTTTAATCAAATATTCAGAAAAAAATCAAAAAATTATCAGAATTGGTATGAAAAAATCAAAATTTGATTTTGAATAATCAGAAATAATCGATTTTTAAAGAAATATTCAGGAAATAAACAAGAAATAATTAGAGATTGTATGAAAAAAATCAAAATTTGATTTTGAATAATCAAAAAATAATCATAAATGGTATGAAAATATCGATTTTTCATCAAATATTGAGAAAATAATCAAAACATAATGAGTTTTTTTGTATAAAATCATCAAAAATTATTGAATAATCTCAAAGTTAATGGTCTCAACTGGCGAGTGATTGGCCCCTTGGGCAAAGGCACTTCTGCACTGCTAGAAATGGTTTTCACTGTCAAGATTACCCAAGCGGAAAGCTTTCTGTGCAATAAAAATCCCATTAATGATGATTTTAAGTGGCGAATTCATCGAGACTGAGACATTTTCCGCATGTTCAATTGAATCACATGGTCGTTGAGGGTGGAAAATCCTCCCCGAAAGAAGGCCATTCAAAATGAAGAGGCCATTTGCCCTTATCGCAGAATTTCCATGTGGAAAACACGGTCCAACTTTGCCCATAAAAAATTATATAAATTGCAAGTTGAGAGAAAGTTTTCATGGTCCATTTCACTTGCCCAAAAACGAAACACACACACAATTTGAATACATTTCGGCCTGCGTGAGGTTTCTTTTTGCCTCCAGCCAAGGGGGAGATAATACTGCTAAACAGTGTACACAACTTCCTGACACTTTCGCAATTCCTCAGCAGAATCTTCAACACTTCAGTGACACTTCTGGACGCCTCAAAAGGCAATTTTCATGGCTTTTTCAACTCCTTCAAGAACTTTTCTTACTGATTTCTGACTTATCACAATTTAAACTGGGTTTTTCTGTCACGAGAAGTTAAACCTCTTCAAATGCTTTAGATTTCAGACCGTAAAAACATGATTTTAACGTCCCAGAATTTGTTCATGAACAATTTCTGTCTTCATTTTCTAGTTTAATCTTCAGAAATTGCTTGAAAAGAAACTCCGAATAAATTGTGAGGTTATGAAAACTGACTTTAGAATCTTTTTGAACAAATTTCAACCCTTTTCAACCCCTTTTTACAATGTTTCTACTGGATAATTACGAATAAATCGCATAATTACCGAAAAAAGAGGTTAAAATGACATTTTGAGGTTATGTTTGACATAAAATCTGCTCTTTTACTTATAAAATTTGACGCTTTTCTCATCACAAATGCCTAAAAATATGTTTTTGAGACTGGATATGAGCAAATATGGTGAATATCACAATCTTTACACTAAAAAATGAGGTTAAATTTGCCATTTAAAAGCACAAATCGTGAAAATAACTAAGCAAAAAGAGTTTTCTTTGGTATTTATGAGGTTATGTTTGACTTATAAGCTGTTTTCTAACTAAACTTAAGTTTTTTTGAACGCAAATGCTTAAATTTGCCAAGAAAAGAGAACAATTCTCAATTTAAATACAAATAAGAAGATTTTTGGGGTTATTTTTGCACATAACCTAAAAATAAAGCGATCAAATTGATTTATCTAACCAAAGTAATTGAAAAAAAATTCTTTAATTTATTGAAATTGAAGCTTTTGCAGTGGAAATATTCTTTTAAAGTAAAAACCGCGTAGAAAACCGGGGAAAAGTGACATTTTTCTACAATTTTAGTGATATTTTTGAGGTTATGGTTGACTTTTAACCTGTTTTCTAACCAAATTTGGAGCCTTTTTCGAATGCAAATCCTTCATTTTGCCAAGAAAAGAGAACATTTCTCAGTTTGAACACAAATTTAATGATTTTAAGGGTTATTTTATCACATAACCTCAAAAATAAAGCGATCACATCGATTTTTCTCCGCAAAGTAATTGAAAAAAATTCTTCAATTTATTGAAATTGAAGCTTTTGCAGTTTAAATATATTCTTGTAAAGTAAAAACCGTGAAAATAATCAAGGCAAAGAGACATTTTTCTGCAATTTTAGTGATATTTTTGAGGTTATGTTTGACTTTTAGGCTTTTTTCTTCAATCAAAATGAAGTTTTTTCGCACAAAAATGCTCAAATCTGTCAAGAAACAGAGAAATTTGAGAATTGATTCTGTTTTTACATTAAACATAACCTCAAAAAAGCGATAAAATTGAATTTTTGAGGCAAAATAATTAGGAAAATGACTCAATTTGGTTGAAATTGAAGCTTTTTAAGGGGAAATATTCAATGTATTTTGCCAAATACTTCCTTTCAAGCTGTACACCACTTCCGACCGCAATATCTCCCCCTTGATTCCAGCTCGGAAAAGATTGATTTAAGTGTCTTGTTAGAATGTAATCACACAGTGTGGCGAAAATCGATGGAATGGCATGTTTTCACACGTGTTTTCAGCGTGCAGAAAAGTCTTCGTGAGTCGCCAAGTGGCGTGTTGGGCTCGATTTTTACAGCCACACCTCATAAGAAATTCCTTGGCAACTTAACAAGGTGATTAATTAATCAATATATATGTATATGTATATGAAATAAATCCTTTCACGTGCTGGAGTAATTGTGTCAATTATACAATCCGCAGAATGTGTATTAATTTAAACGAGACGCGACGAGATGAGCTGAATAAAATGTAAAGTGAAGGGAAATTTCAACCCCAGCTGAGCAAATGTAATAATAAATAGTCTCCCTTTGCTCTTCACTCAATTATTACTATGGCGAAAGTGCCATCGCACATTCCCACCCCCGCCCCAAACATTAAGGGTGGAGGACAAGATCTCGCGCGCGTCTCGCACAGCTTATTTATACCCCGCGAGAATGACATACGAAAGTCAACAAGACACACAAATAAATTTGCCAAGCTAGAAAAGTGGGTGGAAAATTCACCCTCTTGTGTAGTTATTGTCATATTTGACATTATTTCCCTTCGCTTTTAGTTCAAACTCCACTTCATACAGTTTGCTGGAACTTTCTTTTTGTCACGGCAAACTTTCTGTTGATTTTGCCTCTTCGCACTGTTGCAAATTTGCCACGAAGAATGCGTGGTAAAAGATGGTAAATTCCACTCAGACTTCTTCATCCAATGCTCACAACAAGGGGCAAATATTACAGTCAGAAGTGATGTACAACTTCACGAAAGTGTTTAGGAATTGGAAAAGGTGAAAAATTTGGAAAATTTAGACCTTAAAAGCATCTTTTGCTGTTGTTTTATTACTTTTCTAGGTTATGTAATTGATTTAAAATAGATTTTGGGTGATCAAAATCATTAAAATTGTGTTGAAACTAAGAATATTTTATCATTTCTTGTCACAATTGAGCATTTCTGCTCGAAAAACTTCAAATTGGTTAAATTTTAGAGGTTAAAAACAACTTTGAAGTCAAACATAACCTCAAAAATGTCATTTTACTCAAGAAAAATGTCTCTTTGCTTAGTTATTTGATTTTTTACCATTGTGTTTATTCATAAATTTAATCATTTCCACGTTGAAAAGGATTAAAATTAGTCCAAAATGGTTTTTAAGCTGGTTTTCATAACCTCACAATTTAATCCAGAATTGTCTAAGCATTTTCCGAGGACAAAACTAGGAAATAAAAACAGAAACTATTCATGAATAAATCGTAAAACTTGGATTAAATTGTGATAATTTACAGCATAATGAATTTTCCACTAACTATATACTTCAGGTTAACAACACTTGTCACCGAAGGTTTGAGTTTTCATTGAAATTTCCGTACTTAAAGCTTTCTTTAGACACTTTGAAGGGTTTCTTCGTCTTTTGCAGCACGTCTTTTAAGCATCCTTGATGTGCTTGAACTTCTTTATCCGGTGTCTCTTTCTGTCTTAATCTTCCTAAGCACTGTCGTAAGTTTCTGACTGCTTTCTTCCTTGTCTCTGTTGTTCAAGGCTTCTCTTGTCTTAATTTCTCTCTCTGTCTTTCTCTAACATCTCTTCTTAATTGCTTCTCCACTTCTGTGCTGATCTCTGTTGTTGGTTGCGTTGCGGCTTTCTTTTCCGTTCTTTGGTAACTTCCTTCTATGCTTTCGTTACGCAGTGTTGATCAGTTGATCTTTTCTTGTTCTATCAAGTGATCCTCCTTCTGTTTTGAAGCTTCCCAAGCATTTCTTCCTTCAAATTTCCCTTAAGTCATCTTGTGACTTTTCCTCACTTGTTCTTGGCCGTGTAGTTGAAATGCCTCGGGGCAAATATTCCTTGGACGGGGGTGGAATTTTTCCAGGCTGACACAGTGCAAAAAGGAGACGGGCAAAAGAAGGGTGTATGAAAAGGGTGGCGAAAGTGGCTTCGTCGGGAAAGTTGCAGCAGCAGCAGCAAGCAAGAGAAAGCAGGGACAATAAAATCGTTGAATATTTTCTATTCAATTGACTTTCTTCGGGACGCTGAAGAGCGCCAGCCGATTGAATATTTATTATTATAATCTCTTCCTCCGCCCATTGTGAAACTCTAGCACAAACAGACAATCAGAGGCGACCCCGGATGTCAGGCCCGGAGAGAGAGAGACAGGAAGGAACTGAGCGAAACCGACTCCCATTGAAGGGGCGCCACTTCTTCCGCCTCCCCCACAAATAGTTGCAGTGCGTGACAATTTCCTGGACAATCGGCGCCCCTTTTGTTCTCCGCCACCCAAACATCACCCCCCCAAATGGGGGGCGAAAGTATCAAAATTTTATTAGTCCGCACATAAATTCGCCGGCAAGGGGTAAATATGTGCCACTCTGAGTGAAACCGGATTGCGAAGATTGTGTGATTGCGCCAAAAGATTGCGGATTGCGCGTTTGATTGCGATTTTACTTCAGGGATTGCGGGATTGCGTTTCAGCGGAATTTGGGTAATATTTCAGGTAATTCGACTTAATTTCGGGTATTAAACGGAATTTGACCAGAATTCGGGTAGTTTTTCTGTGAATTTTGTACTCATGAGACTTCCACCGTTTCTTTTTCTTAAGCAAACCAATAACTACAAGTGATTTTTCTTATGATTCACCTTGCCGTCAGATGTCACATATATATGCAAAGACAGAAGGATGTGAAATAGAAAAAAATGGTTATTTTAGAAGAAAAAAAATCATACAAGATAATGCAGTGTGATGAACACACCTGGTAAATGAACGAGAATTGTCTCAGTGAAGTCTCTGGATATTCTTCCGCCTTGAAACCCAGAAATGCACTCGTTCTCACCTGATAAATAAAGTGGCAGAGCGTGGATTAATACACCTCACGCCTCCTGCAGTCCTCCGCCAGGAAATGTGCCCAATATTGCCTCTAGCTCACCTGATAAATACACAGAATAGTTTAATCACTCCATCCGCGGATGAAGGACAAAAAATTCTGTGTCCCGCGCCTTTTTCTCTGCCCAAATTGTTGTGAAGAAGTTGAGAAGACTGAGGAAAGTCCGCTCCAATTCCTCGTCTTGCCACACCAGAGAAAACACTCGCGCTTTACTTAAGTACTTTATTCTCTAATTAATTAGCACAGAGTGATTGTAATAATTAGGCCACGATTCAAAAGATGCAAATAATTAAAGGGCAAATTTAAAGGCCCACAAAATTCTCAGAAATGCAATCTAAATTACACAAATTGCCACTATGGCCGCCACAAAAAAAAGAGACAATTATACGTGATGATGAGCGATTGAAGTAGTGATAGAGGCCGATGACTCAGCGTAATCCCCTTATAAATCCATTCACATTCCGCTGAGCACCGGCCGACTGCGCACGAGTGCAAATGCACCCAAAGATGTCGGCGCCTAATCGATTTTGAGCGCGCCGTTTTTAAGTGATAAGAGAAGCAGTCTAAGAGACCTCTTAATCGGCGCGCTCATGCAGTAATTATTAGTTATCAGAGATTCAGGATAACTTCGGAATCAAAGACATTCATGAAAAACCTTCTCATTCTGCAGGTAAATTGGTCATCTGGATCTTCAATTAATGTGACACACTCTATGAGATCCTCCTTTTGCTCCTTGTGACAGGTTGAACTCTCCGTAGTCTGGGTCTTTCATGTCCTGTTTCAATGAGATATTCGTCATGCCCAAACTTTCTCAAGCTACTTTTGGCAATTCTCTGTGCATTTTTCTTTTGCAATAGCTTGAATTTGCACAATCGTGGGAACTGCAGGACGCAATTGTAGGCACTCGAAGAATCTGAAGACTTATTATGAGGCAAAAATGAAACGTTTGTGAGAGAAATGAGAATATTCTAAACATTTTTTTCTTCACTGAGATCACTGGTAGAATTTATATCCTTTACGTCCTGTGTGATTGACCGTATAAAGTAATAATAAAATTACTTACTTGGATCAGAGAATTACTAGTAAAAAGATATCAAGAAAGAACAAATCACATTTTTGCTCACCAAGCCATGGAAAAATAGTAAATCAATCTGAAATCGTACCAAATTCCGCGAAATACTCTTAGGGATTGCGAATTACGCTTAAGATTGCGATTTTGCACTAGAGATTGCGAAGATTGCGTTCTCAGTGAACCGTGATTGTGCCACATATTTACCCCTTGTTCCCCGGTGATCTTTCACCGCGCGCGCCGCGTCACGAGGGTTGGCAAATGTGTGGACTATCTCGTCTGGGGCAATTTCATCTCGCACAACTGATGATTATTGAGAATTAAATAGAACCCATGAACTCACCTCGCAGCCCTCAAGAGTTACGAGGGTTGCGACCGAGAGCATCACACACACACCCATTCTTCATTCACTGGCAAATCCGCACCCCCACCCCCCAAAACTGTCTCACACTATAAATTATCGATTTCAATATTGTTCGCGCTTAATCTCCCTTCGCACCAGGGCGCTTCTGCCACGCTGCCAGCCAAAGTAAATAGACTTCAGCGCTGTTGAGTGCACGTTGAGCTTTACTCTCTTTTAAAGTGACACCAACAATGAGATCACCGTAAAACTACCCTTTTTTTCTTTGAGAATCGCCTGAATGACTCCGTGGCGAAGCACGGCAAATGATTCAGTGTTTGTATGGAAGAATTTGGTGAAACCAATCAAGTGTGCCATGAAAAATTACCCTATTTTATCGACATCGATTTACAATGTCGTTTATTGTGATTTTTCTTCAGAAATTGGACAAATTCTTAACAAAAATAACGCAATAAGCAGACTTTTTGAACAGATTTCGCGTTCTGCATGCTTTTCACTGTGTTTTGTCGTATTTTATTGTCGACAGGGAAGAATTTCAGTCTAAAAATTGAAAATTAGAAAACATAACCTCCAAATTGTCCCCACGCGAGTTAAAATTTTATTACATTTACATACTTTCAGGCGTGAAATATGGTTTCATCAACTTTAAGCAGAGAATTTCGATTTAATAAGGGTAGAAATTGACTGAAAATGTTCAATTTGTTAGGCAATCGATCAATAATACTGAATTTGTGGCCTAAAATCAGTGAAAACTGGGAACAAAATACAAATAAATGCGTTTTTCACAACTGAAACAATCAATTGTTAAACTATTCAGACAAGGGGAAAATCACTCGCGAGTTTTTATCAATAATTTTATGATTATTCAATAATTCATTGATTTTACGTGATTTCTACGCTAAAAGCTTTACTTTAAAAAGTCATAAATTGAAAATTATGCACGAAATGCGATATAAATAGCGTCCCCCACGCCAACTTTGCTGCCCTCTGGCGGCGAAATGTGGAGAAAATCATAAAATATTCAAATTTCGATTATTAGATTTTCTCCGTACAAAGTAATAATCAGTAATAAAATATTTAACAAATCTAACTACAATTTCATCAACAATTCTGACATTTTCCATAAAATTCTGGGCAATTTTACTGTGATTTCAAGGACACCCAATGGTGAAATTTGGCGAAGAAGAATAGGGGTAAGTGGGGCAGCTTCAGATTCAAAATGCTGTTCCAACTTTAGGATTTTTTCTTGAAAAATTGGCTGAATATATTGAAATAATCACAACGCTCAAATAAACTCTTGTCTATTGAGCTTCAGAAAATGCCTTTCATTGGGCATTAAAACTGATCGTTTTTCCTCTAAAGGAGAATGAAAATAATATTGTAAATAATCTGAAACTGCCCCGCACGGGGATGTTTCGGATTGCTCTGGGGCAGCTTCAGATTTTCACTGATATTTACCTTAAATTCCATTGTGGAATTGTAAAATCGCGGACAAATGATCACTTTGATATCTATTCTACGCACTGAAACTGTTTAATTCCCTAAAAATCGCCTTTAAATTACTATTTTCGCGACTTTTCTGGACCCTTGCACGCACTGTCAAAATGTCTGAGCGAAAAGCAAGTTGCCCGTCATTTTTCCTGTATCGCAACGCCACCATGCGTGAGTGGTGGCAACTTCAGTGCCACCACAAATCAAATCAGTGCAAATCAGTGATTTTCGCGTGTATTTTCTCACTTTTCCACTAAGAAGTCGTTTAACGTGATGAAGCAATGCAGCACAGAACGGCACTTTGTGAAAAATCTTCAATATTTGCCACAAGAAAATTTCGACCGTGATGTTGCGTCAGACTGTCAGAGCGCGCTGTTGTCAGTCCGTGGCGATCCGAAACTGCCCCGTGTGCAGTGTTTGTGCATTTTCCACCACCCACTGAAAGGGCCGTGCCAAGGAGGAAAAGTTCGGGCATATTTAGAATCTCTACTTAACTCTCAATAACCTTTGATTGTGTTTCACGCGAATTGTGGCTTTTTTAATGGAGAAAACACGCAATCAATTCGGCAGCAAAATTCTAGTTTGTGAGTGATTTTCAATTTTCACTTATTTTATCTAAACAGTCAAGGCAATCCTGTGCAAATTTTCGTCAATTGTAGTCCTTAAGGACTACAAACATTGTGTGAAGACCAGGAATTTATTCATGTAAAAATCTCTGAGAAAATTAAGAAATCTGAAGCTGCCCCAATCTGAAGCTGCCCCATTTACCCCTATCTCTTGGAGAAGCTGTAAATATTAATTAATCAGCTGAAGGAGACTTTTTCCCATAAAGCCATTTTTCGCATGATTAATAATTCCTAATAATGAGAGAGAGTAGAAACACTCTCGCGTCTTTCCCTTAAAACATTCAGAAGAGGGTGGAAAATTGATTGAGTGTGCTTTAAGTGAATTTTAAAGCCTGGCGCGCGCGCGGGTCAGAAAAGGGTTCGCGACATGGCGCGGGGAGGCGGAAATGAATTAATCCACAATTATTTTAATAGAGAAACTTTTAATTAAATTGTAAATATTTCACCAACACGACAGTCATGATTTTGCACGTGGTGAAAATTTGTGCCAAAGGCGCTTGACTTTTAATCATTCACCTTTTCCACAAACACACATTTATATATATATAGTATATAGCATAGACAGAGTTGGGACTTTGACTTTTTTTCCCATCATCGAATCCACTCGCACCCCTTGAATTTCTCCAGCCACGCTCTGGCAGCCTCGAGGGGCTGCTGAGACACCCTCTGAGCACGGGGGTTGGAAAAATTGTTGAGATTTGCCACTATCAGGAAGACAGAGAACAAAATAAATGTTATGGGTTCTGCAAATAAATCTCCTTTGGACAAAAATTATATTACAAGAAGGAATCTCATTGTCGCCATAGTTGGAGGGCTGAAGCTGAGCGAGAGAGGGGGTGAGAATGAGCAAGGGGATGATGGAATGCCCTAAAACTGTACAACACTTCCGAAACACTGCAAAATTGCCTCAAAATTCAAGCATTTCTAATTTTTAAACTAAGTTTTAGACTGTTTTTTGACCATAACCTCAAAATATCACTAAGAATTCTTCAAAAGATTCAGTTTGGAAGCTTTCTTTTTGTGATAGCTAAAGAAAATGTTCTTCTTAGCTCAAATTCCTTTTCTTCTTCATTGCATAGATCATCAGCTAACGTTAGCACAATCTTCCTTTTTATTGACATTTCTATGTCACGATAAGAAGATGTGGAGGGCCTCGAATGTTTTCAGTTTTTTGCTGCTGTGGAAGCTTTCCAGATCAGAAAATCGTCTCTTATGAGTTGTCAATTAACTTAAAATTGCTGATTCAGAGTCAGAATCGCCCAGAAAGTTGTCTAAATAAACATTTTCCAAGAACAAATAAGGTTTTTTTGAGGTTATGTTGGATCTTAGCACAATTTGCAGTGTTTTTTTGGCATCAACCGTGCAGAAAACCAATGATAATCGCAAGAAAATGCTCAATTTTGTCACTAAAGCATAAGAATTTATGTGCTAAAATGTGAATTATCCACTAAATCCCTCCTTAATTCCTTACATAACCTAGAAAAAGATTATTTCCTTTGATTCTGCCGGAAAAATCTAAGCGAATCCAAAGATTCAGGATAATTTAGCAGTGAAAGAAGCATTCAGAGAATGAATATTGTAAGTTTATCAACACTTTCACTTCTTAAGTACTTCTGTTGAAATTGTACACCACTTCTGAACTGTATTATCTTCCCCTTGAGCGTATGAGGGGATAAAATCGAAATAATACAAAACTGAGAGTGAAAGAATAAAGTGAGATATTGATAAATGGTATTTCTTTTGTTGCCCAGAAGCTCACTCTCGAGTGAAGCAGGAAGGAAGTTGTCTGTCTCACCCTTTTTTGCCCGCAACGCGCTTTTCTTTTCACCACGAGAGAGAAATTTTCCCTCTTTTTTCTTCTTCTTCTTCTTCGTCTCTTTCTGGTTAGCAGAGCATTATTGGGAACACGCACACACTGTGTTCATCTATAAAATGTAATTTTGCCACCCTCTATTCCACAAATTTACTAAATGAAACTTAATTTCGTTGACGCTTCCATTTTATTATCCATCCCAAGTTTTTTTTTCTTTCTTTCTTCCTCCCTTCGAGCGCCACCAAGGGGCAAATCACAAGGGGCGATTTTAGAGGAAACTCATTTTTCTCTTATCAAATAATCCAATTATTTGTGTGAAATAATCAAAAAATGAATATTTTCTCAAATAAAATTGAAAAATAATCAAATTCAAAAAAACTTATCCAAAAATGATTCTTTTCCAAAGTAAAGTTGACAGAAAAAAAACACAAATTTTGAATAAAATAATTAGAAAAAAGAATGTTTTCCAACAAAAAAATTGCAAAATAATCACATATTGAATAAAATAATAACAAAAAAAATTAATATTTTCTAAAAATCAAAATCATCAAATTCTGAACTAAATAATTAAAAAAAAAGAATTTTTTCTCAAGTAAAATTGAAAAATATTCAAAATTTGAATTAAAATCACAAATAATTTAAAAATAATCAGAATTTGTATAAAATAAACAATTTTTAATTAAATATTCAAAAAAGAATCAAAAATATTTAAAAAAAAATCATATAATTCAGAAAATTATTTACAAATATAAAAATTTTGTATTAAATAATCGATTTTTAATGAAATATTCAGAAAATAATCAAAACATTAAAAAAATAATCAAAAATATTTAAAAAATAATCATATATTCAGAAAATTATTTAAAAATATCAAAGTTTTGTATTAAATAATTGATTTTTAATGAAATATTCAAAAATGAATCAAAAATATTCAAAAAATAATCAAATTTTAATCAAATATTCAGAAAATTATTTAAAAATAAACAGAATTTATATAAAATAAATATTTTTAATGAAATATTCAAAAAATAATCAAATTTTAATCAAATATTCAGTAAAAAATAAAAAAAAATTATCAAAATGTTGTATGAAATAATCAAAATTTGATTATTAATCACAAATAATCATAAAAATGATTAAATAATCACAAAGATAAAGGTCTCAACTTGCCAATGATTGGCCCCTTGTGCGCCACAGAGTCTTCAGATAAACACTGCAAGAGGGATTATCGTTGCTGAGATGGTTGTCTGCATTGTAATGCAAGCACTGGTATTTTCTTCATCTCCTGGAAGACTGATCCTGAAAAGTTCACAATTTTTTTTAGGGTTTCTCAAGCACAATAAAAAGTACAAAGAAAGCAGGAAATATTTACTAAATAAGATTAATAATAAAAGTCACAGACAAAATTCAAAAGACTCAAGTTACAAGCCTTAATTTTGCCATATTTTTCTAGGTTATGTCAACATGATTTAACACTAAAAACACATCTTAAAGTAGAAATGTTTGTCACCTAAATTAAAAGTGTTTTCACTGAATTACGTATTTTTACTCAATAAAAAAATTGTAATTTTAAGAAATAATGCTAAAGTGAAACATAACCTCAATTTTATCTAATAATCTGTTGCGATTTTCAGTTGGAAATACAAGAAAAATATCAATTGAAGAATTATGATAATGAAAAATACGAAAAAAGAGCCATTTTAGTGGTAGAAAATCATTAAATATTGTATAAAAACGTGAGTTTTTAAAATTATCAGTTAGATTTTGGTTAGTTTTTAGTCAGTTTTCGGTTAATTTTAATATTAATACAAAAAACCTCAACAGCATCAGTGATTTTGGTGTCTTTTAACATTCCTCGAAGTATTCTGGGAAGTATTAAAGATTTTTCACACGAATTGTGAATCAATTTTTGATCTTGTTCTTAATTTTGACATATATTTTCAAGGTTATGTGGACTTAAAGAGATGAAAAAGAGTCTAAAATAGAAATTCTTGCACTGAAAACGAAATTTTTCAATGCAAATTGCGATTTTGAAAGCTAAGATGATTCAAAATCAAACATAACCTCAAATTTTAACTTCACTACACAAAATTTTGAGCTAGAAAGATTCTAATTAAGAAAACGACATTGAAAAGCAGGAAATCTTCAAATATTCTAGTAAAATTCCCCAAAATAGGTCTGAAAATCAAGTGTTCTATAATTTGTAGTTAGATTTTGGTTAGATATCGGTCGTATTTCGGTTATTAGTTATAAAAAATGTATCCCACCATCTTAAAATGTGACAAAATCCTTGGGAAAATGGTGAAAATCACTTAAAGCTTCTTGTTTCAGAAATATCAATAAGGAGAGCTTCGCCTTGTCGCGATGAACACCCCCTTTTGGGCCCAAATGTGTCGTTTTGACGCATCTTTTTATCACTTTTCCGCCTCTTTTTGTTGTTTTACTGCGAATCTTTTTCTCCATTTCTCCACGGTCATAGCCGCAGTTCTGAGCGGCATAATAGAGGAATGTTGTATTAAAAATAAAGAGACAAGACGCTCGGAGATGTCTTTAAGGGAGGGGAGGATGAGAAGGAAAAAAGGAGCGCGGAGGAAAAAGTCGGTCAGTGACTGGATGGAATTGAATCTCTGGGCTCAATTCGATGTGACGCCAGAAAAATAATTTCAGAGCATCTGCCATCTTCCCTTCCTCAAATTCCTCTTCGGCCTTCCGGAGATGCTTTTGCCAGAGTCTCTCTTTTTACTGGCGCGTCTCTGCCCCCCCCCCATTTTTGCTCTTTAGCAATTTTTCCCCGGGTTTTCCCTTCTGGTTGCTTCTTGCCACGACACGCGGGGCGACGAAATGGGCGAATATTCCTCCCCAGCAGCATGGCCGATGGAGTTGCAGCAAAATGCAAACATTATACATTTCGGCGGGGTGATCCTTTTCTTGGCCCCGAGCCTCGACCGCCCAATTTCCCGCCTCAACTCCCGCTCATAAATCACCGGGTCGATGCAGCGATGACACATTATGCAGTGGAATCCATTTGCCATGGCGAGGAAGGAGCTTCATTTTGCAATAAACAACATCCCCCACCCCCTCAGCACATCCGCCCGGTGACTTCCTGGACTGTAGGGAAGGGGGAGGGGAGAGAAGAGTGCCTTTCTTTGGAACATGAGGCGGCCAATGGATGGCCTTTCGGAAGCAGATGCCCAAATGGAAATCATGGAAAATATTCAGACATTTGATTTATTGGTAGCTTTTCACCACTGACGTGAACTTCAAGGAGTTTATATTTGAAATCATATGCCCAGGGGGAGATAATACGCTCTAAACATCTGTACACCGCTTCGTGATACACATAAAATATAATAACCAAAGTCAAAATCCGTGATTTTCTGCCAATTTTGGGTTTCTAACCTCAAAAACCAACCAGAAACTAACTTACAACAGCTTGTGGTGGGAATGCCACTGTCATGGCGGCCTTCTCCTTCTGACTAGACTCTCGCTGTTAGCATTATTTGACGGTAGAGGCGACAATGAGGCTGATGCAGAGAAACATGCCAGACAGTCGTATTGTGATCGCGAAGGAGAACAGTGTGTGCTGATAGAAACAAGAGACGCAGCGAGATGCCACAGCAGGAGGTGAAGGCCGCCATGACAACCAACACAGACCAAGAATAAGACCGAATTATTCGTAGAGAATCTCGATTAGAATGAAAAAATTGAGATTATGTTTGATTTTAGCCTATTTCTTACCAATTTAGCTTCCAAATAAACGATTTATTTCATTCCAAGCGCAACAATTGCAATTTTAAGATGTTTCTTAGTATTAAATCAGTCTCATAGCCTAAAAAAAAAATGAAATACTGGATTAGAATTGATTTCTATAAGTATGACTATCAATAAAAAAGAAAATATTGCAATTTCTTAAACACTTCAACTTCTTAGTACTTCTGCCTAAGTTGAACACCACTTCTGAGCACAATATCTCACCCTTGAATCATGCAATTCCACTCTGAAGGTTGACTTGTGAGATTTCAAATCTATTCATAGCCATTGAGGGATTCTTTCCCTAGTAAATTTCCAGGAGAATCTTTTGTGTGTCCTTTAATTTCATAGGAAAAGATATTTGCTTTGATATTTATGGACTAATTCCCAGTATTTCATGTGTTGGTAATTGCTACTGAATGACATGATTGCACAGCATGTGGAGAATCCCTCGTCACACCATTTCACCCCTTTTTCCTTATTCCACCCCCGCGCCAAGAGGCCATTCTTTTGGACTGAGGAGTGACTTTTTATGTCCGGTTCCACTACATAAATAAATTCAGGGTGTGTGTGTGTTTGTCCCTCTGCCTTCTGATGGGGTGAACGCAGTCCAATTTGACGGCACGACGCACTTTGGCAAGAGATAATACCCAATTTCGACAAATGGACGCCAGACAGCGCTCCACGGGAAATTCATTGCTATAACCACTTCATCTCTCTTCCACGTTGTCTCGGGTCGCCCCATGGAAAAGATGATAAATCGCCCGGCGAGAGATGCCCATTTAATCCCACCCCACACGCGGGGGGTTGCTTGGCTGGCTCCCGGCTGGAAAAAGGGCGCAGAGACCAAATCACACGGCGAGCAGATCCACTGCTCTCCTGGGCTTCGCTCTTTCATCTGCCAAAAGCTACCAAAGAGCACTCAGGAAAAGCAGTGTCGCTGTTCTGAGGGGTTGGAAAAGGGGTGGAAACTCATTCTTGCATTCTTTGCGGGGACTTTCGTAGAAATTCGACTGACATTCTGGCAGTCTTGTTGCTTGTTCACGTTCCTACGCGTTCCCTGATCAATGTGGAGGCACTCAATTCTTTCTGTATTGGCCGAAAGAGGGCTTCAGATTGGCTGAATAATATCTTCCCTGCATGCTCTCTTGTTCACATGATTCTCATTCTTCTGCTGGAATCCCTGATGTCCTTTGCTCGGTTCTACCTTCGCCTGCTTTCCACATTCTGTTTGCGTCTCCCTTCTTCGCTGTCTCTTTTTCTTTGTCTTTCCTTTTGGCTCTATTTCTTTGCACTGTTTTCCTTTTTCTCCTGTGCTTGTTACTTCCGTCTCTGCGTTCGCATCCTGATTTTGTATTGGAATGTGTTCCTTAGTCTCTCCTAGAACTTATCCTGCTGAGGCTGTTATGAATGTCGTCGGCTGCTGCCACTCAAGGTCCTTTTGGTTCAATTCAAAATTGTCCACGCTGACCACAAAGCACGTTCCAGTGGTCAAAGCTGCATTTATGTCCAGCAAATCCACTTTATCTACACAATATTACTCAATGACACTCATTTTGAGTGTCTTGTTCAATGATAAATGTGTGAAATCTATCAAGTGAGGTGCCGATTGGCTGTTTGTGAAGTGAAGTAGAGACACATGAGGGCGGGGCTTGGGAAGGGGCGTGGCAAACGAGTGTTTATGACATTCAAATGGCCTCAACTGAACGGACGCAAACTCAAATTATTTGCTCATTCTTTCTCTGAGTGCAAATCGCCAAATCGGGGGGGATTTTTCGCATTTCAGAGGTGAATCCCTGGCGGAAAGGGGTTGGCGGCAGTCTTGCAATTGTCATTCGAGAGGGATTGTCTGTCTGACACAGACGAAAAGCTGCGGCGGGTGGGGGGGGAATTTCTCTTGATTGTTTAAATTTATTCAAGAGGGATTTCGCACAATCACCTTGATGACTCTCTCTCTCTCTCTCACGTCCGGGAGACTTCAGGAAAGCGCATCCAATGCCACTCTGTTCAATTTTCCCGGGGAACTGTCTGTCTGTCTCGCTGTGGGGGTGGAGAGAGACGGAGAGCGCCAGGGCGAAGATGAGAAAATTGGTACGCACCCATTTGAAGAGATAAAAGGAATGGCTACTTACGAGATAAAATAAAAGAAAAAATCACAATTCACCCCCAGCAGAGATGAAATGGAGTGTGGAAGCGGAAATGCCCTCGTCATCCCACTTCTGGCCCGTGGTGGGCGGAATGCCACCCACAATGTAATTGCTCCAGAGGTTTTTTCTTCTTCCGTCCAAGGGGCAAATCACAAGGTGATTTTCAAGGAAATCTTTTTTTCTCTAGTCAAATAATCAATTATTTGAGTAAAATAATTTAAAAAAATGATTATTTACCCCAATTAAAATGAAAAATAATCAAAAAATTAATATTTTCTCAAGTAAAATTACAAAATGATCAAATTTTTAATGAAATAATTTTTAAAAAATTATTATTTTCTTAAGTAAAATTACAAAAAATTCAATTTTTAAAAAAGTAATCAAAAAATTAATATTTTCTTAAGTAAAATTACAAAATGAATAAATTTTAATTGAAATAATTTTTAAAAAATTATTATTTTCCCCATTAAAAATGAAAAATAATAAAATTATTAATAAAATAATCAAAAAGCAATATTTTCTCAAATAAAATTACAACATCATCAAATTCTGAATATGATAATAAAAAATATTATTTTCCCTCGTAATATTACAAAAAAAATCTAATTCTGAATAAAATAATTTTTAAAAAATTATTATTTTCTTAAGTAAAATTACAAAATAATCGTATTTTTAAAAAAGTAATCAAAAAATGAATATTTTCCCAAGTAAAATTACAAAATGATCAAATTTTTAATGAAATAATTAAAAAAAATTATTATTTTCCACATTAAAAATGAAAAATAATCAAATTCTGAATAAAATAATTTAAAAAAATTATTATTTTCCCAAATAAAATTAGAAAATAATTAATTTCTTAATAGAAAAAATCAAAAAATGAATATTTTCCGATGTAAAATTACAAAATAATCAATAAATAAATCATAATTTGTATGAAATGATCGTTTTTTGATCAAATATTTAGAAAATAAACGTAAAATAGTATGAATTTCTATGAAAAAATAAAAAATTTGAATTGAAATCACAAATAATTAGAAATGGAGTGAAATTTTATATCAAATATTTAGAAAATAATTTAGAAAAACAATTAGAATGTGAATTTTAATCAAATGGTCTCAACTGGCGAGTGATTGGCCCCTTGCCTCCGTCTCTCTCTCTCTCTCTCTCTCTCCTCGTGGTGGCTTGTGTGAACCACCGGATATCGCACATGATTCCCGGGCGTGTGTGGGCGGGGGTGGAGCGGCGGGGGTTCGATAGGAATCTCAGCAAATGTTGTCGTTGGGCAAAAATTGACGCTTCCGCTTCCACCGCACACAAGATTGAATTCTTGCTGGTCCACCGTAATGAGAATTAGAGAAAGCAGGCGAGCATCTGGCGAGCTTTCGCTCTTTTATTGAAAAATTCCCTCGTTGGCCAAGCGATGTTTGATCTCCTGTTTTTTTTTTTTCTTCTTTATCTGCGCATTTCAACATGTTTGCTAACAATTAAATTGCGCCTCGGCATTGGAAAACACATGCAAAATCACACCAACACACTTGAGCGCCAATAACCAGAGATCCAGAGAAAATACAACGGATTTGCCCTGAATCAACAGACTGTGGCTGAGGAAAAAGCATGAATATTTGCCGAAAAATTGCACATGTTGCAGAGTGTGGATGGGATTTTCCCACTCGCATTTTCCGCACTTCCTGGACGATGGCCGGAAGGTTGGAAATAAATCTCGATTGAATGGGGGAAAACAGGAGATGAAAATCACAAGAGCACATTCAATAAACACATTTCCACCTTGCAGCACATTGGCAATTCCACAACCTTCTGTTTCTGGCCATCCGACAGTGCCTGGTCGCCGTGTTAGCAGCAGTTCATTCAATTCTGTCGATTCGCTTTGTCAAGAGAAATCTCTACCCAAGTGACACTGATGGACAAGCAAGCTTACCCAGTAAAAACAGCCACGATGGAAAACCGCGGGATTCCCGCAGATTTTTCCATACACAAATTTGTATGGAGTCTGTCCGCGGATATCCACTGGTTTGTCAATGGGGACTCCTGCAGGGAAGTCAATGGCTTTTCCACACCTCTTGAGCCCGTAACACGCCGAACAGACTGGGCTTTTTACATTGATTACACAGACCCGGGACTTTTTTACGCCCTTACGGGACCTTTTTTCCCAAAATGCCTATTTCGGCCAATTTTTGCTCGGGAAGATCGCGGAAAACGATCAGATCAACTTATTTAACGTTTCATATGAATTTTTACCGTGAAAATTCTCATTTTCGTGAAAAACATGTTAATATACTCAGCTGTGTGGCAGAGTGAAAAAGAGAATCGACACTGTAGGGTGCCTTTTTCAAGTGTCGTCACAGCTCGGGTGATTAGCACAGCCGCTCGGCACTCGTCGGACTGTTCTACTATTGTGCCGAATTCGTTTGAACGTCACTCCGAGGCCAATATCTTGGAAATTTGCAAGAAATGTTTAATTTTTCGTGAAATAAGTGAGCAAAACGTGAAGAATATTGCAGAGAAGAGAGAGTTGAAGATGTTTCCGGATAAAAAGCTGCATCTTCAGCGAAGGATTAATGATAAAGGCCGGTCAACTGCAAGGCGAGTTGCAGAAGATGAAATCAGAGAGAAATTGCCAAAGAACGTCTTCCGTGCGCATATTCTTCAGCATCACGCCAATGAATTGCTGACAAACTGAAATAGGACGATTCCTGCAGAAAAAAAATCACTGTGGAGCAATTTTTAAACAACTCGAGAACCCGCGGTAGACGCTGAACGAGCCATCAGATATTGAGAGCGAGGCTAATCATCAGTTTGTGTTAAAAAATCCCTCGTCCCGAATCAAAATTTACGGTGAGTAATTAAAATCAAATTAAATCACATTTTCAGGGAAATTCTTCCAAGATCTCATCAGAATATTGCAGAATAGTTCACCTTCTGTACTTTCTAGACCAAAAAACGCCGCGAATAAAGATCAACGCTTTTCTAAGGAAGGTAATTCAATCTGATTCCCGGTTCTAGATCTCGGCGACACTCTCTCTAACGTTTGCTCGGAAAATTTGCTATTACGATTTTGTTTGACCAAATTATCTTTAAAAACAAATCATGTCAAAAATTGGCACCAAATGCATGAACTTCTATTTAAAAAAAAATTATTAGTAGTTTTGTACAATTTAAATTTTGTGAGGAAATAAGAGAAATAAAAACACTGCATAAAATGCACTTCAAATTTGTGTTTTTAGCTATGACGGAGCACATGATTATGAATTTGATAGATTTTATATCGTTTCGCGAAATTATTTGCTGTCTGAAAAGTATAACTGAATGTTTTCCTATTGCGCCGGGTTTAGCACTAAAATCGGCGCTGTGTGTCTCACTGTAGCACAGAAGCGCGAAAGCTCAAAAGTGTTAGAACAGAAAAGGGTCTTAGAGCGAGTCCCCGCTCAGAAGAAAGTCCCTCAACTGTTCTTAAGGTTGAGTCTGTTCGGCGTGTAAAAGAAACCTCTTAGGCCTCTTTTCAATGGCTTTTCAGTGGACTTTCCTGCGGGATTCCTGCAAGAAAGTCCATTGAAAATCCTTCAGGGATGAATAGGACCCAAAACGATGGATTTTCAATCGACCCCTCCTGAGGGATTCCTGCAGAAAAGTCCACTGTTTGCCCACTGTTTAAGATGAGGGTTTCTGCACAGTGGATATCCACTGGATTTTTGACGGGCAAGTCCACTGTTTGCCCAGCCTATGGAGATGAAGGATTTGGCCTTGGGGATTCCCGCAAGAATCCTGTGGTGCATCCATTATACTCCATGGCAGCAGTATGGAAAAACCATGGATAATCGATGGACAGCGGATTGTGTTTTTACTGGGGATTTCACGATCATCAAGCGACCATCAAGCGACCAACGAACTGACAATTTCACCAACGCTCGAAACAAACTCGGACTCATTCGCTTCCTTTTCGTTCACTATCGCTCCGAGCATGTATAAATTTTATTTTTATTTATTTTATTTCCCAAATACACTCGAGGGCCCTTCACAATCCTGTCCCTTCACCGACAGAGCCTCGAGCGGCGGCTGCCGCCGACATTCACTACAGTCTCAGCGGGATAAACAGCAGAAAGTCTCACATCATTGACCGAAATGTACAAGAAACAATACGCTTATCTTAATTACAATCAAATTCAGCGGCTTATTCAGACAATAGTCATACATAGCCGGGAAATCGGTGGGTTGGGAGCAAGGACGTAAAGGGGTCGAAGGATAAGAGGTGGCGTAAGCTCCGTGGAGCTTGTGGTGCCGCTAATGAAACAGACGTCGCAGCCGAAGATTATTCACAGGCAAAAAACAGAAAGACATGCATCAGAGAAGCAAGAAAAAGATCCAGGCAGAACCACAAAATTCCAAAAGTGGGAAAGTCGAGGAAAAGCGACAGGGAAAGAAAGAGAAAAAGAGGACAAGAAAAAGAAAAAAAGAAGAAGAAAAGAAGACACAGAGAGAGGGCAGGAAGAGCGCACGCAACAAGAACAATCACCCGACTAGAACGGAAAGACGGGTCTACCCAGGAGCCACAGAGACAGCCATTGCCACCAAAAAGTCCCACGGAGCCGAGAGCCACCCCAAATGTCACAGACTCTCTTGCGGCCATCGCCGTCTTAATGTTGGTTAAAGATTAAAGCGGTAGATTAAATTGATACGAAATTCATACGAAATTCATACGAAATTCCCATGAAATTCCCACGAAACTCCTCTCACTCGGCGCCAAGTAATCGCGCTCGTTAGTGACAATATCAATGGGTTCATCGAAAGTTATTGTCAAATATATTTCATTAAACGTCAGTCGCTTCTGTCAAATAATAGGTTTATTCGGTGATTTTTTTTTGAAATAACAGAAAACTCAACAACACAATATTTGTTGAAGAAGAACGCCTTTTTTTTTATTTCCCTCCTCCACCCCCAGATCCTAAGCTCGCAGAGCTTATTTCGGACCGGGACAAATCCGTCATTGTGCTAAGTCAAGCAGAGAAGTCTCACAGCTCTTCTGACATGTCTTATCATTACAAACCCTTAACTGGGCGCATACACATTAAATATTAATACATAAATAAATACAAAAGCAGTGAATAAATAAATAAATAGACATGGTATTCAAAATAAATAATTGCAACAGAATAATTAAATATATCACAGGTAAATTGCTTCGTCAGTTATCCGGGACCGTACATCACCACGAGCGCTTCGCGGCCCTGCACGCGGCGGCCAATCCCGCCCCGAGACACCCTGGCCGGTCATTGAATGCTCGCGTTTTACAATATGGGGTAGAGAGAGGCGAGATACCCCCAACGCGAGAATCCAAGCCGGCCAACCTGGTCGAAACTAAAGGTGTCCCGCGGCGCATAAGATTGCCCCCACATACACGTGCCCACCGGCGGCTTCAGCGATGCGCAGCTGCGGCACTCTTAGATTGCAATGTTAGCATTTTTAGTAAACCTTGCCACGGCTATAGGCACTTTTCTTATGTGGTTTTCAAAAGCGATAGCTAACAAATCTCTAATATTTTGATGTCCCACGCAATCCCGAAGCAACTGCCGCCTATCCGTCTGAATCCCTGAACATTTGAACAATACATGATCTAACATCCATGTACAAACAGCAAAAATCACAGAGAGCAGTGTTCACTACGTTAAATCTTGCCAGATGTGCGTTAGTTCTAGTGTGATTACTAGCAATTCTGCATGCCGTCACTATTTCATGCCTGTTCAAGCCTCCGCATGCCTTAAACCACGATTTAAGTGAGACTTTAGGCAAAATGGAGTAACAAAATCTCCCCAATTCTGACTTATCCCAGCCTTCCTGCCATGTCCCCATCGCCCTGGCCATTATTTTCTCATTCACTTCTCCAGGAGGTGCTTCGGCTGTATACCCATAGCTCCTCATCCTGTCTAGGGCTAAAATCCACCTGCTGTTGTTGGCATTCTGCCTCAACTCTACTCAAATCCCTCTTTAACTGTTCATGTCTTCTAAGTGCGCGATTTAGAAATCTGTCCGTTATATATTCAAAACGACGAATCAAGAGGCAGGGTGGCTGAAAGCACTTCAACACTTCCTGTGTGAGTGCTAGGCATGAGACCGATGCAAATTCTTAATGCTCTCCATTGGACCCTTTTCAGCTTTAGTTTGTGGGTTTCTGCCAACCCCCTGGAAGACCACACACCCATAGTCTAGCACAGACAAAATCGTAGTCTTATAAAGAATTAACATCAGGTGAGGGTGAGCTCCCCAGGAAGTTCCCGCTACTGCTCTCAGAAAATTAATTCTAAGACCACATCTCCTAGCCATTTCTTGTCGCTTGGGCAGCCCACAGAAGAAGAACGCCTTGATGAAGGAAAATTCAAGGGTCGTAAGAGGGTTGTTATCGGGTTAGTTATCCGACTGTTATTTGTACACTTCATGGAAACTTTGACAACGGTCATGAGACTCTTTGTGGCACTGTTTTGAATTGTTTGAGTGAATTATTGAATTTATTGATACGAATTGCGTGCAATTTTCTTGTTTTAACGCCATTTTGGGGGGGAAGAATAGAACTTAGACTGTCAATTTCAACAATTTCTCACCTTTTCATTTGTCGATAATGTCAAACCAAAAGGACGAATTGCGTGTAACTTATCGGCCATGCACTGTGACAATTCTTGGCGTTCCAGAGCGCAGAACAATTCCGTATTCCATTAATTAAGGGATAATCAACCGGACCCGCGAAACTGTCACGATGGGTCATTTGTTTCAATAAAACCTGTCTCCGCGTCTTTTGATTTATGCCCCACACGACCTCAGGCGGCGCCCCTTGGCGTGCATGGAAATCGATGGGCGAGAAATTGAGCGCCGAGGCGCAAGGAAGCGCGCGGTGAAAGCTAATAATTATATTTGCCTCGCGAGTGGGCGGAACGCGGCCACCAAATTGAGGGGGTGGCGGCGGAAATGAGAAGTGGAAAAAGTTGAGCATTTTTTCTCACCCTCCAGAGAGTCAAAAGAGACCCTTTTTTCTGTGGCGCGGCTTCGCGAAAAGTGAAAGTCACTCAGGGAGTCTCGCACTTTCAGTGTTGTGCCTTTACATGGTAAAAAATACCTCTTTACATTTTACATGTAAAGAATGTGTAAAAAATGTAAAATGTAAAGTAAAATGTAAAATGTCAAGTAAAATGTAAAAATTCTTTTCTGAAGTTTAAAAACTACTGAAATTCCCATGGAATTCCCGTGGAATTCCCGTGGAATTCCCGTGGAATTCCCGAGAAATTGCAATAAAAATGCTTTTTGTCACATTCACGCCGAGAAGTCGCAAAATTGTAAAGAAACAGTGAAAAACTCAGGAAAATCTGCAAATTGTTGGCATAAATTGTTAACAATTCAACAACTGATGTTCCAATACATTTTTTTGATGGAATATCGAAGTTTTTTCCTCTTATTTTACAAGCAATTTTACGTGAATTTTATGATCTTAATAAAAGCAATTGCACAAAAAACACCCAAAAAATTCACGTAAAATAGCTAAAAAGTCGAGATATTGGCCTTTTTTCTCTTTTCTTTTTACATCTAACCATCATCATCATCAAAATGAGTGCGTAAAGAGCAAAATCTACCTTCTTTCAAGTGTTTTTTAGCGGTTGCGCGAAGCATAAAAAAGCTGAACTTGTCGAGGAAAAACCTCGTTTTTCCGGCAGATCCAGAAGAAATATCACTTTGGCATGTATGAGGGAAATGAAGCCCTCGAAAAGCTCTATATATAGGAAAAATAATCCAACATAAAAGTTTCTTCGTTTCGGAGATATTTGATAAAAAGTGGTAAAAAACCGGGGATTTTTTTACCAAGTGCTTCACAAAAGATCATTTTTGACCAACAAGGAGTGATCTAAAATACCCACAATGTTTTACAAAGTAGTAGGTAATTTCAATAGCTATCATTTGAGTCTAATTTGGGGGAAATCCGTTGGAAATTGGGCGAGATTTGAGCACAAAAGTGCAGAAAAGTGGGAGAAAATAGGGCAAAATAGGCTCGAAAAGGACGAACTTGAGGATTTAGGGGAAAAAGAGCTCAAAGATTCAAGGAATCAGAGAAATCACACTTCAAAAAAGGGCAGAAAAAAGTGTGATTTCTGTTGCTTAATGTTATTAACGAATGTTCGATTTGAAAAATTCAGCACATTTTTCATATTTAACATTTTTTCTTTACGGGTAAAAAAAATTGTGTGTAAAGAAAACATATTTTACCATGTAAAGAATTGTGTAAAAGTAAAAATGTAAAAAATTCACCCAACACTGCGCACTTTTCACTTTCCACCGTCCGCCCGCCGAAAAGGGGTGGGGGAAAGTGCTCTCCGCTGTTCGGACTCACTCACGCCCCAGAAAAGGTTGGATTTCGGGACTCCGTGCCTTTCCCCATCATCTGGCCTGATGGCCTGATTTCCACCCCCCCGCCCCAGATCAATTAACCCTTTCACGACGACCCAGGACGGTTGAGAAAGAAGAAATTGTCAATCAATGTTCTGTCATTGTGATTAGGAACGGAAATGGCCATAAAACAGCTTTCAAGAAAGGTTAAACATAACCTAGCTTTCAACTGTCAAACTTTGACATTAGAGTGACGTTAATTTTCATGTTCTCTTTTGATGTTTGACGCATTCAAAGGAAGAAAAACTTCACATTCGAAGCAAATAAGAATAAAAAAGCACGGAATTCTCGCTAAAACTGCGTTGAAAATTGTGTAAGAAATGGAAAAAGTGTTAAATTGCAAGAAATTATTAAACTGGAGCAATTCTCAGTCACACGAAATATGTTAAAAGTGTGTTATATTGGTTTAACACACATCTTTAAGCCATTTTGTATTGCCTGAATGTGTAATTTTAACACAACCTTCAGAGGTTGTTTTAAAGAATGTGGAATGTGTTAAAAGTAGATTGACAGATCTTAATCTGCAAATATCTTGGAAAAATTGATCAATCTGTCATTGTGGCTGTCATTTTAGGGCATAAACATGACAGATCTTTGCAGTAAATTCTTTTTATCACGAATTTACTAATTATTTTCTTAAATTTTAATAATATTGACAAATTTAACAATTTTTCTTCTCTTACACATTGTGATGGCGCTTAAAAATCTAAAACACTATTTTTCCTTATTCATTTCGAATGTTACACTTTAACATGTTTGAAGTTTAACATATTTGTGTGTGACTTAGAACTGTTCCAATCAAGAGGGAGATAATACAGTCCAGAAGTGGTGTACAGCACAACAAGAAGTACTTAAGAAGTGGAAAAGTTCAAAATCTACAATATCTCTCTCCAGAGAGCCTATTTTACTGACAGATTATCCCAATTCTTTGGATTTCTTCGATTTTCACGTAAAATCAATAATAAAAATCAATTTTTTTTGAGGTTATGTCATGTATCAGGAACAAATTTAGTGAAAAATTCATGATCTGAACCTTTGACGGCCAAGAAACACTTCAAATTGTATTAAATTCGAACATAACCTCAAAAGGAGTCATGTGAAATTGAAAAATGTTCATTTAGAATGCTTTTTAAACAATTTTATCTCTAAATCGAGCCGTTTTGAGTTAATTTTGTGATCTAAAAATGCTTCAAATTGAGTTTTTGAAGATTTCTTAGATATATTTTGAGGTTATGATCGGAAAAGATGTCCAGAATACATTTTAAAGTGAATTCTAACAGAAATATCGAATGAATTGGTTGAATTGGACTTCTTTGGTGCCAAGAAATACCTCAAATTGTGTTAAAATCAAACATAACCTCCAAAATTATCATCGTTTTGGACAATTTTGACATAAATTCACATAAATTCTGCTAGTCTTTGACAGAATTAAGCATTTTCCGGCAATTATCAGTGATTTTTTTGATCATTTGATGCTAAGAAACACTGCAAATTGTACTAAGATTCAATATAACCTCAAAAATAGTCATTTTCACCTAGAAAATGTTCATTTAGACAAGTTTCTGGACAATTTTGACTGTGAATCAGCAATTTTAGGATCATTGGCAAATCATAAGAGATTCAAATAGAGTTTTTGAAGATCTTTTAGTGATATATTTTGAGGTTATAATTGGAAAAGATGGCCAAAATGCATTTTAAAGTTGATTCTTACAGAAATTTTTGAATGGAAACTTAAGAAATTCAATAAAATTAATGCTCGAAAAGTGAGAGGCAAATTCGGAAGTGTTTGGAAGTGTTGTGTACATATTTAAGGCATATTATCTCCCCCTTTGAAAATCAGATCCAGATTGACTGACAGATTGATTCGTCTTTGCAAGTTATTCTGCAGCTTCCGATCTGTCAGTTTGCTTTTGACACATTAATTAAAACAACTTCTGGAGATCGTTGAAAAAAGAACACATTCAGCGGTAAAAATTGACTTAACACATGTGAACCAGAACTGTAAATCACTCTTTAACACATGTGGTAAATTTTTTAACACAAGTGATGAGTTTTTAATCAAAGTAGTGAAATATTTAACTCATATTCAACTTTAAACATTACACATGTGACTCAGAATAGCAAAAGGCTGTTTTAAACTAATATAACACATTTTTAACATTCCTTATTTTACTGAGAATCACTCCAGAAGTTTGTATTTGTCTTAAAAAGCTCAATTTTCTGCTTCTATTCAGAAAGAAAGTACTGAAAAATGGGAAATTGTAGTAAATCCTCTTTTTCCACGTCGTATTTGACTCAAAATCACGACGTGAAAGGGTTAAATTTGATCTACTTTGACTTTTTAACTCGAACAAACTACAATTTCTGCCACAAATTGCGAATGAATAATGAGAGACGAATAAATTCTTATCATTTAATTGCCTTATCGCGATTAATTGGAAAAGTTTTCCCATCCACTTTTCCCTCTGATTAACATGCAAATGTAACGCTTTTCCCTCTCTCTCTTTCGCTCTCTTTTATCCACTATAAGAATAATTAATTGGTATTTAATTGTGATTTATGAAATTAGTTGAGCACATTTGAGGGATTGGAAATGGAATGGAATTTAATCATTTTCATAAATCTTCACCGGCGAGTCGCAAATTGAGCAGAAATCATTGCAAATTTGCCACTAATGATGAGTAATTTTCCCCTTTCTTGGCAAATTGACCAGCAAATGTCTTACAATTCCGCCAGGAGAATTAATTGCATTCGCAGGAAATTTGATGAACTTTGAATTGCAGCATTTAAATCAGTTTTATTCCATTATTTATTGACTTTGCGATGTAATTTTACTGTTTTTCAACTCAATTTATTGATTTTTTATATAAAATTTACCACTTAATCGACGTGGAATCGCTTTTTAAGACATTTTTCTGTTCATTACCTCAAAAAATGTCAATTGTAGGTTTTAAAGAAATGTTAAAACGTTAAAATTTGGAATTTTAATGCAAAAAATTGCGGAAAAAATCGGAAAATCAATATTTTTCAAGTTTCAAACCCATTTTTGAGGTTATGTTGCACAATAAAAGCCCTAAATGTGTTCTTTATGACTGGAAAATGTTGAATTCTGCCACAAAAGAGGAATATTTCCTAATTCTGTGTATTCAATTGATATTTTAGAGGTTATTTATTAACAGAATTTGTCCTTAAAATTAGTCACATAACCTAGAAAATCATAGAAATCGAGATAATATCATAAAATTAAGCATCATTTGGATTTAAAAACATGTTTCAAAACCTTTAAACACGTTTATATTAACCTGTTGTGCTTTTCCAACAAGTTTAACGACCTTTAAAGTGATATTTTTAGGTTAGGACGCAATATTTTTGGGGTTATGTTGAATTTAACTTAATGTTCTCTAATCAAATAATCAACTATTTGAGTAAAATAATCAAAAAATGAATAATCTTCCAAGTAAAATTGAAAAATAATCAAATTCTGAATAAAATAATTTTAAAAATTTATATTTTCCTATGAAAAATTTAAAAATAATCAAATTCTGAATAAAATAATTTTAAAAATTAATTTTTTCCTATGAAAAATTGAAAAATAATCAAATTCTGAATAAAATCATTTTAAAAATTAATTTTTTCCTATGAAAAATTGAAAAAAAATCAAATTTTGAATTAAATAATTTTAAAAATTAATTTTTTCCTATGAAAAATTGAAAAATAATCAAATTCTGAATAAAAAAATTTTAAAAATTATTATTTTTCCAAATAAAATTGAAAAATAATCAAATTCTGAATAAAATAATTTTAAAAATTATTATTTTCCCAAGTAAAATTGAAAAATAGTCATATTATGATTTGAATAATAAAAAAAAATTATTTTCTCAACTAAAATTGAACAAAAAAATCTAATTTTGAAATAAAAAATCAAAGAAAAGATTATTTTTCCGAGTAAAATCCCCGAAAAAAAAAACAAAATAACCAAATTCTGAATAAAATAGTCAAAAAATGAACATTTTCTCAAGTAAATTTTGAAAAATAATCAAATAAAAAAACAAATCCCAAGAAAAAATTACATAAAAATCTCAATAATGAAATTCTGAATTAAATGATTAATAAAAATAAATTATTTTCAATCAATTACTCAGAATATTCCGAATATTTACAATTATTCAAAATTATATTCAAAATTTGATTAAATATTTTCCGGAAAATAATCAAAAAATATATTCAAAAAATTGAATAATCACAAAGTTAATGGTCTCAACTTGCCATTGACTTTCTCCTTGGCACTTCTTTTTAAACTTTACACCACTTCTGGACTGTATTATCTCCCCCTTGAGCTAAATAACCTGCATTTTTTCTTTAGAGCTTTTTTGTCTCGCTGGGATTCTAAACAATCATAAATTGCTGCTTTCGGTGCGGGAAAAAATGGCAAATGGGGGTGAAATTGAGTGGAAAAGGGTGAAGAAGCGCCCGTTTGATGGGCAAGAAAAATTCCCCCCGCCAGTCGGAATGGGGGCTGAAGGAGCTTCGCTCCAGGATGGCTGAGGAAGATGTCACGCATCCTCTCGAGCGGCGACACATTTGCAGAAGAAGAAGATGAAGAAGACGAGGAGGAGGAAAAAGTCCCCGGAGACACGATAACAAATTGCATGAATAATTTAAAGTGCGGCGCTCCGGATGATCTCGAAGGGCGGCGGGGATTTCCAGAGAGTGTGGAAAATGGTGGAAATTCCAGATGAAAAACCTCAAGAAATGATTGTTTGCTGCAAGAATTGACTTCCTCGAGGGCGCGCGCGACACCTGATAAATCGCTCAATTCCTGCGGCGTGTCTTTGGCGCGCCGTGAATGCAAAATTCTCGCGGAGGCGCCCGAAAATCGAGCAATATTGGAGGCGGAAGAAGAGATTCAGCACGAGGCGCTGATGAGAGGATGATGGCGTGAAAAATGGGCACAAAGTGCCAATGTAACGATGAAAAATCGCCTCCGTGGCTCGAGGAGCTTTGTTTCTCTGCGCCACGGCGATTCCGGCGTTGGCAAATGAGCCAAAGAAGCGCCAACATTGAGCCGGAAGACAGCAACATCTTGCCAAACACTTCCGCGCAACGAGGAAGAAGAAGAGACGCGATAATCCCAAGGGGCAAATCACAACGCGAATTTTTAGGACATTGAATGGTCTCAATCAAATGATTAATTATTTGAATTAAAATAATAATAAAAATGATTATTTTCCCAAGTAAATTTGCAAAACAATCAAAATTTGAATAAAAATAACAACAAATTAAAAGTTGATTGAAAGTTGTATGAAAAAAAACTAAATTTAAATAAAAACACGATAAAAAATCAAAAAATGATTGAAATTTCTATTAAATAAAATTAAATTTGAATTAAAATCATGAAAAAAACAACTGAAATTTATATTAAAAAAAAATCTAAATTTGAATAAAAATCACGAAAGATTCAAAAAATTATTGAAATTTCTATGAAAACAAAAATTTAGAATAAAAATCACAAAAGAATAAAAAAAATCATTGAAATTTGCATAAAATATTCAAAGAATAGATAAAAAAAAGAAAAAAATCAAAAAATGATTGAAATTTCTATTAAATACAATTAAATTTGAATTAAAATCAAGAAAAAATAACTGAAATTTGTATAAAATAATCCAAATTTCAATAAAAATTACGAAAATATCCAAAAATTATTGAAATTTTTATGAAAAAATTCTGAATTTAAAAAAAAAACATCATAAAAAATCAAGAATTATTGAAATTTCTATTAAAAAAGAAAAAATTGAATAAAAATCACAAAAGAATCAAAAAATCATTGAAATTTGCAGAAAATATTCAAAAAATAAATTAAAAAGAAGAAAAAAATCAAAAAATGATTGAAATTTCTATTAAATACAATTAAATTTGAATTAAAATCATGAAAAAAACAACTGAAATTTATATAAAAAAAAAATCTAAATTTGAATAAAAATCACGAAAGATTCAAAAAATTATTGAAATTTCTATGAAAACAAAAATTTAGAATAAAAATCACAAAAGAATAAAAAAAATCATTGAAATTTGCATAAAATATTCAAAGAATAGATAAAAAAAAGAAAAAAATCAAAAAATGATTGAAATTTCTATTAAATACAATTAAATTTGAATTAAAATCAAGAAAAAATAACTGAAATTTGTATAAAATAATCCAAATTTCAATAAAAATTACGAAAATATCCAAAAATTATTGAAATTTTTATGAAAAAATTCTGAATTTAAAAAAAAAACATCATAAAAAATCAAGAATTATTGAAATTTCTATTAAAAAAGAAAAAATTGAATAAAAATCACAAAAGAATCAAAAAATCATTGAAATTTGCAGAAAATATTCAAAAAATAAATTAAAAAGAAGAAAAAAATCAAAAAATTATTGAAATTTCTATTAAATAAAATTAAATTTGAATTAAAATCAAGAAAAAATAACTGAAATTTGTATAAAATTATCAAAATTTCAATAAAAATTACGAAAATATCCAAAAATTATTGAAATTTCTATGAGAAAAATTCTGAATTTAAAAAAAAAACATCATAAAAAATCAAGAATTATTGAAATTTCTATTAAAAAAGAAAAAATTGAATAAAAATCACAAAAGAATCAAAAAATCATTGAAATTTGCAGAAAATATTCAAAAAATAAATTAAAAAGAAGAAAAAAATCAAAAAATTATTGAAATTTCTATTAAATAAAATTAAATTTGAATTAAAATCAAGAAAAAATAACTGAAATTTGTATAAAATTATCAAAATTTCAATAAAAATTACGAAAATATCAAAAAATTATTGAAATTTCTATGAGAAAAATTCTGAATTTAAAAAAAAAACATCATAAAAAATCAAGAATTATAGAAATTTCTATGAAAAAACTAAAATCTTGAATAAAAAGCACAAAAATATAAAAAAAATGATTGAAATTTGAATGAAATAATCAAAATTTGAATAAAAATTACGAAATAATTCGGAAATAATTGAATTTTTTCAAAGTTAATATTCAAAATTTTGGAAAATAATCAAAAAATAATCAAATTCTTATAAAATATTCAGAAAATTATCAGAATTTTCTACAAAATAATCAAAATTTGTATAAAATAATTAATTTTTAAAAAAATATTTAGAAATTAATAAAAAAAAATACAAAAAATCAAAATTTGTATAAAATAATAAATTTTTTTTTTAAATATTTAGAAATCAATAAAAAAAATGTTCAAAAAATCAAAATTTGTATAAAATAATTAATTTTTTAAAGAAATATTTAGAAATTAATAAAAAAAAAATGTACAAAAAATCAAAATTTGTATAAAATAATTAATTTTTAATGAAATAATCAGGAAATAATAAAGAAATATTCAAAATATAATCAAATTTTAATGAAATATTGAGAAAATAATCAAAATTTGTATAAAATAATTAATTTTTTTAAAAAATATTTAGAAATCAATAAAAAAATGTTCAAAAAATCAAAATTTGTATAAAATAATTAATTTTTTTTAAAAAATATTTAGAAATTAATAAAATAATGTACAAAAAATCAAAATTTGTATAAAATAATTAATTTTTAATGAAATAATCAGGAAATAATTAAGAAATATTCAAAATATAGTCAAATTTTAATGAAATATTGAGAAAATAATCAAAATTTGAGTAAAAATCACGAAATAATCGAAGAAAAAAATGGAATAATCACGAAGCTTGGGCGAAAACTATTTAAAAGTCGACTTTTCATACTTTTCAACGCAACATTGAGAAATTTTCTACACGCGGAGTTTCTAAGAAAAATCGTATTTCTTTAATTTTTGCCGATGAAAGACATTAAGATCAATCCAAACAGAGATAAGACGTCAACTATCAAAAAAACCACTTTTAATAGTCTTCGATTCACCCGACGATTTGTCTTTGGTGGGAAATTTAATGAATTTTGTGCATAAGAAACATTATCGTGGGTGAAGATCGTTGGCGTGGGTGGAAAAAAAGAGTGTGCAAAGATGGTGGAGAATCTGACTGTCAAGGAGGAGAAGCGTGAACACATAAATTGTGCGGATGAAGCTCATGGCAGTCACTCTCGCTCTTTTGGGGGTGATTTTGGGCGGTGGGCGGCAAAAGCCCATGCATGGGCGAGAGCACTTAAGCTCATGTGTAGTCAGGATGCGCCACAGTGGAAAATGCAATCCATATTAACATAAATTCCACTCCCAGGAATATACGAGCTTTTTCGGAAAGTATATAAATCTTTGGCCTGAATGGCAAACATGGCGGAGAGGCAAATGTGTTTGTAATAAAATTGCTTTGAATAAATATTAAAGCAACTCCATCCCAATTCGCATGATTCATTCCCCCCCCCCCCCCCGTTTTCCACCACCTCCTCGTCGTCCTCCTGGGCGTGCAGGAGTGTGCGACGCTTCCCCCCACCTCCCCTAAACAGTGACGCACCAGAGAATGTCGCAATTAATATAGTCACAAATCCCGACTTTGTGTCATTAGATACTTTAATGCTGCGCTTCAAGGCGGGGATAATTTGCCTGAAATCTGTACACAACACTTCCAAACATCCTTCAACACTGCCTTCACTTGTTTTCTTCCATTTATGGGGGAAAAATCAGTAAAAAACCAATTCTCACAAACTCCCTCGGAGATTTTGAGGAGGAAAATCTATTCTTAAGTGTTAAGAATCTTGCAAGAAGCTTATTTTGCATGGAAATTGATGAAATATCGTAGAGATTGTAGTCGAATTATCATCATGCCACTGTCATGGCGGCCTTCTCCTCCTGACTAGACTCTCGCTGAAAGCATTATTTGACGGTAGAGGCGCAGCACTGAGAGTGACGCGGAGAAACGCGCAAGACAGTCATATCGTGATCGCGGAGCTGTCCAGGGAATGTCCCGCGAGATGGCGCAGCAGGAGGAGTATTTGGAACTTCTTATAGGAATATTTACGACTCTTTCTAATGCACTTCCACCCGAAGAAAAGGACTTAAGTTTCTCGTTTTTGTTCCTGAAAGAAATTCTCTTGATTAATATGATACAAATTGAGTGGTTTTCATCGGGTTTCCTGGGCAAAAATGCAGTTTATCACAGATATTTTTTTGTAATTTAACCTCAAACTTCATTAGCAAACAAACTTCTTGAGATCTTTTATGTTATCTCGTCCTCCTTCTCATGTACAAAACATTTTAAGTCAGTATTAAATGTTGGTAAAGTATTTTGAGACAATTCAGCCAATTTTCAGGACTTTTCTGTCGTTTTCTTTTCCCGCTGAGGCTGTTTTGACCGACGGCGGCAGCCGCAACTCAAAGACTTCGCAGTAAAAAATTAATAAAAAAAGGCGCGAATGTAGTAAATATTGAATATTGAGTTGAAATTGATATTAAAATATTGACTTTCTGGTCCGGAAAACCCGGGAAAAGCCAAGAATCAAAGTCTCTGCAGCATTAAGTTCACTCATAAATATGTAGAAATTGCCATTGATCCTATTAGAAATAAGAATCAGGCCTAATTCCAGAGAAAAATTGAAGAAAATAGATTGTTTGAGCGTTTTTCATAACACATTTTGTGCTGAGAAATTAAAGATTCTTGTGTTTAAAAGCATTTAGAGGCAATAAATAAATATTTTTGCGTGTTTTTTGTCATCAAACAGACTGAAAATCATGAAAAATGGAATGAATTTCTCATATTTGTGAAATTACAATTGAATTTTACACCACTTCCAACCATATTGTCCCCACCTTGGCCCGTCCTTTTTCTCCACATCTTCTTCACATTCGCCCCCATGAATGTATGTTTTGCCAATTGAATGTTTTATGTTCTTGCAAATGGCAAATGGAACAAAACCCGACAAACATCAATTGGCATCAGTGGGAAATTGGAGATGCTATATATATGCCACGAAAATAGAAACCTTTCTCAGCCAATCAATCACGATTGTCCCATTTGGCGATGAATCTTCCCAATTTTGCGGCTTTCCCTGGGAAAATTGGGGGATTTCTACTATCACTTCACCTTCCTAAGTTAATTCAATATCCCCAATTTGTATGGAAAACGATATATTTTAGCTTATAAATTGCGTTCTAAATATAAATCCCTGAAACAAGAACAAATCAAAGACAAGAAAAACGCCATTTTGGTGTTAAAATAACAATTTTTGGGGGTTTATTTAAGAAATAAATAAACTGGGAAACATTGAAGTGTTCAAAAGTTGATTTAATCTGTTTAGCGCAAATACCGGACAATAATTGTCATCCCACTTCTGATTTATGTATTTGTGTTTTACGGTTTTACGAACGTTTTTACGCTATAATTATGTATGAAACTGGAAGCATTCCCTAATTAACTTAATTATACCTTAACGGGAAACCGTTAAGTGTCCTTTAACCGTTCAATATTAATATGTTCTCCTAAAACTTTATCCCAAATTCCCTTTTTTCACCAACAAAATACATTTTTCTCACAAAATTTTCTTATAAATTTTGTATTTAGCACAGATTTATAATTTTCCTCTTTAAGTATTTATTCAGTCATTAAAATTTTCACTATTTTCTTCGACTTCATGACCAAAAATAGAAAAAAAAATGAGTGAAAGCCAGCTTAATTGCAAAAGACAGACAATTGAAGTTTTTTCGCTTTTCGTGCTGCTGAACAAGTCTGCAAATTTCTTTCGCTTAAGGAGAATTTCACCTCCAAATTGCGATGCTGAAAGGATTTTCTGGCTGTGTTAATTGAATTCCAAGGGGCAAATCACAGGGTGATTTTTGAGGAAACTTAATGTTTTCTAATCAAATAATCAATTTTTTTAGTAAAATAATCAAAAAATGATTAATTTTCCAAGTAAAATTGAAAAATAATCAAATTCTGAATAAAATAATTTTTTATGAAGTTTTGTTTTTGTATGTCCTGAAGCTTTGATCCTTTTTGTCTGAATTTAGTGATTTTGGGCTCGTCTGAAACAACCAATAATGAATAAATAGTGAAATTACCATTCTTTGCATTTACCTTTGTAATAATAATAAATTTATTCTTCCTTCTTTTTCTTTTGTGTGCGGCTGCCGCCGGCTTCATTGCCGACCACCCCCGAGCAAACGGTCGGAAAAGCTCGGCTCTTCGGTCGTGTATGCCACACTCGGGGGGAAAAGTGTTAGTTACATATACAGGTTCACAGCCTTACAATTGAATAATTTAATAACTAACATTTCTGTTTTGAGGCCAGCGTGTCACATATTAAAAGAAAAAGGAAGGAATAGTGGGACAGCAAAACTCTAGGAGAGTTGAAGTGCTGCCCACGGGTTCAGTGGGATCGGGAAATATGGAGGGAGAGAGGGACGAATATCAGCAATGCAATGGAAGAGAGATGCGAGGTGAAAACTTCAAGAGCAACACGGAGAACAAAGAACAAGAGAGCACCAATATGAAGGGGGGGGATGCAGGTGGCTTCATCAACCAATCAGAGACCCACGATCCTCCGGAACCAGTCCGTGGTCAATCCGCGTAGATAGATACTCCGACCAAAGATGGTCCACGAGTTTTCGCGAGAAACTGTGCTCACTTAGTCCCTATAGACTTAGTCTCACTAAGTCTATAGGGTCTATAGGGTCTATAGGTAGGGCATTATACAACATTGGGGCGATGTAGGGATAAGACCTTTTTAGCAACTCAAGTCTGGGCCTGGGAACAAGAGCAGGGATTCCATCCCAACACGGTCTTGTTCTGGCGGAATTCAGGTATCCATCTCTGACAGTGGAAGGATATTTAGCTTGAAAAAGTCTGCAAACAAGGATTCGCGCTTTGGTTTGCGCAACATCGCCCTCAAGGCGTTCCTCTGAGCTGTTCTGGCCGGTCCAATGTTCGATGGACGACCCCCGTCCTCAAAACCAATAAGCCATAGCGCAGGCGCGAGTCGATACTAGACGGACTAGACGGCGAATGTGGTACAGGCCGCTGATCGCAGGGAGTGGGCCATTTTTCAGTTTGACCGCGTGGCGCCCCCAGGTCAGTCCACTATCGAAGACCACCCCCAGATACGTGAAGTCAGTGACAAAAGGGATAGTCAGATTGGATGAACAAGGCGCTCCACGACAAATCTGGCAGCGAGATATTATCTCCGTTGATAGCTCTCCGGAACGCGGCGATAGGAAGCGCATTGTGTGCAACTTCCTGCATTGAGGTCGTCGAGAAAGCCTCTGTGGCCAATTCCTTCGCCAACATTAATGTCCACTCAATCTCTGGCGTGGTTTAGGGGTTGGTTTTTAATTAGTCTCCCGCTGGGGCGCCTGTGGAGAGTCGCATGTGTGGTTATTGATGGCGCATTCCGATCAAATAGTGTCAAACGCATCACTAATTGGATGGCATTTGCCATTCGCCCTGCGTCAATATTCCACTTCAACCCCCCCCCCGCCCCGAAAGCCTGCGTGGGGGTGGAAAATTAAATAATCATCAATTTTGATATAATTTCCCCATCAGTTGGAGCTCCATTCATTATTACAATCGTCATTGCGCGCTCGGGATCTTTTCCTTCAGTTGTGCGGCAGAAGCGGAGTTATTTGAGTTTAACAGTTGCTGAATAATTCATCCACAACACATTCATACCATGAATAATTTCCACGAGAGAAACCAAGGGGGAGATAAGACGACTAAACAGTGTCCTCTGCAGAATCTGCAACACTTCAAATGCATTTTCTCACACTCAATTCTGACTTACCACAATGCTAATCCGGGTTTTTCTGCCTCAAGAATTTGAAAACCTTCTAAATCTTCAAATTCTTCAGATTTCAGACCGAAAAAACATGATTTTAACGGCACAGAACAATTTCTGTCTTCATTTTCTAGTTTAATCTTCAGAAAATGCTCGAAAAGAAACTCCGAATAAATTGTGAGGTTATGAAAACTGACTTTAGAACCTTTTTGAGCTAATTGAAATCCTTTTCAAACTCATCTCAATGTTTCTACTGGATAAAAAAGGACAAATTATCAAGTAAAAAGACTAAAATAACATTTTTGAGGTTATGTTTGACTTTAAAACTGTTTATTTTACTTACGAAATTGAACAAATTTGAAGCTTTTTTGATCACAAATGCCCAAAAGTGTTAGGAAAATGTCAGAAAATGCTTGAAAAACATCTTAATCATATTGTGAGGTTATGAATTTTGCCTAATAATATGTTTTAAAGCCTGGAAATGAGTAAAAATGGCGGATAACACTTAAAAATGAGGTTAAATTTGCCATTTTAAAGCACAAATCGTGAAAATAACAAAACAAAAAGAGTTTTCTTAGATATTTTTGAGGTTATGTTTAACTTTTAATCTGTTTTCTAACCTAATTTGGAGCCTTTTTCGAACGCAAATGCTTAATTCTGCCAAGAAAGGAAAGAATTCTAAGTTTAAACACAAATTAAATGATCTTGAGAGTTATTTTATCACATAACCTCAAAAATAAAGCGATGAAATTGATTTTTCCACGCAAAATAATTGAAAAAAATGCTTCAATTTGTTGAAATTGAAGTTTTTGCTGTGTAAATATTCTTGTAAAGTGAAAACCGCAACAATAACCAAGGCAAAAAGACATTTTTCAGCATTTTTAATGATATTTTTGAGGTTATGTTTGACTTTTAACCTGTTTTCAAACCTAATCTTGAGTTTTTTCGAACGCAAATGCTTAATTTTGCCAAGAAAAGAACAAAAATTGTTAGCTTAATTGCAAAATAGATGTTTTTGAGGGTTATTTTATCACATAACCTATAAATTAAGCGATTAAATTGATTTTTCTATGCGAAATTATGTTAAAAAACTGCTTCAATTTGTTGAAATTTAAGCATTTGCAGTTTAAATATATTCTTGTAAAGTAAAAACCGCAAAAATAATCAAGGAAAAGAGACTTTTTTCTGCTTTAAAGTGATATTTTTGAGGTTATGTTTGACTTTTAGGCTTTTTTCTCAATCAAAATGAAGTTTTTTCGCACAAAAATGCTCAAATCTGCCAAGAAACAGAGAAATTTGACAATTTAATCTGTTTTTACATTAAACATAACCTCAAAAAAGCGATAAAATTGATTTTTAAGCAATATTAATTAGGAAAATGCCTCAATTTGGTTGAAATGGAAGATTTTTAAGGGGAAATATTCTAATATATTTTGCCAAATACTTCCTTTCAAGCTGTACACCACTTCCGACCGCAATATCTCCCCCTTGGAGTGAACAACAATGTAAGATTGAATGGTGAAATGGGGAATTATTAATTTCTCTCTTATGGCATCCCGCGGGAAAGTCTTCCGCCAGACTTTCAATTTCTCCTCCTTCTTCGCACAAGAGTGGCGAAATAGATGGAATATTTTAATGTTTTCGGGTGTGAGACGCAATCATAAGTTTCTTAGAGAGAGAAAGAGAGAAAGAGAAAGCTTCGCGCGTCCATTATATTGCAATTTAAACTTTTATTCCACCCACAAGAGCGCCAACACACAAATGGAAATTAATGCAAAAGTATAGAGTGCATTGGAGTGTTTGAGAAGTGGTGCAAATTTTTTGAAAAACATCAAAAACATGTGAAGAATTTCCACGAAATTCCGACAACTTGCAATATATATTTTTCTTAATGATTCAATTAGTTGTTTTGCGAGAGGAGAAAAAAACTTCATGGGTGTTTTGGGTGGGAGGAAAAACACGGGAATTTTCCCCAAACCGCGTTGGGGGTTGAATTTTCCACCCCCGCGGGAGAAGCACTATAAAAGTTCACTTGAAGCTTCTCTCGACAGTTTAAAGAACACAACGACGAGAGGAATTTTCTTTAACGGGGCATAATAAAAGTTTAAAATTAGTTTCATATTTTTCTTTCAAGATTCCTCAACTGAAATTAATTCTCATCTCCTTCAGTTCAACCACTAATTTCAATTGCACCACTAAAAATCCGTGCACAGGTGAAAGTTTTCTTGCTTGTGGGCAAATGTTGCCGAAGGATTTAATAAAGAAAGAAATAATTTTGACTCCGCACTTAATAATAAAAAAGGATGAAATAACGATGAAGGATGAAAGTTGAATTCTTCTTCTAGGATTTTATTGATGCTTTGCAATCATTTCAATTATGTAGGGGAAGGTGGGGCAGTGTTAGAGTGAAAATGTTGTTCAAATCGACTGAATAGATTGAAATAATCCCAACAGTCAAATAAACTCTCGTCTATTGAGCTTAAGAAAATGCCTCAAATTGAACATTAAAACTGATGGTTTTTCCTCTAAAGGAGATTGAAAATATGTTGTAAATATTCCAACGCTGCCCCACTGCGGGGCAGTGCTAGAATGCATTTTAATTTACCATAAATTCCTTCGTGGAATTGTTGAATTGCATGAAAATGTTCACTTTGATGTCTTCTTTACACACTGAGACTGTTTAATTCCCTTAAAATCGCTTTTAAAGTACTATTTTCGCTACTTTTCTTGACCTTTGCACGAAATGTCAAAATTTCTGAGCGAAAAGCAAGCGTCAGAAGTGGAAAATTCTTCTCTAATCAGTGATTTTCACATGGATTTCCTCACTTTTCAACGAAGAAGTTTATTAACCTAGCACAAAACTGCGCTCCGTGAAATAACTTCAATATTTTCAACAAGAAAACTTCGAGCACGACGCAAAAGTGAGGTTATGTCAGACTGTCAGAGCACAGAGTGCCAAAACTGCCCCGCGAAGGATTCCAACGCTGCCCCATTGGGTGGTTTTTGTGCATTTTCCACCATCCACTGAATAAACCGAGCGCAGGAGGAAAAGTTCGTCCTTATTTAGGATCTCTGCTTAACCCTCGAAAGTTTGTAATTGTGTTTCATGCGAATAAATACTCAATTTTCATCTATTTTACTTAAATAGTAATGATCAAGGGGGAGATAATACAGTTCAGAAGTGATGTACAGCTCAGAAGAAGTACTTAAGAAGTGGAATTGTTGGAAAAACTTGCAATCTTCCTCTTTTGAGTGCCTAATTTACTGACAAATCATTCAGATTCTCTAAATTTCCTTCAATTTTCACGCCGAAACAAACGTATGATTCTGATTTTCTAGGTTATGTAACAATTAAGGACAGATTTAGTGAATAAATCGCATTCTAGAACATGAATTCTGGAAGTTCTTGGCAGAATTAAGCATTTGCAAGCATTTAACAGTGATTTTTTGACCCTTTGATGCCATGAAACAGTGCAAATTGTGCTAAGATTCAACATAACCTCAAAAATAGTCATTTAGACAACTTTCTGGGCAATTTTGACTGTGAATTTGCAATTTTAAGATCATTGCCAAATCACAAGGGATGTTTTTTGAGCTGAAAAGCTTTCAAATGGAGTTTTTGAAGATCTTTTAGTGATATTTTTGAGGTTATGATGAGAAAAGATGTCCAAAAACCACGGTTTTAATGATGTATAGATTTAGGGCATATTATCTCCCCCTTGGTGAAGGTTATTCTGTGTCAATCTTCGTCAATTGCTGACCTTAAAGACTACAAATATTGTGTAAAGATTAGAAATTTATTTAATTAATTCATGTGAAAATCTCTGAGAAAATTCCAAAATAACGAAACTGCCCTAAAGCCAAATTGCCCCATTTTCCCTTATGTTCCACATCAGATGAGGTGAAAATAATAGGATTCACCCTTTTGTTCACTATATATAATTAATTTATATTCACCTAAGAAATTCATGAATTTCAGCATGATTTTCCCTTGAAAATCTCATGTGAATTTATTGAAGGAAATTGCTGTAATATTTGTGAACTGTATGAAAATGAAAATTGAGTATTTTCAGAAAGTTTTCGCCACTCTCTTTGAAACAAGAACAATTTATGCACTCTTTATTTACTCACTGATTTCCTTCTTTCTCGCTTGCACTGCTAAAAAATGTATTTTTTTCTTTTCAAATGTGTCTCAGCTAAATTTCAAGAAATCAAGAATTCTTGTTCTAAAGCTATCTTGACGGTTTTATCAACGAAATTAGGTGAATTTACGACGAGTGTTCATAATTTGATGAATAATTTAGCAGATTTATTTGTAAAATTCAGTGTTTTTTGTTAAGGTTTGTGTCTTGAATATCAAGATTTCAAGAAATTCCATTTTTCCAGCACATCATTTGCTGCTTTTTAGAGTATCTCAAGACAGTGTATTTTGGGCGATATTTGGCGCAATATTTCCCACCCGCACACTCTCATGATTTGCCATTTAATTCAGCAGCGTGCGATTGGGCGAAATGGAAGTTTTTAGTGGAGTTTTGAACACTGCCTGGCATCGAAGGAATTCCCAACACCTGTTCCACCCCCGAAAATAAATTCATGACATACCGAATGGCGAATATTTTTCCCATGCTCAAGTCCAAGTCAGAGTGAAAAAAGAAGGTTTTGTGATTAATCAAGGGGCAAATCACAGGGCAAATTTTTGGTGAAATTACAAAATTATCAAGAAAAAAAAATCAAATTCTAAATTAAATAATCAAGAAAAGATTGTTTTTTCGAGAAAAATTTAAAAACAATCAAATTTTGAATAAAATAAATTGAAAAATTCTTATTTCCTGAACTGGAATTGAAGAAAAAAATCTACTTTTGAATAAAAAATCAAAGAAAACACTTTTTTCCGAGTAAAATCAGACAAAAAAATCAAAATAACCATTTTCTGAATTTAAATAGTCAAGAAATAAATATTTTCCCAATTTAAAATTACAAAAAAAAAAAAATCAAAATAACCAAAGACTGAATTAAATGATCAAAAAAAATTATTTTTTTCCAAAGTAAAAAAAAATACAAAATAATCAAATTTAACAAAAAAATTATCAAAAAATCATTATTTTCCAAAGTAAAGTTGATAAAAAATCAAATTTTAAATAAAAGCAATTTATAAAAATGATTATTTTCCCAAAAAAAATTGAAAAATAATTAAAATAACCAAATTCTGAATATAAATAATAAAAAAAAGTTTCTTTTCACAATTAAAATTGCAAAAATATTCAAATTCTAAATAAAAATAATTAAAAAAAAGTTTCTTTTCACAATTAAAATTGAAAAAATATTCAAATTCTAAATAAAAATAATTTAAAAAAAGATTATTTTCTCAACTAAAATTGCAAAACAAATCTGCAATGTAGTCAAATTTTGAAGAAAATAATAAGAAAATCAAATAAATATTTTCCAAAGTTGTATTGAAAAATAATCAAATTCTAAATAACATATAAAAAAAAAAAGATTTTTCTTTTCAATCAATGAATTCAGAATATTCCGAATATTCACAATTATTCAATTTATATTCAAAATTTGATTAAATATTTAGAGAAAAAGTCAAAAAATAATCAGAATTTTGTATAAAATAATCATAATTTGAATTTTGAAAAACAAATAATCATAATTTTTATATGAAATAAACAACTTTTAGTCAAATATTCAGAAAATAATCAAAAAATATTCAAAAAATAATCAATTTTAAATCAAATATTTAGAAAATTATCAGAATTTTGCACGAAATAATCAAAATTTGAGTAAAAATCACGAAATAATCGAAAAAATATTGAATAATCAGAAAGTTAATGGTCTCAACTTGCGCTAGTGATTGTCCTCTTGTGCTTAATACAAACTGCTGGGTTAACTTCCACCCTCATCATTTGCACTCCCTCCGGCCATGTGGGGTTGGTGGCCAGAAAGAAAGGGTCGTGCGCCCCTGCAGAGCGCGCCCCAGCGGAAGCGCCAGGCGGTGAAAATAATCCCTAATGTTGCTTTTCTTAGCGATGCGGTATTAAATCATTAATTGAAATCTCTTCCATAATTCCGTGTGTTTTCATAACTGTTTAATGAAGCCACCCTTCAAGCCCTCTCAAGCCAACAAGCAACCTCCTCTTTTTCCACCACTCACTCCCCTGTGTTTTTTTGCCCAGCCAAGGAAACTTTTGACTCCTTTTTGCTCTCGAGCGTCATAAAACTTCCCTTCGCCTCGAGAAAACACACACACTTCCTCTTTGCCGGCGAGTGCTTCTCGAGAGAGCAGCATTTAATGTGTGACTAACTTCCTGTTCCTGCGGCGAAGGGTGTGCCAAGGGGGAGATAATATATCTGCAATCTGTACACCACTTCCTGACACTTCTCACAGTCTTTTGTGCAGAGATCTTAAGACACTTCAGACACTTCTGAACGCCTCAAAAGGCATTTTCTATCGCTTATTTGTTTCCTTCAAGCATTTTTCAGGCTGTTTTTCCCATCTCAAGCAGTTTAAACTCATCAATTGCTTAGATTCATGATTTATTTATGCAACAATTTCTGTCTTGATTTTCCACTTTTATCCTCGGAAAAGGCCAAGAAAAATTCTGACTAAATTCTATGGTTGAATAGAAAACTATGAAAAAAAGATTTATCATAATTTGAGATTTTTAAAATAAGAGAAAATTGTAAAAAAATCTTATTTATCCAAAAAAGCACAAATGAATGAAAATTGGAAAGAGTTTTTCGAAGAAAAATGTCTCAAAAATTGCTGTCAAACGCATAAAATGTCTTTTCTGAAAATAAATTTAGATTTTCTTTTATCTTTTAAATTTTTTTCACGTGAAAAATTTAAAGAAAAATTCAAGTAAAGTATGAAAAGTTGATATTTTTGGTACTTGTTTGGATAAAATCGACTCGAAAACGATTAAAAATTGACTTTGAAAAGTAATATTCTCACAATTTCTAATTATTTTCCCATATTTTAGTGAAAAATTTAAATAAATACCAATAAAATCAACTAAAATATTAACCAAAAAATAAATTCAGAGCAATATTTGCACTTTAACGGACGATTTGAAGGCGTTTTGAGGGTTTTTAAGTAAATTTTATGGCTTTATTAACGCTAAATATTGAACTGATTCTTTTGAAAAATTACAATTTTGGTTTTTAATAATTTTCAAGGCACCCATCGAATTGTGAGGTTATGAAAACCGACTTTAAATTCACTTTAAACTAATTTTTATCCTTTTCAACGTGGAAATTAGTAAATTTATGGAAGATTCCAATGGTGAAAAAATCAATTAACTAAGCAAAGAGACATTAATTGAGGTTAAAATGACATTTTTGAGGTTATGTTTAACTAAAAAGTTGTTTGTAACTTCCAAAATTTAACCGAAATTCTCAATTTGATGGATAAAAAAGGAAATATTCCCAGTTTAAAGACAATTTTGAGACTTTTTTAATCCTCAAAATCAATCATATAACCTAGAAAAAAGCAATTAAATTGATTTTTCAAGGCGAAATAATTTAGAAAATGCGTCAATTTGTTGCAGCAGAAGCTTTTTCAGTGTAAATATTCTAAATATTTCACAACTTCCATTTCCCAAGGGGAAAATCACTCGCGATTTGAAACCATTAACTTTATGATTATTCAATAATTTCTTAAGTTTTTGTAATTCTTCTTTAAAAATTGAGTAATATTTTTTATTTTGGCAATATTGTTGGCTTATTTCCCGAAAAGATATAAATAGCGTCCCCCACGCCAACTTTGCTGCCCTCTGGCGGCGATATTTGGTGAAAATCATCAAATATTTAAAATTTTAATGAAATTCACAGAAAATATTTAAATATAATTTGTTTTTTATTTATATTGTGCCTGAAAATAGTCAAATTTGGATTGTTTTGCCATTTTTCCTGGAAAATTCTCTTTTCTTAACTCAAATTTTGATTATTTTTCTGTGCAAAGTAATAATCATTGATTAACTATTTAATTAAGATCATTGAGATTTCTCAGAAATCGCCTTCTGATTTGCCTTTTGTCGATTCCCAACACTTCCATAAAAGAAAAGCTGTTCTGCCGATCACAATATCTCCCCCTTTGGGGTGTTGCGACGCCTGTGATGCGTGGAAAATGAAAAGAGGGACTGACTAATTGATGAGGACAGAAAAATCACCGTCTTCTCAATATCTTCGCCTGTAATTCAATTTCTCAACTCCATCATTGAGCCATTCTTTGGGCGCATCGATTGTTCGCCAAAATCAGCGCCACGCGAGACACACACAAAAAGGGGTGCGTTTGGCGCTCGCGGAAGAGGGCGAAAAAGTCACTCGGGGAGAAGTTCAGGAATAAAATTAATTTTGCAGTGAATCATTCCCGAGGGAGTGACGCGCTTGCGAAACTCCCGGATAAATCTTTAATGAACGACACCCTCAAGTCCCTCTTTTTCTCCGCCAAGGCGCAGAGAAGGAAATTCCAAGGGGCAAATCAGAAGGTGATTTTTGAGGAAATCTCATGTTTTCTAATCAAATAATCCAATTATTTGAGAGAAATAGCCAAAAAATGATTATTTTCCCACGGAAAATTATAAAATTATTCAAAGTTTGAATAAAATAATTTTAAAAATGATTATTTTACCAAGAAAAATTTAAAAATAATCAAATTTTTAATAAAAAAAATAATTAAAAATTAATATTTTCCTATGAAAAATTGAAAAATAATCAAATTCTGAATAAAATAATTTTAAAAACTTATATTTTCCTATGAAAAATTGAAAAATAATTAAATTATGATTTTAATAATAAAAAAAGATTATTTTCTCAACTAAACATGAAAAAAAAAATTTTATTTTGAATAAATAGGGGTAAATGGGGCAGCTTCAGATTGGGGCAGCTTCAGATTTCTTAATTTTCTCAGAGATTTTTACATGAATAAATTCCTGGTCTTCACACAATGTTTGTAGTCCTTAAGGACTACAATTGACGAAAATTTGCACAGGATTTGCCTTTACTGTTTAGGTAAAATAAGTGAAAATTGAAAATCACTCACAAACTAGAATTTTGCTGCCGAATTGATTGCGTGTTTTCTCCATTAAAAAAGCCACAATTCGCGTGAAACACAATCAAAGGTTATTGATAATTAAGTAGAGATTCTAAATATGCCCGAACTTTTCCTCCTGATCACGGCCTTTTCAGTGGGTGGTGGAAAATTCACAAACACTGCACACGGGGCAGTTTCGGATCGCCACGGACTGACAACAGCGCGCTCTGACAGTCTGACGCAACATCACGGTCGAAATTTTCTTGTGGCAAATATTGAAGATTTTTCACAAAGTGCCGTTCTGTGCTGCATTGCTTCATCACGTTAAACGACTTCTTAGTGGAAAAGTGAGAAAATACACGCGAAAATCACTGATTAGAGCAGAAATTTCGAGAAGCACATTTTCGCGGCGCGTCAAGTTGCCACCACTCACGCATGGTGGCGTTGCGATACAGGAAAAATGACGGGCAACTTGCTTTTCGCTCAGACATTTTGACAGTGCGTGCAAGGGTCCAGAAAAGTCGCGAAAATAGTAATTTAAAGGCGATTTTTAGGGAATCAAACAGTTTCAGTGTGTAGATTAGAAACCAAAGTGATTATTTGCCCGCGATTTAACAATTCCACAATGGAATTTAAGGTAAATATCAGTGAAAATCTGAAGCTGCCCCAGAGCAATCCGAAACATCCCCGTGCGGGGCAGTTTCAGATAAATTGCAATATTATTTTCATTCTCCTTTAGAGGAAAAAGGATCAGTTTTAATGCCCAATGAAAGGCATTTTCTGAAGCTCAATAGACGAGAGTTTATTTGAGCCTTTGGATCATTTCAATATATTCAGCCGATTTTTCAAGAAAAAATCCTAAAGTTGGAACAGCATTTTGAATCTGAAGCTGCCCCACTTACCCCTAATCAAAGAAAACATTATTTTTTTTAACGAGTAAAATCACCAAAAAAAACACAAAATAATCAAATTCTGAATTAAACAGTCAAAAAATGAATATTTTCTCAAACAAAAATTGAAAAATAATTGAAAAAAAATTACAAAAAATCAAAATATTCACATTCTGAGTCTAATAATAAAAAAAAATGAATATTTTCTATCAATTAATCAGATAATTCAAAATTATTCAATTATATTCAAAATTTGTGATAAATATTTAGAAAAAAAACAAAAAATAAAAATAATTTTGTATGAAATAATGTTTATTCAAATTTTGATTTTTTTTATTATAATAAAAATAAAAACAGATTTTTTTAAATACATTTTTAATCAAATTATTAGAAAAATATTTTTAAAAAATCAGAATTTTGTATGATAGAATCAAATTTTAATTAAATATTTAGAAAATAATCAATTTTTAATTAAATATTCAGGAAAAAATCCAAAAATAATTAGAATTTTGTATGAAATAATCAAAAATTTGACTTAAAATCACCAAAATAATCGAAAAAAGATTGAATAATCACAAAGTTAATGGTCTCAACTTGCCACTGACTTTCCCCTTGGAAGTTCCTCATCGATAAATGCAGCCACTTTCACTCCCTCCCCTCGCTTCGGGGGCGTCTTTCGGGGGATGCTCATGAAGAATGCAAAAAGGACCTCTTTGATTTCCATTCCAATTGTTTTCCGTCTGATACTCAGCACTACTGAACGTATAAAATCGTGTTTTATGTATGAAAAATGGATGTAATTTGAAATTGTAGACAGCCAAGGGGGAGATATCGTAGTCGAAAGTGGTGTACAGATTTAAAGACAGTGTTGGGAAATGAAAGAAGTGAAATATTACCAATATTTGTATTGCAAAAGCTTGCATTTCAACCAAATTGAGGCATTTTCTAAATTAATTCGTTTAGAAAAATCAATTTTATCGCTTTTTTGAGGTTATGTTTAATGTAAAACATGATTAAATTATCAAATTTCTCCGTTTCTTGGCAGATTTGAGCATTTTTGTGCGAAAAAACTTCATTTTGAATGAGAAAAAGCCTAAAAGTCAAACATAACCTCAAAAATATCACTTTAAAGCAGAAAAATGGCTCTTTGCTTTGGTTATTTTCGCGGTTTTTACTTTATAAGAAGATTTGCACTGCAAAAGCTTCAATTTTACCAAATTTAAGCATTTTTTTAAATTACTTTGCGTAGAAAAATCAATTTGATCGCTTTGTTTTGAGGTTATGTGATAAAATAACCTTCAAAAACATCTAATTTGCAATTAGGCTAACAATTTTTGTTCTTTTCTTGGCAAAATTAAGCATTTGCGTTTGAAAAAACTTAAGATTAGGTTTGAAAACAGGTTAAAAGTCAAACATAACCTCAAAAATATCATTAAAAATGCTGAAAAATGTCTTTTTGCCTTGGTTATTTTCGCGGTTTTTACTTTACAAGAAGATTTACACAGCAAAAGCTTCAATTTCCATAAATTGAAGCATTTTTTTTAATTACTTTGTGTAGAAAAATCAATTTGATCGCTTTGTTTTGAGGTTATGTGATAAAATAACCCTCAAAATCATCAAATTATGTGTTTAAATTGGAAATATTTCTTCGTTTTTCGGCAAAATTGATAATTTGTGTTCAATAAAACGCCATATTTGTTTCAGAAACCGATTAGAAGTCAATTATAACCTCAAAAACGTCATTTCACTGTAGAAAAATGTCTGTTTACTAAGTTATGTGGCAAATTCAGTCTTATTATCTAGTCTAAACATTATGATATTTGCTATATTTACTGATTTGAAAGGATTCAATTTAATCTAAGAAGTATTTAAAAGCTAGATTCATAACCTCACAATTTGTCATAGACAAATTCTGGGACATTCAGATCACTTTTTCACACTATGAAACCTAAGAAATTGAGAAATTTGTGCAAGAAACAGTTGAAGGAGCCGAAAAAGTGATGGAAAAAGCCTTCAAAGGCATTCAGAAGTGTCTAGAAATGGTGTACAGATTGAAGACAAATTATCTTCCCCTTGCAGATATCCATAAAATCCTTTCGCCTGCGACAAAACTATCTCAACAAGGAGCATTTAAGACTGTTAAAAGGATTTCATTGAAGATTTCTGGCCAATTAAACAGTAAAATTGCTGCAAAGCTTTCTTTCTGTGATAAAAAAAAGTTTCAACAGAAAAGAAACTTAAAGATTTTTAACGAATCTAAAGTATAAGATTCTACAGTGAGAAAAATACACGGCAATTCTCTTAAGATTCATTCAATTTCAAGGGGCAAATCACAAGGCGATTATTGAGATAAATTTAATGTTCTCCAATGAAACAATCGATTATTTAAGTAAAATAATCAAAAGAATGATTATTTCGCCAAGTAAATTTGAAAAATAATCAAATTCTGAATTGAATAATTATAAAAAATGATCATTTTCTCAAGTAAAATTGAAAAATAATCAAAACAATTAAATTTTGAATTTAATAATTATAAAAAATAAATATTTTCTCAAGTGAAATTGAAAAATAATCAAAACAATTAAATTTTGAATTTAATAATTATAAAAAATAAATATTTTCTCAAGTGAAATTGAAAAATAATCAAAACAATTAAATTTTGAATTTAATAATTATAAAAAATAAATATTTTCTCAAGTGAAATTGAAAAATAATCAAAACAATTAAATTTTGAATTTAATAATTATAAAAAATAAATATTTTCTCAAGTGAAATTGAAAAATAATCAAAACAATTAAATTTTGAATTTAATAATTATAAAAAATAAATATTTTCTCAAGTGAAATTGAAAAATAATCAAAACAATTAAATTTTGAATTTAATAATTATAAAAAATAAATATTTTCTCAAGTGAAATTGAAAAATAATCAAAACAATTAAATTTTGAATTTAATAATTATAAAAAATAAATATTTTCTCAAGTAAAATTTAAATATAATAAAATTTGGAATAAAAATTTGATTATTTTCCCAATTAAAATTGAAAAAAATCAAATTTTAAATAAAAATGATTATTTTCTCAAGTAAAATTAAAAAAATATTCAAATTCTGAATTTAATAATAATAAAAAAAATATTTTCTCAAGTAAAATTGAAAAATTATTAAATTTTGAATAAAATAATCGTAAAAAATTATTATTTTCCCAAGAAAAAATTACAAAAAATTAAAATAATCAAATTCTGAATTAGATAATAAAAAAAAATAATATTTTATTGATATATTCAAATTTTGATTAAATATTCAGAAAATAATCTACAAAAAAAAAACAGAATTTTTATGAAATAATCCAAAAATTGATTGAATAATCACAAAGTTAATTGTTTCAATTTAGAGCAGATTTAAACAAACAAAAAAATTGTTTTATGTCAATAAAATTCCTTTGAATTAAGATTGCAATTAAGATGGAAACATCTCGCGTCTATAATCCTTCTTATAAACACACATTTGCAACAAAAGGCACATTTCCAATTTACTTAAGTGTGAAGTTTCTTTTGCGGAAAGCTGAGCAATTTGTACGCCTGAATCTTCTCTAAAGATAAGCTCAGTTTGTCATTTTGTGGTTTTGTCTACGTGTAATTTAATGCATTTCCTCACCACAATCTTGAGTGTTTTGCGGGGTGGTTTTCCAACAACCACCACCCCCGAATGCAATTGTGCTTCTGGGAAATGCAGAAACTTGAAGTGCAGCTCTTTTGCCATCGCAGACAAGAAGACTAAATCTTGAAAACAGCCACAAAACGTATCAACTTATTAAGGAGTGACTAATGAGAAATTTCTACTTCAATTTCACCGCTCTTTTTCGGTTGAATTACATTTTGTGGCAAAAAGTCCACAATGGCTATTAATTCACTCGAGGAAATATACACAATTTCCGGCATTTTCGCGGGAGGAAAAGCTCTCTTTCTCTCTTGCGGAAAAGTAGCCTTTTTTCCCCATTTTCCAACATTACACAAATGTATATATATTCATCAAGAAATTATGAATTTTAATTGGCGAACGAAGAAAGAAAAGCACCAGACAAGAGATGCTGAAGAAGTGGAAGATCTTTGCAGCAAGGTGGGGACAATATGGTTGGAAGTGGTGTAAAATTCAATTGTAATTTCACAAATATGAGAAATTCATTCCAGTTTTTCATGATTTTCAGTCTGTTTGATGACAAAAAACACGCGAAAATATCTTTTAAAAACAAGAATCTTTAATTTCTTTGCACAAAATGTGTTATGAAAAACGCTCAAATAATCTTTTTTCTTCAATTTGTCTCTGGAATAAGCCCTGATCCTTATTTCTAATAGAATCAATGGCAATTGCAATTGATGAGAGGATTTAAGGCTGAAGAGACTTTGATTCTTGGCTTTTTCCCTGTTTTCCCGGACCAGAAAGTCAATATTTTAATATCAATTTCAACTCTTTGAGGCCATTTATTGCATTCAAAAGACATCTAATATATAGAATAAGAATATTTACTACATTCGCGACTTTTTTACAATTTTATACTGAGAAGTCTTTGAGTTGCGGCTGCCGCCGTCGGTCAAAACAGCCTCAGCGGGAAAAGAAAACGGCAGAAAAGTCGTGCATCGTTGGCTGAATTGTCCCAAAATACTTTACAAAAATTAATACTGACTTAAACTGTTTTGCATATGAGAAGGATGACGAGATAACATAAAGGATCTCAAGAGAGTTTGAGGTTAAATTACAAAAATTTCTGTGATAAACTGCATTTTTGCCCAGGAAAACCAATGAAAACCACGCAAGTTGAATTATATTAATCAAGAGAATTTCTTTCATGAATAGAAAAGAGCAATTTATGTCATTTTCTTCGGGTGGAAGTGTATTAAAAGGGGATTTGAGGCTCTAATTTGACAAAATATTGCAAAGAAAATTGAATTTCAAAGGCAAAATGGCCAAAATTAGATTTAAACGATCTTTCCGAACATAATCTCTACGATATCTCATCGATTCCCTTGCAAAATAAGCTTCTTGCAAACTTCTTAATGCTTAAGAATAGATTTTCCTCCTCAAAATCTCCGAGGGAGTTTGTAAGAATAAGTTCTTTTCTGATTTTTCCCCCATAAATGGAAGAAAACAAGTGAAGGCAGTGTTGGAAGTGTTTCGAAGTGTTGTGTACAAATTTCAGGCAAATTATCCCGCCCTTGCTTTGCAGTATTCATAGTCAAGGAAGTAAAATGACCGGAGCAATTTTCTCCTGTTCGGTCGCCATTTGTTGCACACCGGCGCGATGTGTGGCCATCGAGGAGTGTGGATGGAAAAGACAAGAGGAAGAGTGCGGAAACTTCTTAAGCGGCTTTTATTCTTCTTGTGAATTTTTTATCATTGCAAATTCCCAGCCATTAGTGATAAGGATGCGGAAATGGAAATGCCTCTAAGCGGCGTTTTCCTCCGTGACCTTTCCACCTGAGAACACTTGTATAGTTGGCCAAGGTGGGCAATTTTTCTGCTGAGAAACACTATAAAATGTATGCGAAATACATTTATCATGGCGTAAAATTATCAAGAAGAAACAGAATTATTACAATTACACTATAAATTTGATTGAAAATTATTCTTCAAGTTTTTTTTCATTCATAATTTATAGATAAAGCGGTATTTACAGCAATGCTTGGACATTACATTGTATATTAGCCACAATCAGTCGTGATACAAGTGTATTTTATGCAGTAATTAATGTATAATCAATGTAATTTATGTGTGTGAGTTCCTCTGTGTCCAACTTGGACTGTTGATTGAAGCTTGGTCTCATGACAAGACACGCGGCGCTGCGAAATGTCGCTGTTATGGGAAATATTAATTCATTATGAGACATTTTTGTCTATTATTTCTGTTCTTTTGCTTCTGATTTTAATCAATTTAACTCAAAATTGTTAGATTTCTCAAAAAATATGTGAAAAATCACATTCGTCACTGTGAATTATTTAAATTTAACCCATAAACCGGGTTTATTTGCCATAAATTGGTTGCTAATATTGAAGATTCAGTCATAAATATTTATATAGAATTTTAGTGTAATTTAGAGCCTTTTTTTATTTGAAACAAACAAAGCCAACAAACGAAATGAAACGACATTAAAGATATTTCGGTGTTGAATTTGCTGAAAAGATTCAATTAAGAGTCGAATTAAGTGTCAATTCATCAATGTTTTATCCCAAATTCGTCTTAATGATGTGCTTAGAATGTTTTTCATGTTTGATTTTTAATTTTGAAAAGCCTTTCTTTGATTATTATTCAACATATTTCGGGATTTTTCGTTCTTTAGAACGTTAGAAAGGCTGAGCAGCTTTATTTTCGTGCTCAAATTCCTCTCTTTCTTAATCAAGGATCACGTCAGGAAGTCAGAAGGTCTGAAAATGCGTGAAAAAGGGAAGGAAAAGGATGCAAAATTGCGATATTTGCAGCTTCTCAAATGAATATTGTGGAAAACAAGGTGAAAAATGTCATTTTAGACTTTAAAAACAGTTCTTAGGAACAGATTCAAGACCCAAGAATGAACAATTAAGCGTTAAAGAGGATGTCAAGAAGGATTCTGTAGGAAAATTGATAAATTTGGGCGTGGAAAAAATTATTTACCGGAGTTTTTGATAACAAATCTGAAAATTGAGAGTGTTTTGAGGGAAATAAAAAATTTCAGCACAATTTTAGTGGAAAATTGCGATGAGAAAAGAATATTTCTTGATGGTTTATTAAAGGTTTATTAATTCTGAATGAAGAATAAAAAAAAAATCCAAGTTTAATTGAAAAATATAATAAAATTTTGAATAAAATAATCAAAAAATTATTATTTTCCCAAGTAAAATTGAAAAATAATCAAATTTTTATTGGGATAATGAAAAAAATGATTTTTTCCCAGGTAAGATTACAAAAAAAAAATTTAAAAATCAAATTCTGTATTGACAAAAAAAATTCCCCAGTAAAATAACAAGATATTAAAATTCTGAGTTAAATAATTAAAAAAAAAGATTTTTTCACAAGTAAATAAATTGCAAAAAGAAATCAAAATAATCAAATTCTGAATAACATAATAAAAAAAAAAGATTATTTTCAATCAATGAATTCAGAATATTCCGAATATTAACAATTATTCAATTTATATTCTAATTTTGATTAAATATTCCGGAAAATAATCAAAAAAAAATGATGAAATAATCAGAAAGATAATGGACTCAACTTGTGAGTGATTTGCCTCTTGAACAGCCTATAACTTCTGCCTTTTATCGTTTGACACACAAAAACTAGAGATAAGAATTGCACAAATTCAATTGCTCTGCATTTTCTGTCTGGAGGGAAAAATTTATCATTCAAATAACTTCCAGCAGTATAATTCCGATAAATCCAATAATTCCTGCTCAGGAAATTTCTCATTGGATCCTTCTTTCTTCCCTTCTTCAGGAGCCAAAAGCGCGCACGCGAAAGACAGTGGAATTCTTTGAGTGCGGAGATTATTGCATTTTTTTCCTATCCCGACTGTCCATCAGAGACGAAGAAATTGATTCACGCTCCTGGCAAAGTCGCACGAGAGACAAAAAGAAAAAAAATCCCCAATGCGAAATGTTCCTAAGACAACAAGAGTGAGAGATGAAAGTCGCAATTAATAAGAGACGGAGTTTAAGGGAGGGGGAGGAAAAGACGACAATTGTTCTTATCCAGCACTATTTCGCTTCCTCTGCACGATGGCTTTACGGAGTAGTTCTCAGCACAATGACAGACTTGTCTAATTAGCAATTAACGAAGGGATTTTTATTCTTCTAATTGATGCTGTGCAATTTCCTAAGGGGGAGATAATATGGCTAAAATTTGACACTTTCACAATTTCTGTGAAAAATCCAGAACTTCTGCAGTGCTTAAAATATGCAGTTTCCCTATTTTCCAACTGTCTAAATTAACATAACCTCAAATTTGAGACATTTTTGTCCCAAAAAGTCACCTTTTTCACTTTAATGATCCTGAAATCTAACAGAGAATGAGTTTTTAAGAAAAATTTGAAGTTTTTAATTGATATTTTATTGTAATCTAATTTTAAATCACTTTTTTGGATGCACTTTGAAACATAACCTAGAAATTATCTTCAGATATCCAAAAGAATCGTTGAAAGAATCCTATTCGGAATGTTTTGAAGGCTAGACAAATTGACAATAAACTGAAAATAAATCAAACAGCTCTTAAAATAGACAAATTTTGCATCCTGAAGCAATATTTTTGAGGTTATGATCAATATTAGAGCGATTACAGACATGCCGCTTATCCTCCAATCGACATGAACTCGGATCAATCCTCTGTGGCTGAGCTTGGAGTGTGAGAAAGGTCAGATCAGTGATAATTCGTGGTTAATCTGCCACAATTCATGGCTAAACTGGCGCTAAACACACTCAGTTATTCTTCTTTGTCGACACTAGCGCCACTGTGTTTGGTGTGTTCAGCTGTCAGTTGATTTGAATGCTTCAAAAGCGTCAAATTTCACGTTAAAATTGCGAAAATTGATGATTCGCAGAAGAATTTAATGTGATTTTAATTATTCAGGAAATCAATTCGCAAGAGATCCGCCATTTTGCGCCTTTTCTGAGTCGTGCAATGTTTCGGCGCATTTCCGCACAAGCGCGCTGCTGTCGGAAATCCCATAAATATCGGTTGAATCTTCGATATATCGAGGGATTATTCGCGTTTTCTGGCTAAGCGAACTGTCAGTCAAACACACTCGCCCTCTCGCTTATCCTCCCGTGGATCATCGGCTAGTCTGTAATCGCTCTTAGCATAATTTAGCAGAGTTTAAAATTTAAAAACTTTAACGTTGCAATCTTCAACAGATTTCATCATTATCGCGTCAGTAAATACAAATTATACTCAGTTTAGGTGCAAGAATGACTGAATTTTAAGCATTTTTGAGGTTATTTCATAACATAACCTAGAAAATTGTGAAAAACAATTCTTTTTCACCAAAACATGTGCTAATTTCTTTTGAAAGTGACTTTTGAAGGCATCAGATTGATGATATTCAAGCACTTCTACTTCTTAAATACTCTATCTGAATTGTTCACCACTTCTGGACTGTATTATCTCCCCCTTGAAAAATTCCTTTGTATGGAATTTTGTGTGGAAATCCTGACCCACAAAAAATTGCTGTGAATTTCCTATTGAAAACTCATTTTTAATAAATCTCTCGTTTGTTGCGCGCGAGACTTTTTTTCTTCTTTTGCTCACCTTTTCTCACATTGCAATATAAAATGTATTAAAAAAAAGAAAACAAGAATTTCACCAGCGAGAAACAATTTGAAAACTTTCGTAATTCCGCATTATGGCGACTTTTATTTTCACTCGTGACAGCGAGAAAATCACAGACGTAAATCCTCTTGGATCTTGATTACATTGTCATGGAGTGTAGTTGGGAGGATTTAAAGTTTCTTCGCGCGCCACCCGTGAAAGCTCAACTTGTGGAGACACAAGAAAATATTAAATTTCTCACGATGGTGGGAAAAAAGGGCAAAAGCTCTGGTGAGTCAAAAGTCGCCGATGAGATTAAATTTCTCCACCCAAAATCATGATGCCAATAAACTATATTTACTATTTTCCGAAGGTGTGCGCGCCAATTGAATTCAACCCAAGGGGAAAATCACTGGCGCAAGTTGAGATCATTAACTTTGTGATTATTCAATCTTTCTTTCGATTATTTGTAATTTTAAGTCAAATTTTGATTATTTTTTGAATATTTTTTGATTATTTTCTGAATATTTGATTAAAAATTCTGAATTTCATACAAATTCTGGTTTTTTTTTATTATTTTCCGGAATATTTAATCAAATTTTGAATATAATTTTGAATAATTGTAAATATTCGGAATATTCTGATAATTTGATTGAAAATAATTTATTTTTATTTATCATTTAATACAGAATTTGATTATTGAGATTTTTATGTAATTTTTTCTTGGGATTTGTTTTTTTATTTGATTATTTTTCAAATTTTACTTGAGAAAATATTAATTTGTTTCTGATTATTTAATTCAATATTTGGTTATTTTGATTTTTTGTGATTTTTTTTCAATATTTTTCAATTTTTGTTTGAGAAAATATTTATTTTTGACTATTTAATTCAGAATTTTGTTATTTTGTTTTTTTTTGGGATTTCATTCGGAAAAATAATCTTTTCTTTGATTTTTTATTTCAAAATTAGATTTTTTTTCAATTTTAGTTGAGAAAATTATCTTTTTTTATGATTATTTAAATCATAATTTGATTATTTTGCTTTTTTTCAATTTCACTTGAGAAAATATTGATTTTTAAAATTATTTTATTAAGAATTTGATTATTTTTCAATTTTACTTGAGAAAATATTGATTTTTAAAATTATTTTATTAAGAATTTGATTATTTTTCAATTTTACTTGAGAAAATATTAATTTTTAAAATTATTTTATTAAGAATTTGATTATTTTTCAATTTTACTTGAGAAAATATTGATTTTTAAAATTATTTTATTAAGAATTTGATTATTTTTCAATTTTACTTGAGAAAATATTAATTTTTAAAATTATTTTATTAAGAATTTGATTATTTTTCAATTTTACTTGAGAAAATATTGATTTTTAAAATTATTTTATTAAGAATTTGATTATTTTTCAATTTTACTTGAGAAAATATTAATTTTTAAAATTATTTTATTAAGAATTTGATTATTTTTCAATTTTACTTGAGAAAATATTAATTTTTAAAATTATTTTATTAAGAATTTGATTATTTTTCAATTTCACTTGAGAAAATATTAATTTTTAAAATTATTTTATTAAGAATTTGATTATTTTTCAATTTTACTTGAGAAAATATTAATTTTTAAAATTATTTTATTCAGAATTTCACTATTTTTCAATTTCAATTGGGAAAATAAACATTTTTTTTAAATTATTTTATTCAGAATTTGATTATTTTTTAATTTTACTTGGGAAAATAATAATTTTTAAAATTATTTTATTCAGAATTTGATTATTTTTTAATTTTACTTGGAAAAATAAGAATTTTTTGATTATTTTACTCAAAAAAATTGATTTTTTGATTAGAAAACATAAGTAGAATTCAAAGGGAATCCAAAGAATCGGGATGATTTGGCAGTAAAAGAAGTGAGTTAGACAATTTTAAATTTCTGAAAATTGTTTCAGTGACTTTTGCACTCCTAGCGGTTATTGCACAAAGTTAATGTGTGTTGTTGAAAATCAACAAGACTCGCAAGTTGAAACACAATTTTCCTCCGATCAATCGCATCGATTGACTGACGTTTTTGTGTTATTCTTGAGAAATGAATGGCGCACAAAAAAGGCCACAAACTCTTGACTCGAAGTTGCACAAACTTTGACTCTTTGCCTCTTGCTGAGGTCAGTATTTGCACCCTGACGGAAGTTAAATTAATTAAGTTTCCACCCCCGCCCGCAATTCGTGCCCACCGAGAGAGAGAGAGAGTGCAAGAGCGTTCAATTAAATGGCGACTCTTTTGTGTGTGTGTGTGGCGAGAGAGGAAATGTTTGGGTCACTCTCAATAAGTTATTTAACAGCATTTTGCCACCCCCAAACCTTCCCCCAACCCCTCAAGAGCTCGATGGCGACCGATAAGGTCCTTGGGATTGAGCAATTTTCTCCCTCCTTAACTAGTGGGCGCGCCATATCTGGGCGCAATTGCTTGGCCACTTGCAGCAACCCCCAAAAGGTGTCTCGGGGGTAGTTTTTGGGCGTCGGGAAAATTGAGCTTCCTTCCCTGCCATCACGCAATGTCCGTCTTTCTCGGGGCGGCGGATGATTAAAATGAGTTGTAGTCCGACTAACAATCTCCATTAACTTCATATTTGAGCTGAGAGAGAAAGAGAGTGAATGAGTGGTCGGCTGAGGGGGACTCGGCGCCCCTCTTTTCGCCCAGATGTGCGTGCAAGGAGTGCGATAAGTGATGATAAATTACGCGTAGCTCCGTCAACATTATCTACGCATAATTAGGTAAGGAAATTCACACTGAAAACACCTCAATCTCTGCCCAGTAAAAACAGTCCTATAGGAATCGTGCGGAATTCCTGTCGGATTTTCCTCTATCTCGTAGAATGAAAACGTCACGCGTGTGGTGTCGTGTCATATTTTCCGGCTTTGCGGGCGTAGTTTTTCCCTAAAAACGTGTGAAAATCCTGCAAAATGCGTGTTCTGTTGTGCTCATTCCTCTTCCTAGGCACTCTTCTCGTCACCCACGCGGCCATCGACGTGGAAATTGAGAACAAGCACGTGGACAGGACAATTGATGTGATCTCTCAGTTGGTGAAGATCTCATACAAAGATAACTCTGGAGGCGAAATCCAAGAAGAACAATCAATCTCTACACCTTTTGTGGTGCCTGAACGCAATGCTGAGCACCTGGCCTCCATCTCTGCCAAGGATGCAACGAAGAAGGAACTGAAGCTGAGCGACACGAAGACAAAGTATGGAGTGTCCTTCCGGATCACACTGGCGACTCCCTCGGCCAATCCGGTGATCTACATCGAGACGGTGTTCTCGAAGCTGCTGCAGCCTTATCCCACTCAGATCGCACAGTCGGACAAGCAGCTTGTGCGCTACTTCGGCAACCTGTACTTCTACAGTCCATACAAGACGCTCTCTCAGAAGACGGCCGTGCATCTGGCCAGCCGCAATATCGAGTCCTACACGCAAGCGAAGCCCATCTCGCTGGCCGATACCATCCTCACGTATGGGCCCAAGGGGGAAGTCAGTCGCAAGTTGAGACCATTAACTTTATGATTATTTAATCATTTTTATGATTATTTGTGATTATTAATCAAATTTTGATTATTTCATACAAAATTTGGATAATTTTTTTGATTTTTTACTGAATATTTGATGAAAATTTGATTATTTTTTGAATATTTGATTAAAAATCGATTATTTAATACAAAATTTTGATATTTTAAAATTATTTTCTGAATATTTGATTAAAATTTGATTATTTTTTTTGAATATTTTTGATTCTTTTTTGAATATTTAATAAAAAATTGTTTATTTTACACAAATTCTGATTATTTTTAAATTATTTGTGATTTTAATTCAAAACTTTGAATATTTTTCAATTTTACTTGAGAAAAAATTCATTTTTTTTTAAAATTATTTAGTTCAGAATTTGATTATTTTGATTTTTTTTCTTTGCTACATTACTTTCGAAAATAATAATTTTTTTTAATATTTTTTGCGAATTAGATTTTTTTTTGCAATTTTACTTTAGGAAATACCTAATGCGAAATTTTTAATTTTTCATTCAGACATCGAATTATGTAGAAAAAACCATCATTGAAATTGAACATTTTGCACCTGATTTCACATCCTATGAAGAAACAGCAATTTCATTTCTCACAATATATGAATATTTCCATGAACTTTCACCTTTTGTGGGGTTAATAAAATGAAATTATCTTTCGGATATAAATTACTGTGTAGAAAAAACAAAGCAAAAAAAAACTTGAAGCAATTTCTCAGCACTTAATTTGAGACTTTGCCATCGAAATATACGGAGGAAAAAAAAAACCTCCAGTGTAAATGTGAAAAAATGACTGTGCGAGGGTAGAAAGTTTCTTTCAATTTCCACCCCTTCCACAAAGGCTTCGTGTGTGCAATTTCCCGTCTCTCGGCCCCTCAAATACACACACACGGAAAAAGTGTGTGTAGGGGAGAGTGGGGCAGATTGGGACAGTGAGTATTATTTATCCACAGCCATGAATGGTCGAGGAATGAAACAATCGCGTAATCAAAGGTCTCTGAAGGCTTCTAATTAGCACGGATATTATAGAAAATGTCTTGGAAGAGAAATTATCCAAATTTTCGCAATTTCAGTTTACTTTCTCAGCATTCACAAGACATTGTCCAACAAAGCCAATGAAAATATTCCAATAATTTCTCACATATTTAGGGGATGTTTTGGCATAATAGTTTTTGTGGAAAATCTAAGTGGTTTTTTTGTAGACTAAATATTAAAATCTCATGCAAAAGAAATGGGAAAAAGTGAATTTGAGTGAATTTGAAGCCTTTATATTGCGAAAAAGTAAGATTTTTGTCAATTTTACACTCTTATCGTCAAAGAAATGAGTTTTTTTTTGCCTTTGAATTGTTATTAATGTCGTTGTTTGGCTTTAACAGCTCAAATCATGAGAAAATACAAGAATAAAACCCAGGAAGATCATAAAATTGTAAGAATATCTGCAGAGGAAGTGGATAAAGAGTTTCACAGTCAAAAATATCCAATCTGGGCTTTCTTAAAGCAAGGATTTATCCCTTTGATAAAACACCATTTGTTTAATGATCTTGATGATAATGCTGGCAAATGAGACTTTCTCAGATCTTTCAAGAAATCTACCTCAAGATCAAATCATGCAGATTTCATGCAGAGATTCTTCAGCCAAATTGAAAATGTTGAAAACAAAGAAAGTGTGCAAAACAGACGTTAAAGATCAAAGATAAAGATTAAAGAGGGGAGAAAAGATGAAAAACTGTTACAGTCCCGAAGAAAAGAAGAAAAAAGGAGAAGAATTGAAGTTTGTTTGCAAGATTTTGCTTAATTTATTGATTATTGCGACTAAAACCTGTTCAAATGTGCCCCAAAATCGTCCCAATTCTGCCCCACTGTAGAAAAATCCTTGAAAAGGCGACCTTTTGAAGCTTCATTAGCGAGAGAACTCAAAAAGATCGAATAGGATTTTCCTCCAAGATTTTATCTTCATGGAAAATGCACTCGAAGTCGATAACAAAAAATCTGTGTCCCAATCTGCTCCACTCTCCCCTACACTTTTCGCATTCATGCGGTGGAAATAATGAAAAGTAATTTTTCACAAACGCAAATATAATTGTTCAAGTTTTTCCTGAGCTCCCGAGGCGCACCAGTGAATTATTTTCCAACCCTCGGGCTCACTTTCCCCGCCGCTGTGTTATATTTTAATTATGGCACTCATTCGGGCAGAATGTCGAGGAGAACTCCAAAAAAAAAAAACCGCCTTCAAACCGACGACTTCAAGGGGGAGAAAATGTGGCTAAAATCTGTACAACAATTCCACACTTTTCCTTAAAAGAATCACTCAGACACTTCCAGAAACATCAGCAGTGCTTTAAATATGCGCTTTTCTTATTTTCCAAAATGCCTAAATTAACATAACCTCAAATTTGAGGACTCTTTGACCCAAAAAGACACCTTTTTTACCTTTTCAGACCCCGAAAACTCTGAGAGAAAAAACAGTATTTTAGACGTATTTGAAGTTTTCAGTGAATTTTTTTCTTTTATTATCTTTAAACTCGCAGAGAAAGAGTAATTTAGACATATTTGGAGTTTTCAGCGGTTTTTTTTTTTATTAGATTTAATTTTCAATAGCTTTTTTTATGCACTTCGGAACATAACCTAGAAATTATCTTAAGATATTTAAAAGAATCCATAAAAGAAACTTAACAGGAGTCTTTAAAGACGTTATTTTTACTTTTATTATATTATTTAGGATAATATTGTGCACAATTAAATCCTTCTTTATGATCTTCTTAGGGAATTATTGCATAAAATGCTTCCAGATTTAAGCCTTAAGAAACGGTATTTAAGAATTCTTTACACTCGAACAGATTTTTAATAACCTAAAATTGAATTTAAGGCTCAGTTTTCTGATTTATTCCCTTCATTTTCATGCCTTTTTAATAAAATATTTCCTTAATAATTCTCAATTGAATGATTTTTATCGGGAAAATCATAATTATTGTGTTCAAGGGGGAGATAATGTGGCTAAAATCTGTACAACAATTTCTGTGAAAAATCCTTAACACTTCCAGTGCTTGAAATATGCGCTTTTCTTATTTTCCAAAACGCCTAAATTAACATAACCTCAAATTTAGGACTCTTTGTCCTCAGAAAAGACGTAATTTTTACTTTTATTACCCTAAAACTTGTAGAAAAACATTAATTTAGACAGATTTTAAGTTTTCAGCGGATTTTCTCATGTGATTTAACTTTAAATCGCTCTTTTGGATGCATTTTGGAACATAACCTAGAAATTATCTTGGGATTCTTAAAAGAATCCGTGAAGGAAACTTAAAAGGAATCTTTAAAAGACAAATCACACCATATTCGTTGAAATTCCTGCAGGAAAAAAGAACCCAATGGAATTGCACGTGACTTTACTGGATTTTTCCATCGGAATTCTGTAGGAAAATCCCCTCAAAATGTATCTTTCATTTGAAAATAGCGCGTTTCAGACCAATTTTCACTTCCAGAACTTCGGCAGTGCTTAAAATAACCTAGAAATTATCTTGAGATATCTAAAAGAATGCATGAAAGAAACTTATTTGGAATGTGTTAGAGGCAAATCAGGCGAATATTAATCTATTTTAGACTAGAAAAATCAATCAAAAACCTCTAAAAAAGAATATTTCTGTATCTTGAAATAGTATTTTTGAGGTTATGATCAATCTTAAGCGTTATTAACACAGTTTTGAATGGAAAACTTGTGATTTTCAGCAGATTTCAATGTTTTTGCGCCAATAAAATGCAAATTAAACCAGCTTAGGCGCAAGAATGAGTGATTTTTGAGGTTATTTAGTGGAAAAGTTTGTCTTAAATTCATAACATAACCTAGAAAAATACAAAGTTTTATTCTTTTCTCCAAATATTGTGTTAATTCCCTCTTTAAAATGACTTTTTAACGCATTAGATTGATGATATTCAAGCACTTCCACTTCTGAATACTTCAAATTGAATTGTACACCACTTCTGGACTGTATTATCTCCCCCTTATCGATGACATCAAAGGGCGCAGCGCAATCAAATTCAGAGTGGTTAGTTTTTGGTGGAAGAAACTTCCACTCATTCTTCAGGGGATGTTTTGCACGACAATTTCCAACACTATTTAACATGTGAAATTTTTGCTGCCACAATAGAAAAATGCGTGTGTTTGGCAATAAATTCATGCTACATTTGGGACAATGTGAAGAAAAAGAGACCCCAGTAAAAACGACTGTAATAGAATCCCGTGGGATTCATACTGGACAGTCCGGTGTGTCCGGTACGGATTTTTGGCGGACAAATCATCCGGACCTCTTATAGATCAAACTTTCAATGGATTTCCATCGGACTGTCCTACGGAAATCCAGAGGAAACATCTCTGGAACTTCCTGCAAGGACGAAAAGAGCACAAAACGACGGATTTCCACCAGAATCCTGCAGAATGTAGTGAAAATTCATCCTCACTGCAATTGTATTTTGAATATGGCGCGATTTGAATAAAATATTCGCAGGTAGCGCTGTAATCCACAAAGTGGGATGAAAATATCACAGCGGAATTTCATCAAAGCCACATTTGATAATATCCTTTTGCACAGCAAGGTGCAAGCTTGAGTGCAAGGATTCTATCACGCTACAGAATTAATAGAAAGAGAGAAAAAGGCACTTTCCGTACCGAAAAAACGCCGATTTTTGGAAAATATTTTACACAGAATGTATTTCTATTCCAGAAATTCTCAGTCCTGACTAAGGATAACAGTGTAAAGTCCTTGAAAAACAGGAAATTTATGCTTCTCAGAGGCTAATTTCCTCAATATTGACGATAAAATGGGTGACTTTTCCCCAAACACTTTTGACAGCTGCCATCTTGAAAGACAATCTCCAAGGATGATCCTGCGGGATTCCACCATGAATTCACAAGGCTAAATCTATCTTCCAAAGGCCAGAAAAACGCCGGAAACGTCCTGCAGGATTCCTGCAGCAATCCACAAGGCAAAATCCATCTTCCCAGGAGGCGTCCTGGAGGATTCCGCCAGGAATCTTTGAGGCAAATATCTGATTCAGTCTCATGAATTCCTGCAGGCATCCTGCAGAACGTTTCCGGTGTTTTTCTGGCCTTTCAAGTGGAAGAATTTGAATTTGGAATTCCTGGAGGAATCTTGCAAGTTTCCTTCGTCGCTTAGGCAAAAGGGATTTGAGCTTTGGGGAATCGTGGAGGAATCCAGCAAACTATTTTTTCTGCTCTGAAGAAATACAATGGAAAAATGGAGGGACAAACGGTGGACAACGAATTGGTTTCTACTGGGTTTTCGCTTCACTTTGGACAATGCGAAGTGCGAGAGTGTGGAAAAAAAAGCGCGTGGTGAGTAAAATTCCATCAACACCACATACAGTAGCGAAAATTAGGTTAGGACACCTATGAAATTTTGGCCATTTCGATATTTCTGTCAAATTTCTGGAGAATTTCATTAAGACAAAAAATAATGAGAATTTAATTATAATGATATCTTAATTCGCAGCCGAGATATTGCAAAATGCAGAGAAATGTGCGAAAAAGGACAGCGAAAATTCCGTTTTCTCTGCCTATTTTTCTCTAAATCCTTGCTATAATCGTTAAACTTCCTCGGAGAATCACATTAACTCATGAGTTTGGATTGTCTAGAAGACATTTTCATCATAAATAAGCCTTGATTTGGACTTGTCAACTTGATTTTTGTATGTTTTAAGCTATCATTTAACGCTTTTCTTCCATTTCTCCTGAACAATCGCGGTTTAAACCCTGTTCACAGGTTTTCTATGAAGTGTCAAAGAGGACTTCAAGTTAATTGTTCAAGAATAATCATGTAGCCGTGAAAATTACAACATTTTTCTCATTAGAAAGTGTGATTTTTAGTCAATTTCTTATTATAGGGTTCAGAAAAACGGGAATTTCTTATAGATGCATTGCAGGAAAATGAGTCAAATTGCGTTTAGATATTCTCTAGCGTCCATTCAATTCATAATGTTGCATATTATGCTCATGCCATGCCGTTAAATCCAGCATTGTAGCTTTTACTGCTCAAAAACATACTCCGAAGAACGAAAATTCACTAAGATTATGTGTAATCAATAAACTAATGAAGGTTTTGACTTCTATGAGTGCCTAATATACCTTCTTCTATTAGAGAATACCTAAATTATTTTAGCTTTGCGTACAATTTGTCACAGAATTTTTGCATTTTTGCAAAATGCAGAGAAAAATGTGTAAAAGAACAGCGAAAATTACATTAATTCATGAGTTTTTTCGCTACTTTTTAACGCTTTTCTTCCATTTCTTCTGCAAAATCGCGACACAAATTCTCTTCACAGATTTCTCATGAGATCTTAATCAAGGGGTTAATGTTAATCTTTTAGATACAATTATGTAATCGTGAAAATTACAGCATTTTTCTCATTAGAAAGTGTTGATTTTCAGTCAATTTCTTATTATAATGTCAAGGAAAATCAAGTAATTTCTTATTGATGAACGGCAGGAAAATGGTTCTAATTGCACTCAAGGCTTCCCATAATGTGGCGAATGGTGCCTAAGAAATGCCACAAAATCTAGCATTGTGGCGATTATTTGGAAGATGATTAAATTCTAAATAATTTTTATCTTTGATGAAATTGTCTCGAAAATTGAGAGAAATATCAAGGGGCCAATCACTGGCAAGTTAAGACCATTAACTTTATGATTATTTAATCATTTTTATGATTATTTGTGATTATTAATCAAATTTTGATTATTTCACGCAACATTTTGATAATATTTTTTTATTTTTTACTGAATATTTGATTAAAATTTGATTATTTTCTGAATATTTCATTAAAAATCGATTATTTAATAGAAAATTTTGATATTTTTAAATAATTTTCTGAATATTTGATTCTTTTTTTGAATATTTTTTATTCTTTTTTGAATATTTCATTAAAAATTGTTTATTTTATACAAATTCTGATTATTTTTAAATTATTTGTGATTTTAATTCAAATTTTGAATATTGTTCAATTTTACTTGAGAAAAAATTCATTTTTTTTTTTAAATTATTTAGTTCAGAATTTGATTATTTTGATTTTTTTTTTGTTATTTTACTTTCGAAAACAATAATTAATTTTTTAATATTTTATTTGCGAGTTTGATTTTTTTTGCAACTTTACTTTAAAAAATATTAATTTTTTTGTTATTATTTTATTCAATATTTGATTATTTTGCAATTTTATTTTGGAAAACATTCTTTTTCTGATTATTTTATTCAAAATTTGTGGTTTTTTTTTCAACTTTACTTTGAAAAAGAATCAGTTTTGGATAATTTTTTTTTGAATTTAATTATTTTTCAATTTTATTTGAGAAAATATTAATTTTTTGATTATTTTACTCAAATAATCGATTATTTGATTTGAGAACATTAAGTTTCCTCAAAAGTCGCCTTGTGATTTGCCCCTTGAGAAATATCGAATTTTTAGCACCAAAAGGAAAAATGGCCAAAATTTCATAGGTGTCCTAACCTAATTTTCGCTACTGTATATATATATAGAGGTTTTCTGGTCGGTCGTAATTCCTACTCCCAATTTTGCCGTATTTATTGACATTTAATTAATTGTGCTGAAATTGTAATTCCTCTGCCGAAATTCCACACTCAATGGGGAAAATTGTGAAAATGCCTCTGGCACATTTCCCATATGAAACGAAGCCTATAATTCACGCTTTTTTTTTCCTCCCCCGCAATTTTCTCACTTCTACCAAGGGGCAAATCATTTCACTGTTTTGCAAATCCGCAGTGAAAAAGAAACTTGAGTATTTGCAGTTGGGGTGGGAAATTGTACGGCAAACAAGAAGACACTCTCTCTAATGCCTAATTTCTCCAGGCAAATAATTAAGGTTTTATAACGTTTAAGGAATTCACATTTATCCAACTGTACCCGAAGTTTGGCAGACTGGAGTCTCTTGAAAACATCCGTTAAATTTTGAAGGTGTTCCTGAAGGGATGTGGAATACACTACAATGTCGTCCATATAGACGAAACAAGTTTGTCCTTGAAGTCCCCGTAAGACATTGTCCATAAGTCTCTGAAAAGTGGCAGGAGCATTTTTGAGTCCGAATGGCATTCGTAAAAACTCGTAATGCCCGTTTTCTACCGAAAACGCTGTCTTAGGAATGTCTTTTTCATGAACTGCGATTTGGTGAAAGCCTCCAACCCATGTCAATAACGGTAAAGTACATGCACTTTCCCAATTTATCTAAAATGTCAGTGACATTAGGAATGGGATAGCGGTCGGAAACCGTCTTTTCGTTGACTTTACGAAAATCTACGACAAGACGCCACTTACGTTTTCCGCTAGCATCCAATTTCTTGGGAACCAACCAAATAGGGCTTGACCATGGTGAGCTACTGTGACGAATGATTTGATCTTTTAACATTTTCAAAATCTGAGGGCTGAGTGTTGAAAATGGTCAAAATCAGAATCAACAGAACCTCATCGATTTTTAACTTGTTGACATGATTACAATTTTGAAAGTTTCGTGAGTCTTTTGAGTCAAAATCAGTCTTCGGAATTTTTTCGGGAGGGAAAAAGGCTTTCTTAATGCAGCCAGAAATGTCATATTGTTGCTTTGATTTGAGCCAAGTTGAGGTGTTTGAGGCAGAAAATGATAAAAATGCTCCTCAAACTTAACTTTTACCCCAAGGAATTATCCTGGGGTGTCTGCCCACGCCTTAAGAAGGCTAAAAATTACACCCTCAGGCGACAAATATGTGAATAATGTGCATTATTATCGTACAGATGTTCTCCTGCGGTTATACGAGAAGTCCCAGGAGCAGAATGAGACTTCTGCGGGCGATCTTGAGTTGCCCCACGAGATGAAGATCAACTTTCCCCCCTTTGCAAAAATTTCTCCATCCATTTTTTTGTCCAACCAATTGTTCATCTTCTGATTACACTTGGATTTGTCTTATATGTTCACATGTTCAATTCATTGATTCATAATTCATGAGACTTTAGCACTAAGCAAAGGACGAAGAATTTGGGAATTCCATCCAATTAAGAAGAAAGAAACCTTCAAAATTGAAAGTGTTTATGGCAAGGATTATGCATGACATAATAAAATTTGGATTATCGTTGCCTCGACACTGCAAAGAGGGACTCTCAAGGACTAGTTAGGAACAATGTGGTGTTGAGAAATTTATACTTTGTCGAATTAGGCAAAGAAATCATTTCACATCAAAAGCGTTCAAATGAAAGGCAAATCAACAAATTCGCGGGATTTTAGAGTTAGATTTGACATTATAAAACTCTATTTTGGTTCTCTTTTTCGGAGGAAAAATAGTGAAAATGCAATAAATGGGTGGCGAAAGTGACGAATAGTAACATTTATAAAATATATTCACTATTTTCTATCCGAATATCCTTTAAATTTTTACATTCTCCGTCTCTGAGCCTCTATAATAAGGAAAATTATCAATATAATATTAAGAACAATTAAAATAATTAATCTATTATCCATTTCCGTGTGCCATCGATGGCCATTTGATACTTAAATTGCAGTAAAATCTTAAAATTGAGACATTGAGCAATTGTGTTGACTCGATATTCTCATGTCAACACGAGTTGATTGATTTTGAGTCAATTTTGACTCGGTTTCTGACTGATTTTTTCTCAAGACTCACAAATTTCTCAAAATCAGTCAATTTCCATTGATTCTGATTTTGACGAATTTCAAGACTCAGCCCTCTGATTTTTGATTTCTTCCTTGTGAAAATGGGGGTAACGAAATTTTTTCGAATAGACAGGGATATCATCTGTAGTATTAATACGATGAGTAATCTGACCATCTGTTGCACATTCAGTATTGTCAGATGAAAAAAATAGATCGAAATTTGCTACAGATTTTTAATAGTCCAAGTCTTTCTTCAGAATTCAGGTGGTCTAACCTAAGCTTTTTCCCAATTTCGGACATGAATTCGTCCTTGACATCGTCAATGAATTCTATGTTATGAAGTTCGACCACGTGAAACTGGACGTTCTGCGTGTTCAACCTTAAGAGGTTGATCCAAATAGAATACGCGAGATTCATCTGAAAAATTTTCGACTGTGCCTTGAATTCGCCATTTTTTTGCACGATAGATTCCTCCTGGAATTTTGAAATAATTTCCGACAAAAGTTTCTCGTACTACTACATCGCCTTCCTTTTTATCTACCGGAATACTAACGCACGTTTGACTCTTAGGTAACGTAGACTGTCTCTGTGATCTCATGTTGGGTTTTTCAAAAATACGCAATCTTGCGTTCAGTAAGTGTAAGATTTTGTGTCTGACGTTTACTGATGCATTTACATGCTTTAATATGTCCCATCCAATCAAGCCGTCAAAATAATTGTGAAATTTGTTGACGAAAAACCTTGAAGGGTTGTTCGTCGGGGTGATTAAATTCGAGAAAGGGCTTTAACTCAACGGATTCATGTAAGTAATGACTCCCGATAACGGATTTCATGTGAATTTTCTCGTGTTTCGTGATAGGAAAATCAGATGAAATAACTCGAGGGTCAATCAAACTGGCTGATGCTCCCAGTATCAATTAAAAATTTTAGAGTGCCAATTGAAGACGAGATGTTGATATAGGGTAGAACAGAACATATTTCAGTAAAGTTGACGTCTAAGAAATTTTCTGGTTGGAGGATTCGGTCTGAAAATCCTCCAAACCATCATCAATCTCGTCGACACTCTCTCCGTCGACTGTTACTTGGGAGTTGTAATCATTACACTGATATGCGTTAAGGTCTGTGACAAAATCTCCGAGACTAACAGGAAGACTGGGAAGAGCTTCCTGAGTTTCCAGATTCCGCAGTTCTTCGAACGTAAAATTGGGAGGTTGTTGTTGCCGATTAGAGAAAAAATTCGTGTTCGGACCCTGTTGTGGGCGATTCGCAAAGGAATTTGGAATCGGTGTCCACTGTTGGCGATTTGGGACGAACCCAGTTCTCTTTGCAATACTGGGATTTATCCACATCCATGGGAACTGGTTTATTGTTTCCAGAACTAGTAGGACGGAAGTGGTTCGTGCGATTACCAACTGGTAAGGGGAATCGCTGTGGAGTTGCGAATGCTTGAGGATTTCCTTGAAATCCAAACTGGAATCGTTGTGGGGTTACGAATATACATGTTTACATTCTTCATATAACTAAATGTCCCCAAGACAGAAACAGAGAGAAAGCGAAGACATTGGAATCCCTCTTCGATTCACCCTTGGACGCATCAATTGATTGATCAGCGAATGGTGGCGCTCTTGAGTGTGCCGAAGCGGTGATTGAATTATATTTAAAAATTGCCCCACATTTTCCCATTTATCAATTTCAATCATAAATCTAATTTGATTTCTTGCACGGGCGCCCCAAACGCATCTGGCCCCGAATCCTTCGCTGAACAATTTACATATCAATGCGCGCGCCCACAATTTTGAGCGCGAATTATCAGCAAGGCGGGAATAATTTGCCCAGAAATCTGTACACAACACTTCCAAAGACGTTCAAATTTAGACTGACTCTTCTAGAACTTGAAGTTTCTGCATGATTTCTTGACTTTCCATTCGATATTTCTGCAAGAATCCATTCAAAAAACACATTTTGCGCAACTTTTCCGACCATAACCTCAAAATATAACGAAAAGATCTTCAAAAAACCTCCATTTAGAAGCTTTCTAGATCACAAAATCACACTCAAAACAACCGAATGAGAATCAAAATTGCCGAAAACATTTTCTAAATGAACAATTTTCAAGTCTAAATGACTTTTTTTTGAGGTTATGTTGGAGTTTAATGCAATTTGCAGTGTTTTTTTTGGCATAAAAATGTTTAATTCTGTCAATCTTGACGATTTTAGCTGAAGAATTGATGTGCTAGAATGTAAAATATTCACTAAATCCGTTCGTAATTCGTGACATAACCTAGAAAAGGTTTGTTTTTTCGTGAAATTCAAAGGAAATCTAGAGAATCAGGATGATTTGGCAGTAAAAGAAGCTTGCAGGAAAGAAAGATTGTAAGTTATTGAATACTTTTACTTCTTAAGTACTTCTTGTTGAGCTGTTCACCACTTCCAAACACTTCCAACACTGCCTTCACTTGTTTTCTTCCATTTATGGGCGAAAAATCAGTAAAAACCAATTCTCACAAACTCCCTTGGAGATTTTGAGGAGGAAAATCTATTCTTAAGTGTTAAGAATCTTGCAAGAAGCTTATTTTGCATGGAAATCGATGAAATATCGTAGAAAATATGTTCGGAAATATTGTTTAAATCAAATTTAGGAAATTTTGCCTTTCAAATGCAAATTTCTTGGCAATATTTTGTGAAATTAAAGCCTGAAATCATATCCGAGTCGCTAAAAGTAACAACTATTGAATATTTACGATCCTTTTTATGCATTTTCACCCAAAGTAAAGGACATAAGTTGCTCTCTTCAGTTTCTGAAAGAAATGCTTTTGATTTATATGATAAAATTTGCGTGGTTTTCATCGGTTTTTCTGGACAAATGGCAGTTTATCACAGAAATGTTTCAATTAAATCTCAAACTCTCATGAGATTCTTCATGTTATCTCGTCATATTGCTCGTATAGAAACATTTTAAGTCAGTATTAAATGTTTGTAAAGTATTTTGGGACAATTCAGCCAACGATGCACGACTTTTCTGTCGTTTTCTTTTCCCGCTGAGGCTGTTTTGACCGACGGCGGCAGCCGCAAATCAAAGACTTCACAGTATAAAATTGTAAAAATGACTGAATTGTAATAAATATTCTTATTCTTTATATTAGATGTCTTTTGAATGCAATAAATGGCCTCAAAGAGTTGAAATTGATATTAAAATATTGACTTTCTGATCCGGGAAAACCGGGAAAAGCCCAAGAATCAAAGTCTCTTCAGAATTAAGTCCACTCATCAATAGATAGCAATTGCTATTAATCCTATTAGAAATAAGGATCAGGCCTTATTCCAGAGAAAAATTGAAGAAAATTGATTTTCTTTTCGGAATCACGAACAGTAAAGCGTTTTTCATGACACATTTTGTGCAGAGAAATTAAAGATTCTTGTGTTTAAAAGCATTTAGTGGTAAAAATTATCATTTTTGCGTATTTATAATCTTTTTTAAGACTGAAAACCATAAAAAATGAGATGAATTTATCAAATTTGTAAAAATTAAATTGCATTCTAGAACATTTTCACCAAGGGGGGAAATAACAAGACGATTTTTGAGGAAACTTATAATGTTCTTTAATCAAATAATTAATTATTTGAGCTAAAATAATCAAAAAATGATTTTTTTTCCAAATACATTTGAAAAATAATCACATTCTGAATAAAATAATTTTATAAATTGTTTGTTTTCCCAAGTAAAATTGAAAAAAAAGAAAAATAATCAAATTATGATTTAAATAATTAAAAAAAAAATCATATTTTGAATAATTAATCAAAAAATGAATATTTTCTCAAGTAGATTTTGAAAAATAAGCATATTTTGAATAAAATAAGCAAAAAAAATCCCAAGTAAAATTACATAAAAATCTCAATAATCAAATTCTGAATTAAATGATCAAAATTTTTTTTTGTTTTCAATCAAAGAATTCACAATTATTCAATTTATATTCAAAATTTGATTAAATATCCAGAGAAAGTAATCAAAAAATAATCCAAATTGTGGTATAAAATAAGCAAAATTTCAATAAAAATCAAAAATAATTATTTTTTAATAACTTTTAATCAAATATTTAGAAAATAATTTAAATGTTGTACGAAATAAACAACTTTTCATCAAATATTCAGAGAAAAAGTCAATAAATAATCAGAATTTGTATGAAATAAAGAATTTTTAATCAAATATTTAGAAAATAATCAAAAAATATTCAAAAAATTATCAGAATTTTTTACGAAATAATCAAAATTTCAGTAAAAATCACAAAGTTAATGGTCTCAACTTGCTCGAGTGACTTTCCCCTTGATTTTCACAAAAAGTGTACACCACTTTCCATCATATTTTCCCTCCCTTGATTTATCAGGCGAAAAAGCGCGCCTCCCGCGGCGTTGAGATTAAGCATATGCTCGAGTGGCGTGGAAATTTATTTCTCAATTTCTTCCATCATTTGCCAACACAGACGAAAATCACATTTTTCACGGTGTCGGAGAATTATATACAATCTTGAGTATGAATTTCTTTCAATTAAACTTCGCACAATTTCTCCTCATTTCCTCTCTTATTTTTTTCTTTCGCCCACTGAAAGACACTCGCGCGGGTGGAAAACTGCCCCAAAAACCATCAGCATTGTTCAATTTCTCCCTCGAAGTAAGTTATTAAGTTTGGATGGCAGGGCGTAGAAAAAAGCACACACACACACACACACTTTGGGAAGGAGAGATCAAATATTTAGATGAAAATATTCAAGCACAACATTCAAATTTTCCACACCGTCGTAAACATAAAACTAAAATCACGCTATGAAGAATGAACTTTATGACTTTCCACCCACACACACACGCGTTGCAGACGCGCCACCCGAAAGGGGATTGTCTCTATTTTCCAACCCCCCCCCCCCCCCGACGAGGGGCGCAAACAAAAGTACGTCAAATAGTAATACAAAGTTCATATAAATTTCTATTTAACACACTCTGGAGTGGCGCCCAGAGTTGATCTGCACACGATTCTCTAGATTATTCACAAAGGGAATGTTGCTATTTCCCAAGGATTGACTCAAGTGGGAGAAAAGTGATTTCCATTCCTCAAAATTCCACCAATATTCCACAATCCATTCCTTTCCATTCCATCAATTCTTCGAAATATCTTTTCACTCCAAAACTAATTTGAAATTCTTTTTTTTTGTTCAACTCCTATTTATTAATCGCAACTGTAACGATGTTACATCCAGCAGATTTTGGCGTCAGATTGATACAGACATGCAGGATCCTAGTCTCAGTGGACTAGGTCCTTCCAAATAATTGGCCTCAACGACATTAAGACATCACGGAATAAATAACGAAATAAAAACAATGAGAATCACAAGTTGACTCTAGGACGTCTACATCTTTTGAGCCTACATCCAGCCTCTCTCCATACTTGCGGCAAAACTCCTCGATGACCTCCTTCACAGTGGGGAATCAGTAAGTCTCCATGTAGGAGATCGTTGGGCACAAACCAAGGAGCGTCCACAAGGCATCGCAAGGCTTTGTTTTGAAACCGCTGAATTGATTTCAATGTTGGAGTGAGAGGCAGTGCCCCAGAGTTGAATGCCATACGTCCATATGGGCTTTAACCATGGCTTTGTAGAGCAGGATCTTACTCTCCAAAGAGAGGTTTGATCTGCGGCCAATTAGCCAGTAGAGCTTGCGGAATTTTAGCCCTAGTTTTGACATCGTTTTGCCATTATGTGCGTGCGCCAGGTGAGATGCTTGTCCAGATGCATTCCTAGGTATTTAACGCTCTCGTGGATAGGAACAGGTGTGCCATTCAGCGTGACAGGCGAGCAGGACCCACGCCTGGTAGTGACACTTTCACCCTCCATCGACCAAGCCAAGACTCAACATCCGGAAATTCCCGATTGTAACATGCGGGAAGCAGTCGCTGGATCCTTATGGCACGCCATCGTAAAGTGTGTCGTCTGCATAGGTAGCAATTATATTCCCATCCGGTACGGGGATATCCGCCGTATACAGGGCATATAGTAGAGGCCCAAGTACACTACCCTGGGGAACTCCAGATAAGATTGGTTTGAGCTCGGAGGCAGCATCATCGCACTTCACGCAGAATGTCCTATTCTCCAGGTATGATTTGAGGATTTCGAAGAGCTGGTGTGGAAAGAGCCTCTTGAGTTTGTACAGCAGGCCATCGTGCCACACCTTATCAAAAGCCTGCTGCACATCCAGGAAAAGCGCGGAGCAATACTGTTTCCTCTCCATGGCCTGAGCAACATGGTCGACGATCCGATGCACCTGCTCGACTGTAGAATGGCCCTTCCGAAAGCCAAACTGGTGGTCAGGAATCATCCTGCCACGCACCACCAGAGGCTCCAGCCGCAGCAATAGCAGTCTCTCAAACAGTTTGGATAAGACCGGGAGGAGGCTGATTGGGCGATAAGATGAGCATACCTCTGGAGGCTTGCCCGGCTTGGCACACATGACGACCTCGGCCACTTTGAGCTGCACGGGCACATATTCTAGGCGCAACATAGCGTTGAAGAGGAGCCTCAGATACAGGAGACCCTCACGAGGCAGCTCACGAAGAATTTTGGCCGTGAGGAGATCGAAGCCAGGAGCCTTCGATGGATTCATCCTCCTCACAATGTCATCTATCTCACGTAGAGAGAATCTCCTCACGGGTGGACGCTCCTGATGTGGTGAAGCCAGGAAGGTCTCAATGTCGTCAACGCTGGAGCCTCCACTAGCACTCACCGCAGGCCAGGGCCGAAACACCTGCCCAAGATGGTCAGCAAAGACCTCACATTTGTCCGCAGGATTCCTCGCCCAGCTACCATCTGACCTCCTGATAGGAGGAACTGGAATAACAGGCCGAGTAATTCTCTTCGTGGCCTTCCACAGGCTGTAGTTGAAATTCTTTGAATATTCTTCTATATTCCAATCTATTCCAATCATTCCTGGAATATTCTCCAGAAAAAATTACGAAATATTCCCAAATCAAACTTGTATTTATCGAAAACGTCTTCGACAGAAAGATTTTTGCACAAATTACAGCGCAAATCTTCATTAGAAGAGAATTTAGCACAAGATCTTGAAGTGTCGCGGGTTCGATTCTCCTTCAGTTTTGATTTTTTTTACATTTATTTTTCCATTTTCTTGCCTTTCTGTGGATTTTCCTTCATTTTATACCTTTTTTAATAGGAATTTTCCCTCAATTTCTCCAAGAATTATCTATAATAACGCCATCTGACGCTCGAAATTGCTTTTATTTCACTAAATTTTTAACTTCTAAATTCTTTTTAAATCCTTAATGTTTATTTTAGGGGCTTGAAACTATTCTAAATCTTCGAAAATGCTATAAAAACTTTGAAAGTTATAAGAAAGTCAAAGAAAGTATGTGTAAGTGTGTAAAAATGGAAGGAAAATGGCGCGAAAATGCGATTTTAGTACTTTTTCCAAATGAATAAAGTAGAGAATCTTTTATTCCAACGGAAAAACGGAATATTTAGAACAAATTCCGCGTATTTTTTTGGTTTTTGATGATTAATTCTGCCAAGAATTTTATTCATTCCTATCATTCCCTTCCATTCTTCCCCATTCCTTGATATTCCTGCTGAAGTGATTTGTCCATTCTTCAGCTTGAGCAACCCTTGCTATTTCCTCTCTTTTTGTATACATCTGCAAATGTCACATCAAAACACGGGCAAATGTAGCGACAATTAGTGTTAGAGCGAATACAGACTTGTGGTTTACCCTTAAATCCACGAGAATTGGGATTAATCCTCCGTGGATGAGCTTGAAGTGTGTAAATGTCAGATAAGCGACAAGTTGTGGCTGATTTGGCGCTGTACACACTCAGAGGTTATTCTTCTTTGTCGACACTAGCGCCACTTTTCCTTCGTGTGTTCTCAGCTGTCAATTGATTTGTTTATTTCAGCGAAATGCGTGAAATTTCACGATAAAATTGCAAAAATGAAAGATTTGCGGAAGAATTGATTGATTTTGAGATTCCACGAAATCATTCGCAAGAGATCCGCCATTTTGTGTGTGTTTTGAGCTGTCAAATGATTCCGGGAATTTCCGGACAACAGCGCTGCTGTTGGAAACCTCAAAAATATCAGTTGAACCTTTGATTAGTCGCATTTTATGGCTCAACCAACTGTCAGTCGTACTCGCGCTCTCGCTTATCCACGCGTGGATCACCCGAAAGTCTGTAATCGCTCTAAGTAAGACGCAAAGCTTCAGTCAATTAATGGTAGGCTTTATAATGTGGTCAAACGTCTTATTTGAAATTGAAAATGTGAAATATTTACAGTGTTTTAGTTAACAAAAGCTTCTTTTTTAACAGATTCGTGTCGTATTTCTAAACATAAAAAGTGCTATTTTAGATTTTACATTCAATAAAGACATATTTAATGATCAAATAACGTCAAAAATATCGACATTTGTGCCTAAATTAAAAACCTTTTCTTTTATTAACACATTTAAGCATTCGCACTTAATCAAAATGGCGATTTCAGAACCTCCAAAATCAAACATAACCTCAAATATTCAATTTTTAATTTTTCGATTATGTTTATTTTGAGCTCGTTGTCAAATTATATTACATCGACGTGTTTTAATGTTTAAAAGTTGCAAATTATCATGATTTCTTAATATTTTTTGAGGTTATGATCGCATAAGATATGAAAAACAGTGATTTTAAAACTAATTTTATTTAAAATATAGTCCAGAAACTCCATTGAGCATCTTGTCAGGTGTTTTTCTGTATATTTAAATTAAATAAATGATAAAAGTGACACAAAAATGCTTATTTTTGCTGAAAAAAATAATTTTCTATTTATATTTCTGATTCATAACCTCACAATTGATTAATAATTCTTTTAAATTAATGTAGAAACAATTGGAAAAGTTTATAAAAATTCGGAAAATAATAGACTTAGTATTGTTTTAAACACTTCCGTGGATTTTTTTTAATAATCAAGAAAATACTAAGAAGTGTACAAATATCAATCGAATTATAATCTCTTGACTTACTTCAAATTGCAATTTAAACTTTGTGCAGATTTAAACTTGTTTTTAAACTGAAAAAGAGCTGAATTGCAGTGTTAAATCACTTTTTTCACAGCCTTGCTGAAAATTGAGCTTAAAAAAGCAATTTTCTCAGCACTTTTTCTTATCAAATAACCCAAAAAAATTATCTCCTAACGTATCAAAGAGGAAGAAAGCTTGAAAATGGTATAAAATGACTGTTTCTGTGATCTTTTCAAAAGCATTCTTCAAAGTATGAATCTTTTATCTATGATTTCGCTCGTGTGCTTCAGCTTTTCTGTTTTGTGTTGCTCGTTTTCCGGCTCTCGTGTCTCAAATCACCCCCAGAGTGTGGGTGGATTTGGGGGTGGAGGATAAATGAGGAGGGAGAGAGCCCCGAAATGGGGTGTCGCTTAGTATTTTCTTAGATATTTTATGGGCCCCAAAGAGACTCCCAGTGGAAAGCACACTCCATATAGTTTTCCCCCGCCATAACTCCTCCGCCCGCCGGCGGTGTGAGGCGCCGCCGGAACATCGCATCCCTTGTACACGCAGATTTCCACCCCGTGCGTGCCTCATGTTCACAAATCCTCACAGGTCACAGGTGCACCGACATTTTTGCCCGCCCTTCAGACACTTTTAATTAATTTTCACACACCCCCCCACAAAAGCCCCAGGGGGAGCCTTTTTGGGGGCGGCGGCGGCGACACTGCGTGGGTGGAAGACACTCTTTTTTCTCCCCCCAAAGCTCCCATGCAAATGCAATTACCGAGTTTTCCCCTTCCAACACTTAATGGCTTTTTAATTTGGAATCATCCCTGAGCTTTTCTGACCAAAGAATTTTCATCAACTTCCTCTGCAGCTCATCCACAGCGTTTTTTTTTCCCACCCTTTGTGTGGCGGAGGTGAAAATTCCTCTTCTGAGTTATTAAGCAATTTTCATGAGTTTGCATTTCAAGCAGTGACTTCTTCACATCTTTTCCGCCCAGGTCAGTTCTCAACACACACACTCAAGCCAAGGGGGAGTTAAGACAGTTCAGAAGTACTTAAGAAGTGGAAGTGTTCAAAAACTCACAATCTTCCTTTGCTGAGTGCTTCTTTTACTGTCAAAATTATCCAAATCCTTCGGATTTCTTTTGATTTTTACGCAAAAACAGTCATAATAATTCTTTTTCGAGGTTATGTAACGAATCACGGACAGATTTTGTGAATAAATCGCAATTAATTCTAATGCTCAATTGAGAAAGATCGCCAGAAAGCATTTGCGTGCAATAAACATCGTTTTTCTGAGCATTTCTTGCCACCAAACACTGAAAATTGTATTGAACTGGAACATAACCTCAAAAATAGTCATTTGAACTTGAAAAATGTCAATTTAGAACCATTTCTGTATGATTTTGACTGTGAATCAGCCATTTTTAAGTCACTGCCAAATCATAAAAGACGATTCTGTAGTCTAAAAAGCTTTGACAATACAAAAAACCGGAAACATTGGAGGCTCTGCATATCTCCTTATCGGGGTATAGAAATGTCAATAAGAAGGATGATTGTGGCGGCGTTAGAACGATCTATGTTATGGGAAGGAAAAGGATTTTAAGCTGAAAAGAACATTTTTGTCAATTTCCATAAAAAGAAACCTTCCAAACTGAATCTTTTGAAGCTCTCTTAGCGATATTTTGAGGTTATGGTTGGAAAAGATGTGTAAAAGAGCGTTTTAAAATAGATTTATGTGGAAAAATTAGATGAAAACTTAAGAGCTTAAGAGATTAAGGGCATATTATCTCCCTCTTGACTTAAACTAATGCTCAAACGGCTAATTTGATGGGAAATCAAGGGGCAAATATTGCAGTCAGAAGTGTTGAACAGCTTTTAATGAAGTGTTAAGAATTGAAAGTGTTCAAATATTCGGAATATTTGCCTTGAAAAAGCTTCAATTTCAACAAATTCAGGTATTTTCTTTACAATTCTACTTCGATGAAACAATTTTTATTGCTTTTTCTAGGTTATGTGATTGATTTTAAACAGATTCTGTCGATTTAATAACCTTTAAAGTCATCAAATTTGTCCTTAAGCTAGAATTATTTATAGATTTGAGCATTTGTGTTCAAAATAACGCCATATTGATTGAGAAAAAGCTTAAAAATCATTCATAACCTCAAAAAATCTTATTTTAGTCTAGAAGAATGTTTCTTTGATTAGTTTTTCCGCGGTTTTTGCTTCTAAGTAACAAATTCAACCTCATTATCTAGTAGAAATATTCAAAAATTCTCTATATTTACTTATTTTCAGGCTTTATAAGTCGAATTCATAACCTCACAATTTGTTCAGAATTGTTCAAAGCATTTTCTGAAGGCAAAATTTACAATTGATTGTGATTAAAGTAAGAATTGAGGGCAAGAAATAGTTGAAGGTGTTTAAAAAAGTGATGGAAAATGCCTTTTAAAGGCGTTCAGGAATGTCAGCAAGTTGTGTACAGATTTCAGCCATATTATCTCCCCCTTGTGAGGAATTTTGAATTCCATGCATTGGGAAAAATTCGTCGTGCTTTTTGACGTCGCGCATGGAGAGCTTTCCGCCATTAATATTAATTTGTCTCATGTTGGCACAATTAGGTGAATCATTAGGAGAAATTTGGTGTATTTTACAGCGCAATTCCATTTAATATTCTCGCTCAGCGAATGGTGCAAAAAATGTCATGCCATTTTCTGCGGAGTTTAACGACACAAAGCGAATTTTACGGTTTAATTGCGCACGGAGAACTCATAAAGAGATGCCTATTTGGCTGAAGAGCGCGGATTTGATTCCAAAAATTGTTATGATTATTGTGAAATATTTAAAGATTTAAGCATTATTGCGAAGAGAAACAACAAATGATTATCAAATTCCGTTGATTGTTGAATGAAAATTGCAATTCTTCGAATGTGATTCTGTGAAATCCAATTATTCTTGTGAACACATAGAATCAAGGGGGATTTATAATGCATACAATCTATATAATACTTCTCAAGGGAAAGAATAATGTGACTAAAATCTGTACAATAATTTGCTACGATAAATCTTCAACACTTTCCTAAACTTCAGACTTCATGGATTGTTTATATGACTGAAATCTGACTGAAATCTAACCAAAATCTAACTGACAATTTTATAATTCTGATTTTCAGACTATTTTCAAGACATTTTTATACAATATTTAATTATTTTCGGCTCAAAATTCCACTTTTCCACGCTGCATTTTTAATTTAGAATCTTTCTAGCACAAAATTTTTTGTTATGAAGTGAAAATTTGAGGTTATGTTTGCTTCCAATCCTCTTAGCTTTCAGAATTGCGGTTATGAGTGACTTTAAACTGTTTCTTACCACTGAAATTTAGATTAATTAATTATTTTAGATTTAAAAAGACAAATATTTTCAACACATTTTTTATTCACAAAAATTTGTTTTTTTTTTAATGAAAAAATATGATTATTTTAAGTAAATTATTTGTAAAATGCTGAAATTCATGTGTCAATTTTGCATAGAAAATTGTTCTCTAATTATTTTACTACTTTTATTTCTCAACACTGCCAATATTTCCCCCTTTGAATTCAGTTGAATTTAGTTTGTTGGAATATTTGAAATTATCAGAAAATATTGAAATCACCAAGGGGCAAATCACAAGGGGTGATTTTTGAGGAAACTTAATGTTTTCTAATCAAATAATCAATTTGTTTAAGTAAAATAATCAAAAAATGATTATTTTCCCACAAGTTTTCCCAAATAAAATTGAAAAATAATCAATTTTTGAAATAAAATATAATAAAAAAAATGATTTTTTCCCAAATAAAATTGAAAAATAATCAATTTTTGAAATAAATAATTAAAAAAAATGATTTTTTTCCCAAATAACATTGGAAAATAATCAAATTTTAAATAAAATATAATAAAAAAATGATTTTTTTCCCAAATAAAATTGGAAAATAATCAAATTTTAAATAAAATATAATAAAAAAATGATTTTTTCCCAAATAAAATTGAAAAATAATCAAATTTTAAATAAAATATAATAAAAAAATTATTTTTTCCCAGATAAAATTGGAAAATAATCAAATTTTAAATAAAATATAATAAAAAAATGATTTTTTCCCAAATAAAATTGAAAAATAATCAAATTTTAAATAAAATATAATAAAAAAATTATTTTTTCCCAGATAAAATTGGAAAATAATCAAATTTTAAATAAAATATAATAAAAAAATGATTTTTTCCCAAATAAAATTGAAAAATAATCAAATTGTGAATAAAAAAAGAATTTTTCCCAAGTCAAATTGAAAAAAAAATTACAAAATTCAAATTCTGAATTAAGAATAGAAAAAATGATTATTTTCCCAAGTAAAATAAAAAAATAATCAAATTTTGAAAAAAAAAATATTCGGAAAAGTATCAAAAAATAATCAAATATTCAGAAAATAATACAAAAAAAAAATATAAATTTCTATATAAAAACATTTTTATTAAATATTTAGAAAATAATCAAAAAATAATATGAATTAGTGTGAAATAATCAAATTTTGAATGAAATATTCAGAAAAATACAAAAAATAATAATAAAAAAAATGATTGAATAATCACAAAGTTAATGGTCTCAACTTGCGTGTTATTTTCCCCTTGGAATTTACCATTAAATTGTCTAAAATTGTATTTTATTTCTCTGTTTATTATAAATTAGCAAAATAAATTTGATTAAACTCGACTCAAAATTTCTCTCCAGCAAAATCCACTCTGTTTGATTCTATAAATGATAAAATTCCACACGCAAAAGTATCCTGAATGATTGTCAGTGAACATTTAATTCTCCGCTGTGCATAAATTAACATGTAGCGAAAGCTCGTGTGCGAGTTTTCGGGGGTGAAAAAAAGCGCCGCAGATTTACTTTTCCATCAGTGTCGAGAGTTTATGCAGTGAAATATTGAGTTAAAAAGGCATTTTTGAGAGCTTCCAGACAAATTGCCTCCGCAACATTCATCAAGCCACAGTTGGAAATTCATTGAGATTCACAGCGCTGTGGGGCGGAATTGCGAGGGTGGCTATTTATGTATTTTAATTAAGGGTGAGTGTGCTGATTGAGAAAGCTCGCGGCAGGAATGCTGGGAATTAATTAGGGAATAAAGATGTTCTTCAGCTGCATTTGTGCCTCATTAAGTGCTCAAAGCCGCCGAGGACACTCTGCTATATATATATATACAGTGGGGAAAATTCAGTTAGGACACCAATTCATTGATCAATGAGAAATTGTACAGAAATTTCACTCAACGATGTATAAAAATCACACTTTTTTCTGCCCACTTTGTCACACTTTTGTGCTCATATCTCGCCCAATTTTTCACGGATTTCCCCCAAATTAGACTCAAATGACAGATATTGAAATTATCTACTATTTTGTAGAACATTGTGGGTATTTTAGACCACTCCTTGTTGGTCTAAAATGGTCTTTTGTAAAACCATTAGGTAAAAAAATCCTTGATTTTTAAACCACATTTTCTCAAATATCTCCGAAACGAAGAAACTTTTATGTTGGAATATTTTTCCTATATATAGAGCTTTTCGAGGGCTACATTTCTCTCATACATGCCAAAGTGATATTTCTTCTTCATCCGCCGGAAAAACAAGGTTTTCTCTAGACAACTTTCGCTTTCTCATGCTGCAGAGCATAAGCTGCGCGCTTCCGCCAAAAAATTGTACAAAAGTCCATTTTGCCGTCTTTGCAATCATTCAGATGATGATGAGGATGGTTAGATGTTGAAACAAAGGAGGAAAAAGGCCAATAACTCGTCTTATTAGCTGTTTTACATGAATTTTTGGGTTTTTTTTTATGGAATTGTTGTCATTAAAACCAGAATTAAGATAATTAAAGTGTTCTCTAAGGCACGCAAAGAAGCAAAGATTTAACTAGTTTATTGATTGATCCTTAATTCCGTGAATTTTATGCAAATTTTGTATGCTAAACAATATGCAAACGTAATTAGAACCATTTTCCTGTCGTTCATCAATAAGAAATTATCGATTTTCTGAACATTATAATAAGAAATTGACTAAAAATCAACACTTTCTAAAGAGCAAAATGCTGTAATTTTCAAGACTACATGATTGTTCTTGAACAATTAACTTGAAGTCCTCTTTGACACTTCATAGAAAACCTGTGAACAGGATTTAAGCCACGATTGTGCGTGAGAAAGGAAGAAATTGTACAAAAAAGTGTTGAAAAGAAAGCTAAAAACACACAAAAAGCCAGTTTATAAGTCCAAATCAAGACGCATTTATTATGTAAATATTGTAAATGTCTTTGAGACATTTCAAAATCATGATTTTATACGAATATCGTAGTAAGTTTTATGATTATAACAAGGATTTTGAGCATAAAATTAAGTGTCTTAACTTAATTTCAGCTGTTTTTTTGCGCACATTTCTCTGCATTTTGCAATAATTCGGCTTCTAATTGAGATATCGCCATGATCTTAACGCCATTTGAAAGATTATTAAATTCTAATTATTTCTTATCTTAATAAATTTGTCTCTAAAATTAAAATAAATATCGAATTTTCAGCATCAAAAGTAAAAATGGCCTAAATTTCATCATAAATGTCTTAAGCTAATTTTCGCTACTGTATATATGTATATTGTGCTCGCGGTTGAGGCAATAATGAGTCCAAGATGTGTTCTCTTAATTTAATAGACTCTCCAGAGCAATCTCTCAAATCGATTCCTCCAGCTCGGCTCGCGGCATTAAAGCGCGCGCGGCAAATGAAGAGCGCGCGATTGCAATGCACAAAGCTCTCTCGGTATTTAATTTGGCTGGATTTTCTGTGTGTATATATCGTGAGAGACTCTTTTTTTTCTTTTTATTCCTCCCCCCTCCGCCACAATTCACGATAATAGCAGCCTCGCACACAATTCACTGTGGATTTGGATTCACTTTTGAAAATTACTTTTTTCTCTCGCTTTCTCTGTGGCTGCTTGAAAATTTATTTCCATCTCTTCATGCGCCCATGGAAGAAATATTTCCCGCCGCGGCAGAAGGAATGGCTCTTGCCGTCACTCCAGCCGCGAGGAGGAAATTTGTAAAGTGGATTAGTGCAACCCCTTTGACTGTGCCACTCTTTCTCTCTCTCTCTCTTCAGCCGGCAGATCCAATTGCGAAGAGGTTTCCTGCGTGTCTCCTTGGCATTGGGGCGGATAGAGGAGAGCGGGGCGGTTTCGGACCAAGTCAACTCTGACTTGATATATTCTTGACGTCTTATGTCTGTTTGAATTAATCTTAAAAATATTCCATTGAGTTCAGATCGGCAAAAATGAAAGAAATACGATTTTTGATAGTTTACGCCCAAGGGGCTAATCACTAGCGCAAATTGAGACCATTAACTTTGTAATTATTCCATCTTTTTCCTCGATTATTTCGTGATTTTTACTCAAATTTTCATTATTCTCTCAATCTTTCATTAAAATTTGATTATTTTTTGAATATTTCTTTATTATTTCCTGATTATTTCATTAAAAATTAATTATTTTATACAAATTTTGATTTTTTGTACATTTTTTTTATTAATTTCTTAATATTTCTTTTAAAAAATTAATTATTTTATACAAATATTGATTATTTCGTACAAGATTCTGATTTTTTGATTATTTTCTGAATATTTCATAAGAATTTGATTATTTTTTGAATATTTTAAAATTATTTTCTGAATATATTTAATCAATTTTTGAATATAATTGAATAATTGTGAATATTCGGAAATATTCTGATTCATTGAATATTATTGATTGATAAAAAAATCTTTTTCTTGATATTTTATTTAGAATTTGATTATTTTTCAAAATCTTCTTGAGAAAAAATTCATTTTTTTATTATTTAATTCAGAATTGGGTTATTTTGATTTTTTGTTATTTTATTTGGGAAAATAAATTTTTTTTTTCAATTATTTTTCAATTTTATTTGAGAAAATATTCATTTTTTGACTATTTTATTCAGTTTTTGATAATATTTTGATTTTTTTTGTGATTTAACTGCGGGAAAATAATCTTTTTTTCATTATTTAAATCATAATTTGATTATTTTTTATAATTTTACTTGGGAAAATATTGGGCGGGAAAAATGTAAAAAGTTATTTCTATCCATTATTAATGCTAAAGTCACACAAAACCTCAAAATTTTCACTTCAAATCAACGATTTCAAGCTAGAAAAATTCTAATTAAACATTATACAGTATCAAGGGGGAGATAATATGGTCAGAAGTGGTGAACAACCCAACAAGAGTATCAGGAAGTGTTTAAAAAACTACAATATTCATTTCCTGACTGCTTCTTTCCCGATTTTTTCTTGATTTTCTCGTGATTTTTACTTAATATAAATCCCATTTCTAGGTTATGTAACGAATCAAGGACAGATTGAGGGAATAATTCGCTTTTTAGCACATCAATTCGTTAATCATTGGACAGAATTAAGCATTTGCATGTCAAGAAACATTGATTTTCTAACACTTTGATGCAAAGAAACACTTTAAATTGTGCTATAATTGAACATAACCTGTGAAAAAAATAATTTAGACTTAAGAAATGTTTATTTAGAAAACTTTCTCAATGATTTTGATGCTGAATCTGCAATTTTGAGTTGTTTAGCCAATCAAAAAAGTTGATTTTGTGATCTAGAAAGCTTTAGAACAGAGTTTTTGAAGCTTTCTTAGTGATATTTTGAGGTTATGATCGGAAAAGACACACAAAAAAGCGGTTTTTAAGTGGATTCTTACAGAAATATCGGATGGAAACTTAAGAGATTCACAAAATTCTCAAATTGAAAATATTCTTCTAAGTTTGTATTGGAATAACTCCCTTTTTCTGGGAATTTTTCCGAACATAACCTTAAAAATATTACCGAGTAATCTTTAAAGAAATCCGTTTATCACAAAATCATCTAATTTCTCTTGCAAATGAGCTGTGAAATTGCTGATTTAGAATGAAAATCGTAGAGAAAGTTTGCTAAACAACAAATTTTCCGATCAAAATGACTATTTTTGAGGTTATGTTTGAGAATTGTAATGTTTATAGCGTGAAAATGCTTAATTCTGCAATCTTTTGGTATTGAGAAGAAAAACTGATGTGTCAGAATACGAATTATTCACTAAATCCGTCTTAGATTCGTGACATAACCTATAAAAAAAAAGAAGGATTATAATTAGGAGGAATTCTGATTCCAAAGACTTCTTCTTGTTGCTAAAAGCCAAAATTGACTCAAAGAAGTGTGAAATTCTGCGGAATATTGGGAATTTAGGAAAATCTTCAACCTATAATTAGCGTAAGAAAACAATGCGATGTTTCGCATGTGCCCCACACTCCGCTATAGGGAAAACAGTGGTTCAAGAGTTCGGCGTGTGACATAAAAGAAATCTCGCAGTCAATTGCCACGACAAATGTCTTCAGCTGTTACTCAGCATGCGTTGGACCTTCTGAGAAATCTCCCACCGTCGCCAGATGCACTCGCAGTAATCCTGGGCGACGCCGAAGGACGACGAGGAGGAGGAGATCTGAAGGAGTCAAATTCATCCGCATTCCTCCTCGTCCCTCGTGAGAGAGAGAGAGAGTGTACATTTCTCCCAGGGCCATCCGGTGCTTCAACATCTGCCACGGGCTGAATTTCCCGAGAGAAGCATCCTCGAGAGGAAGGATCTCAAATAATCTCTCACCCATTTCACATTCCGCATATGAGATGATGGCGGAAATTAATTTTGTGCGCAAAGGAATTACGTGTGGTCAGCAGTGAAATACTTGCACCACACATTAAGGATCCATTCCATCCCATTGACCATTCCGTCCCACACTAAAACTCGGCGGGAATTGTCCCAAGCTAGTCTTGGGACATTCTTGGGATTTCTTACCCAAATCGTCCCTCGTGGGACGGCATGGGGACGATTTCCTGGCTTTTTCTTCCATATTCCGCTCTTAAATTGTCCATCTCTGAGTTGCGCAGCACGATTTGGATGAAGAAGGAGGAAGTTTCTGAGACGACCTGGAGAGTGTATTTCCCAAGGGGAAAATCACTGGCGCAAGTTGAGAACATTCAACCTTTTTTCCGATTATTTCGTGATTTTAAGTCAAATTTTGATTATTATTTTTTTTTTGTGAATATTTATTCAAATTTTGAATATAATTGAATAATTGTGAATATTCTGATTATTTGTTTGAAAAATAAAAAAATCTTTTTTTGATATTGCATTTAGAATTTGATTATTTTTCAATTTCATTTTGCAAAATATTAATTTTTTGTTATTATTTCATTCAAAATTTGATTATTTGGCAATTTTAATTTGGAAAACAATCATTCTTTGATAATTGTATTCAAAATTTGTTTTTTTTCTAATTTATTTTGGAAATTAATAATTTTTTGATAATTTGATTATTGAGATTTAATGTATTTTTACTTGGAATTTTTTTTTTGATTATTTTTTTTCAGAATATGATAATTTTTTAAAAATTTAGTTGAAAAAATATTCTTTATTATTATTATTATTTCATTCAGAATTTGGTTATTTTGATTTTTGTAATTTTTTTTCAATTTTATTTGAGAAAAAAATTCTTTTTTTGACAATTTAATTCAGAATTTGATTATTTTGATTTATGTTTGCAATTTTATTTTGGAAAGTAATCATTTTTTCTTATTTTTTCAATTTTTCTTGAGAAAATAATCTTTTTTTGTTGTGATTTGCCCCTTGCATTAAGCCTTTCCCATCGTGTGTCCCAAGTAGCTTGTGATTCTGTGCGGACGTGTCCCGGGGACACTGGAGGATTTGTCTATGGACAGACATGCTCCAGTCGAGGGACGTCGGTCAATGGGATGTGTGTGGCCCACCCACTAAATAGCGCTGGGATAATCCCGAAAGGTGCGCGCCTCAAACTCCTCTTTGCACAGAGAGCATTTTGCAATATATTTCTTATTTGCATAAATAATTTTCTTCTGAAGCGAGAGAGGAGATTAAATTAAATTTACTTCGGGTTGTATTTCAAATGAATTTTGCCCAGAGAAAGCTCCTAATCACCATTTTCGGGAAGAGGAGGAGCATCTCATGACCACTGTGGCATCCACATCGTATATTTCAAGACACTCACAGAGTCCTTCCGCAGGACTCTGAAGCACACGGAGTTGGAAATTGGATTAGATTTTGCAATAAATACACTTTCCCTCTCTCTTTCTTGATATGATTCACAACAAACTCAGCCTTGGGAAAGTGATATTTTTCAGGAAATTCTCGTCAATACTTATATAATACAAGGGGGAGATAATACAGTCCAGAAGTGGTGTACAGCTCAATAAGAAGTCCTTAAGAAGTGAAAGTGTTGAAAAACCTTCAAAATTCCTTTCCTGAATGCTTCTTTTACTGACAATTCATCCAGAATCTTTGGATTTCTTCTGAATTGTACGAAGAAACAATCATTTTTTTAGGTTATGTAATGAATTTAGTGAATAAATAGCATTCTAGCACTTCAATTCTTACACTAAAGTCACCAAGATTGCTAATCATTGACAGAATAAAGCATTTTCATGACATAAACAATTGTTTTCTGAACTTTTGATGCCAAAAAACACAAACAAAAACGTGTTGAGGTCGAACATAACCTCAAAAATGACATTTTAAACATGGAAAATGTTTATTTAGACCACTTTTTACACGATTTTTTGACTGTGAATTAGCAATTTTGACTTTACTGAATGATTTGATCAACTAGAAAGCTTCCAATTGGCGTCTTTTAAGATTCCTCAGTGATATTTTTGAGGTTATGGTCGGAAAAGACGTTCAAAAAAGGGGTTTTTGGGTGGATTTTTAAAGAAATATTGCACGGAATGCGAAAGAAAATGGTCTTTAGACGGAATTTGTGCGTGATTAAAGTTCAAATGCAAATTAAACTCTTTGCCGAATAACTTCAATTTGAAATGATGTTTTGAAGGCAATAAATACAAATGAATACAAATTTCAATCAATTTTTTTTTTAATTATAACCTGAATATTTATTCAAATTTTGATTTTTTTTTTCATAAAAATTTCAATTATTTTTTGATTTGTTGATATTTTTATTCGAGTTTTAATTATTTCTTAAAAATGTAAATAATTTTTTGATTATTTCCTGAATATTTATTCAAAATTTGATTTTTTTTTAATAAAAATTTCAATTTTTTCTTTATTTATCGATATTTTTATTCTAATTATGATTATTTTATAGAATATTTCAATAATTTTTTAATAATTTCCTTGAACATTTAATCAAAATTTGATTTTTTTTAATAAAATTTTTAAGTTTTCGATTATTTCGTGATTTTTATACAAATTTCAATCATTTTCTCATTATTTCATGAATATTTAATCAAAATTTTATTTTTAAAAAATTAATTTCAATTATTTTTTGATTTATCAATATTTTTATACAAAATTTTGATTATTTCATAAAAATTTAAATAATTTTTTCATAATTTCCTGAATATTTAATCAAAATTTGATTTTTTTAAATTAAATTTCAATCAATTTTTGTTTTTTTGATTTTTTTATATTCAAATTTTGATTATTTCATTCAAATATTCATGGTTTTTTTTATTATTTCCTGAATATTTGATCAAAATTTTCATAAAAATTTAAATTTTTTTTGATTTCTCAATATTTTCATTCAAATCTTGATTTTTAATAGAAATTTCAATAATTTTTTGGTTTTTTCCTTAATATTTTATTCAAAATTAGATTATTTTGCTATTTTACTTGGGAAAACAATGAATTTTTGATTATTTTCTTTGAAAAATTAAATCGTCTTGCGATTTAATTTTAATCTAATTTTAATCTCGGTGACTTTAATTCGCACATTTGCGCTCTGTTTGGGGTGAATTAGAAAGGAATAAAGCACTATCTGGCACCAAAATTCATCCCCAACGCCACTCCAACCCCTCCTCGAAGGGGATAAATCAGTCGCATCCCCCCAGAAAAAGCGCCCCATATTTATGATTATGATAATGTGTGTGTCTGCACAAAAAACGTGAATGCAAAATACGAATTTTGCTGCAGTCTCGCGCCAAAAATGTCGCCTCTCTTTTGGGGGGTGGGGGCGGGGGTTGGAATATCGTGTGCAGAGTGCCGAAGGGGAAGCGCTGAATTTATTTGGAATTGCGGCTGGAAAAGTGAAAAAATGATGTCCTCCGGCCAGAAAAGCCGCAACCCCGCGCTTTTTCTGCCACTCCATGCGACTGTGTTCTTGGCCATTCTTTTTTACACCGCAAAACTCCAGGATTTCGCCAAGGTGGAGCCAAATATGCCATGAATCTGTACACCATTTTGTTACAGTTTCTGTGCAGAGAATCTTTAACACTTCTGAGACACTTTTGAACACCTTTAAAGACATTTTCTATCGCTTTTTAGACTTCTTGAACAGTTTCTTGTTCTTATTACGAACTTATCACAATTTAATCCCAGATTTTTCCGCCTCAAGAGGTTAAAGGTTGCCTCGAAAATTGTCAAAAGGAAAAATCACCAATTTTCAGCAACGCAAATTCAAAATTTAGCACTAAAAGAGCTGCGAAATTTGTCAAATTTCCTTCAAAACGCCATCAAATTGTCCGTTAAAGTGCAAATATTGCTCTGAATTTATTTTTTTGTTAACATTTTAGTTGATTTTATTGGTATTTATTAAATTTTTTCACTAAAATATGGCAAAATTAATTGAGAATCTGAAAATATAACTTTCCAAAGTCGATTTTTAATGGTTTTCGAGTCGATTTAATCCAAAAAAAAGTTCCAAAAAAACAACTTTTTATACTTTTCTTTGAAGTTTTCAAGTGAAAAAAATTTGAAAGATATTAGAAATATTCATAAAAAATTAAAAACAATTTGAAAATCATTCTAAAAATTAAAAATTATTTTCAGAAACGTCATTTTATGCTTGTCACTGTAATTTTTGAGACATTTTTCTTCGAAAACTCTTTCCAATTTTCATCCATTTCGACGGGTGCCTCGAAAACTATAAAAAGTCAAAATCGCCATTTTTCAGCAAAGCGAGTTAAAAATTTTGGCATTAAAACAGCTGCGAAATTTGCCAAAAATTTACTTCAAAATACTCAAAATGCCTTCAAATCGTTCGTTAAAGTGAAAATATTTCTCTGTATTTTTTATTTTGTAAATGTTTTATTGGTTTATTTATTGAAATTTTTGACTAAAATGTGGCAAAATTAATAGAAAATCTGAAAATATTACTTTTCAAAGTCGATTTTTAATGGTTTTTGAGTCGATTTTATACAAAAAATCAACTTTTCTTCCTTCAATTGAACTTTTTCTTAATGTTTTCAAGTGAAAAAATTTAAAAGATATGAAAAATATTCATTTAAAGACCAAAAAAACATTTTAGAATAATTCTGAAAATCTACAAATATTTTCTAAAAAGACATTTTATTCATTTGACTGCAATTTTTGAGACATTTTTCTTGGAAAAATTGTACACCGTAAACAATGAAAATTCGATTTTTCATTCGCAAAACATGACAATTTTTTTTCTATTTGTGCTTTTTAGATAAATAAGATTTTTTTCTATTGTCTCATAAGATAGAAATCTTAAAATTCTTCTACAGAAAGAACAAATAAAAGGCTTTTCAAAAATACATAAGACGAAAACTATGATAAATCGACTTTTCACAGTTTTCCATTCACCCGTCGATTTGTGCTTTTTTTTGGATAAATAAGATTTTTTTTACAATTGTCTTTTAAGTTAAAAATCTCAACATTTTTTATACAGGAAGAACAAATAAAAAGCTTTTCAAAAATTAGATTAAGAAGAAAACTATGATAAATCGACTTTTCATGGTATTCAAATGTATTTATGACAAATTGTATCTTAAAAATCTAATTTTTAAGAGAAAATTATTAGACAAATTCTACTCAAAATTGTGAGGTTATGAGTTATATTAAAAAAAAAAAAAAATCTATCTTGAATTAATTTAAAACCTTTCAATTCTACATTTTCTACAGGATAATGACCTTGAATTTGGCATTTTAAAGCACAAACTGCAAAAAAAACTACGCAAAAATGAATTTTTCTAGACTAAAATGTCATTTTTGAGGTTATGATTGAGTCTCAAGTTGTTTCTCACCTCTAAAATTTGAAGAATTAGCACAAATTTCATCATTTTAAGGGTTATTTAATCAGCAGAAACTATTTTAATGGTTTAAAATCAATCACATAACCTAGAAAAAGCAATAAAATCGACTTTTTCTAGTTTAATAAATTAGAAAATGCCTCAATTTGTTGCATCAAAAGCCCTTGCAGTGCAAGGAATTGAAAGATTTTCAATTCTGCAGAAGCTGTACACCACTTCTGGGCTGGTATTGTCGAAATGTGAAAACTGGGCGCGAGATGGCATTTCAGGCGAGAAACTGTGGAAAGTGAGTTTTTGGTATTCTTGACGGTAAAACCATCGATTGGCGCGTGAATTCGATTGATTTATCCAAGTTTCTTTGGCAAAAATGTCAATAAATATTAACAAGTTTTGCTATAAGAATAAATTTTAATTTTATTAATAATTTAAATAGTAAAAAATGACATATTAAGGCGTGTAATTCGCAATATTTCATACAAAATATTGCACTTTGCGGGTGTTCTTGAAGCGCATGAAGAAGATAAAAAGGCAAAATGCACCGACTATTCAATTAAAACACAACTAACAAATAATTAAAATAAGTAATGAGAGGGCTAAAAATTCCGAAAAGACCGAGACCATTAGCTAGTAATTAAAATCAAGTCAAAATAATATCAAGATATCTTATGCAAATGTCCTCAAAATGTGGTGAAAAACCAATCAAATAATCTTTAACTAATGAGAAGGAAATTCCCTGATATTTCTAACGTTTCTCGCGATCTCACGTCCTTTGCCCTTGCGTAGCTCGCGATGTTCCTTCATGAACTCCACCAGCCGCTTCCTTTGGACCTCAGAAGTCCGACGTCTCAACTTCTTTCGCTCTTTTTTCTCACCGTTCACTGTTTTATCGCACTCCAACCTTGCCAGAACACTTTTTCTTTAAGTATCAAGCTCAAATATAATCTAAAAATTCATCCGCGAATGATTATGGTTCATAAGAAGTAGCAAAGAGTACAGAAAATTGTCAAGAAAAGCCCGATTTCTTAAGAAATTGTCATAATAATGCCGTGAATATCTTAAGTTTTTCATGAAAACACGCCAAATATTGCTTATTTAGTGAGAAACATGTGTAAAAAGTGGATATTATTGACTATTTTTGTGATTATTTCAAGTGTTTACAACTTAAACCACGCCCATTCGGAAGCTCCGCCCATTTATCAGTGAATTGTCTCTAAATTACTCATGAAAATCCATCTTTTTCTATTATTTTTGTGATAATATAGAATTGAAATTTAAGAAAAGTGAACAAGAATTCAAATGGGATCTAAAAATTCATCTGCAAGTGATTATGGTTCATAAGAAGTAGCAAAGAGTACAGAAAATTGTCAAGAAAAGCCAGATTTCTTAAGAAATTGTCATAATATTGCCTTCAATTTCTTATGTTTTTCATAAAAACTTAACAAATATCTCTTATTTTGTGAGAAACATAGGGGTAAGTGGGGCAGCTTCAGATTCAAAATGCTGTTCCAACTTTAGGATTTTTTCTTGAAAAATCGGCTGAATATATTGAAATGATCACAACGCTCAAATAAACTCTCGTCTATTGAGCTTCAGAAAATGCCTTTCATTGAGCATTAAAACTGATCCTTTTTCCTCTAAAAGAGGAATGAAAATAATATTGTAATTTATCTGAAACTGCCCCGCACGGGGATGTTTCGGATTGCTCTGGGGCAGTTTCAGATTTTCACTGATATTTACCATAAATTCCATTGTGGAATTGTCGAATCGCGGGCAAATGATCACTTTGGTTTCTAATCTACACACTGACACTGTTTATTTCGCTAAAAATCGCCTTTAAATTACTATTTTCGCGACTTTTCTGGACCCTTGCACGACATGAGAAATTTTATTGACGGAAAGCCATATTTCCCATATGGCAATCCCGCAAAGTGTCAAATGTGAGAACTCGCAGCGCTGCCAGTGCCGCAAATGTCCCGCTCATATTGTTTCGCGAGTTATTTTTCCTAATTTAGGAAAATTTGTTGTCTTACTTATAACAAGAAAAGGATCAGGAGGAGTAACAGGATTAATAGGTATGTGAGAACTAGAAAATGCTGAATTCATTCGTTTTGCAATAATGTTTCCTCTCTATTTACAGTGGTGAAGAAATGAAGGAATTCCATCAAAAGTTCGCCGCCGATGCCCACGACCAGAGTCCCGGACGGCACGGATACTGAAGAGCAACCGTAGCCATCGAGTGCCGCAATTGCAACAGTTTTCTTTCACGAGAAGTCTCTCTCCGCCTGCTTCCGGACAAACAGAAACATAACCTCGTAGTCACATTTGTAATTATCCGGGCTTCACGCACGCCAATTGACACTCTCCGGTGTACGCGTTCAGCCAGCTTCGAGACGACAAATACATATTGGTGATGGATCTTGGCCAGAACGCCGATGTGCAAAAGTGGCTGAAAAAGTACAAGAGCGAGCGTGAGGAGCGCACGCCGACGCGCAAGACACCGCAGAGGAAGACAGCCAAGCAGGACAATAATACCTAAGTGACGGCAAAAACGTGTCCACGTTCGAACTGGGAGTCCGTGAGGATAGCGCCGAAGAGCTAAAGATGTCACCATTTTACTCGCGTGCCTAGAGGAGCTGGAAAAGCCCTTGGCGGTAGTTCCAAGCCAGAATGAACCAGAATCTCGACCAAATGCTCTCCACGGTTCTCATGATTGCCAGCAAGAGCGGCGTGCAGCCGCGTCCGGATTTACTTAGTGGAAAAAACATGCAAGAATTCTTTTGACTTTGAGTGCTCGTGAAAATTCTGTTTCTGCCCTCCAGTCAAGTGGGTGAATTTAATAGAGAAATGTTTTTTATTAAAAAGTTCTTAATTTCCTGGTTCATCTGAAGATCTTTAGCTGTTAGATAAGACAATAAATAATTGTAAAACAAAATAGGATACCTCACAGTGAGATGAAGAGAGAGAAAAAGCATGTTATTTGTTGACTCAAAAATTGAATTGAATGAAAATTTTAAATTAAAGAATTTAGTTTTGCAAATTAAACATTTTTATTAACTATATTAAAGGGGTCTTCCTAGGCCTCCCTCTCTTCCTTTTGGGAACATCAGTTTCCACTTTTTGTTCAGTCTTCTTACGATTCTCTGGCTTCTTTTTCTTGAGCTTCGATTTCAGTCGCTCCTCCTGGATCTTTTTCTTCAATTCACGCTTCTCCTCCTGGATCTTCTTCTTCAAATCCTGCTTCTCCTCCTTCATCTTCTTCTTCAAATCCTGCTTCTCCTTCTTAAGATTCCTCTTCATCACCTGCTCCTCCTTCTTAAGATTCCTCTTCATCACCTGCTCCTCCTTCTTCTTCATCTCTGGTGATCCAGTCAGAATCGCTGAAGACACTTGCCGGGTAAATTTTGCTGATTTCTGAACAGCCTGTGGATTCGGCAATGGCCGATGAAGCTCTACTCCGCCAAATCTTAGCTGGCTGTATGGCGGCACTGACGGGTAAGTGAGGTCCAGAGGACCGCCAATCATGGAGTGTAGCCTCTTGTTAATGTTTGGGATCTCATGAATATCTTCTCTGGCCCCTCGGCTGAAATCAAGCGCCTCGTCCTCAGATCTCATCAGAACGGAATCACTGTTCAGGTGAGGAGAAGAGTTCGATTGATCTTTGGCAATTACAAAATCCTCCAAATCACCCGGGGGAGGCGTTGATGAAATATATATATCCTCCTCAATGTCCTGTTCAGTTGGAAGTTGTTGACTACAGGGTGGCATCAGAAACGGCAAGTCGAATTCTTCATCAGTCACTGAATCACCAAAATTGATTGGACGAATATCGTCCGATGCTGTCGATGACTCAAATGGCATCTGTGGCGTCTTCGCTGCAGTGTTTCGTGAAGCATTTTCCATCGGGGATTCGATGCATTCCATTAACTTCGACCTGTCCAATGGATGCACTCCGCATTTTGCAAATCCCTTGCAGATATTGTGAGTGGAAAAGCTCTTCACGATGGAGCTTGCGGAAATACGCACAATATTGTGCAATGTGATCTTCTGTCCAGCATTTTCCGTGATCCAGTCATTAAAAGCAGTCTTGCAATAAGACTTAAATGGGCCGAACACACTGATATCCAATGGCTGAGTCTTGTGACTCGTGTGTGGCGGCAGTGTCAGCATATGAATACCATTCTCCCGACACTTCTTGATCGCATCCAGACTTGTGTGGGAAGCGTGATTGTCCAGAATGAGGAGGATGGGGTCCTCCTTGGACGGTGCGGCATGGACAAGGATGTGATCGAGCGTCTTCAAAAAGTTTTCTGTGTCCATATATGAGGATGAACTCGAGTTTTGGCTGTGAAGGCCAATCGCCCCGGACGGGGCACCCTCCATGAAGACGCTCTGAAGCCGCTTCCTTGGAAACAAATACACTGGAGGCATGTAGCCTCCAGATGCATTAACAATTCCCACGATGGACACCATTACTCCTCGCTCTCCGGACACACACTGACCGACTTGTCGGGCATTGGTCGGAGCCACAACTCTCGGCGCTTGCAGGACAGTGCTCAAGCCAGTCTCATCGAGATTCCAAATTCTGCATGGCGCAAAGGAGTGCTGCTTCAATAGATATTCGAGGTTATCATAAAAGATACTCAGATTTTCTCTGTTGAAGCTAATATTTCTGGCCAAAGATGTATTTTCGGGTTTGCGCAGTGAAATTTGTCTGAAATAATAAAACCAAAAATCATTTAGTTGATTTAGTTTAGTGCGAATAAAGCGAATTTATTACCGATGCCTTTTGAGGAAGCCAGCGATCCAATCTCTACCTGCCTTTTTCTCCCGCTCCCAGTTTGGCGGGCATCGTCGCTGCAGAAATTTGGCGTGCTCATACGCCAACTTTTGTGTGGCCTCCAACGTGAGCCCAAAGCTCAGCTTTGAACACACAATGAGGTATTCCTCGAGATTTCGCTCCTCATGGGACGAGAAGACTTGGCGCGACGCAAATTTGGAGATCATCCCGGTTTTTTTGAGGCCCGTTCGGGTAGGCTTAGAGGCGTCGCCCCACGCGTCTCCCATTGCCTCAATTGCTCTCTTTTTAACCGAATGCATCGTTGTGTATGGTATTCCGTACTTCTCGGAGGCGGCTTTCATCGTTAATCCCCGGAATCTGATGTCCGCGAGCGCTTCACGGATCAGCTCCTCGCTGGCTCTCAATCTTTGCGTTTTGTGCTTGTAGATCCGCATTTTCCGTTAGAGGAAATAACAAAGAGGTGACAACTTGCACCGCACACCACAATTTTGCAAGTTATTGCACTATTTTTCCACTATTTCACCACAAGGAAAATTTTGGTTCACTTCCAACTGCGGCACGAAAGTGAGGTTATGTCACATAGCGCGAATCGCTCAAGTGTTGCCACATCGAATCCGAAACTGCCCCGTGTGCAGTGTTTGTGCATTTTCCACCACCCACTGAAAAGGCTGTGCCAAGGAGGAAAAGTTCTGGCATATTTAGAATCTCTACTTAATTCTCAATATCCCGTAAAAGAGTTTCACGCGAATTGTGGCTTTTTTAATGGAGAAAACACGCAATCAATTCGGCAGCAAAATTCTAGTTTGTGAGTGATTTTCAATTTTCACTTATTTTATCTAAACAACAAAAGCAATCCTGTGCAAATTTTCGTCAATTGTAGTCCTTAAGGACACAAACATTGTGTGAAGACCAGGAATTTATTCATGCAAAAATCTCTGAGAAAATTAAGAAATCTGAAGCTGCCCCAATCTGAAGCTGCCCCATTTACCCCTACCTAAAAAGTGTGATATTATTGCTTATTTTTGTGATTATTTCAAGTGTTGGGACTTTGAATTTGAGAGAAATTCCACAACTTGTTCCACACTCGCATTCTCCCTTTAAGAGTCCAAGAATTGCAGAGATTTTCGAGGAGAAATCTCCCTTAAAAATGGCCAATTTCAAGAATACCAGCCCTGATCATAATATCTGCCCCTTGAATTTCGCCAGAGAGAGAGTTTTTCTGGCTCTCGCCATTTGAACAATAAAATTGCCCGGAGGTGAGCGCAGATGGAAAATGTTTTGGGGTGGGAGGAAAAACACCCTGGAAATGTTCAACAATTCAAGGTGAAGTTGGGGATTCTGTTGGAATTTTTCCCATGACGATACGCGCCAATGTCTTTTGATCCCGCGGGTCGAAATGGGGAAAAGATTGTACAAATTGGTCTGACAACACCGAAAAAAAAAAAAACACCGAAGAGGCGACTTTTCCACCGGGAAACTCTCTCTGTTCAATATCTCTCTCTTTCTCTCTTTTTCAGCTTCTCTATCAATTGAGCTTCGCCTTCCGTCGCTCCGTCCGGAAAACGGATGATGAGCAGATATTTAAAGTTAGGCGAGCTCTGCAACTTTCTGCAAAATTCAATCCACCCCCCGCCACAACCCCTCTCGAAACAGGGGAGGACAAGAGGATGGAGTTTGGAACAAGTTAGCAAACGAAATTGCAAGCAATAACTTGCTTCTCTTCTTGTTCACTTTCTTTCCGGCCAAACTTTTCTTCACTTCCTCACCAGTGTGATATTGTTTCTCTCATTAGGACAACTCGCCTTGTTCTCCTCGTCCTGGAAATCCATGCAAGTTCCTCTCCGATTTTCAATAAACAAACCACCAATCAGAGTGAGGATTTCCCACGGCGACAAATTATAAGGGAGCAAAACACAATCACAATCACTCATTCAGACTTTCCAATGCATTTCCACTGGAGAAACTCACTTTCTTCGTGTAAATTACAATTAACAAGGGGGAGATAATTGCTCTTAATCAAATTTTTACGCACTTTCCACAATATTTCATAAATATCTTGAGGTTTCATGCGATATTTCTGTCAAAATCCCCTTAAAATCGCTTTTTAGAGCGTCTTTTCCCACCATAACCTCAAAAATATCACTGAGGAATCTTCAAAAACTCCGTTTTGAAGCTTTCTAGACCACAAAATCATCTGTTATAATTTGCAAATTAACTTAGAATTGCTGATTCAGAGTCAAAATTGTCTAAAAAGTGTCCTAAATGACAATTTTTGAGGTTATGTTCAATTTTTAGCACAATTTGCAGTATTTCTTTGGCATAAAAGGATGAAAAAGCACTGTTAATTGCTTCCAAATGCTTAATTCTGCCAAAAACTTGCAGAATTTCTGTGAATTTATGTCAAAATTGTCCAAAACGATGACAATTTTTGAGGTTATGTTCAATCTTAGTACAATTTGAGGCTTTTCTTGGCATTAAAAGTGTCCAATTCAAGACGAAATTTATTTTATATTAAGTTTCCATTCGATATTTGTCTTAGAAATCACTTAAAACCGATTTTAAAAGCGTTTTTCTCCAAACATAACCTCAAAATGTCACATAAAAGATCTTAAAAGACTCCAATTGGAAGCTTTCTACATGATAAAATCATCTTTTCAACTCAAAATGGCTGATTCAGAGTCAACAAACGCCTAGGAAGTGTTTTAAACAAACGTTTTCCAAGTCCAAATGACATTTTTTGAGGTTATGTTTGATCTTAGTACAATTTGCAGTGTTTTTTGGCATCAAAGGAGTCAAATTTTAAGGGAAAGAATTTGTTGTATTGAGTTTCCTTCCGATATTTCTGTAAAAATTCACTTAAAATCGCTTTTAAAAGCGTTTTTTTTTTATCATAACCTCAAAATAACCACTAAGAGATACTTAAGGATGCCAATTGGAAGTTTTCTAGATTATTTTTGACGGTTTTAACCACCATTAAATTCAAAATTGCTACTTTAAAGTCAAAATCACACAGAAAATGACCTAAACAAACATTTTTCAAGTTCAAATGATTCTTTTTGAGGTTATGTTCGACCTTAACACAATTTGCAGTGATTTTTTTGGCTTCAAAGATTAATAAAATGCCAAATTTTGCCAATGATTAGCAATCTTGACGACTTTAGCATAAGAATTGAAGTGCTAGAATGCTAATTATTCACTAAAATCATAACATAACCTAGAAAATGATTGTTTCTTCGTACAATTCAGAAGGAATCCTATACTTAGCTTCCCTATATTATCTTCTTTTTGACAATTAACACATGGCAAATGCGGAGAAACGATAAAAATTCATATAAACCCCGCCCATTTCGATGCCCCGCCCACGCAATATATCGATGGGATATTTAAAGTACATTTCTTTGTTCATTGCAGCTCTTATTTCCCCCCCGATATTTTCTCAGAGAACCATTCAGGAAATTAACAGTAGTCTGATTTAATCTCTCGTGCCATTCAGCTCAAATGGCTTTTCCACACCCATCAAGACTCAATCTTAAATAGACAATCGAGAAGCGAGCCTCAAGCATTGATCCCTTCTTGGGGGGGTGGAAAAATTGCCGGAAATTCCCAGTGCTTATCGCTTGAAATTTCGTCGAAAATGACACATAATTCGTGCGAAAATCCAATCAGTGAAACTTCCCATCGCCCGTAAGCGCGTCAGGAAAGTTTTGGTGTGCGAGACACTTGCCAAGGATTTACCCCCCAACCCCCCAACCCCCCAAACCGCATGACCATGGCGAGAGCAAGGGGAAAGTCACTCGCCAGTTGAGACCATTAACTTCGGTGATTATTCAATCTTTTTTCGATTATTTCGTGATTTTAAGTCAAATTTTGATTATTTTTTGTTTATTTTCTGAATATTTGATAAGAATTTGATTATTTTTTTATTTTTTTTTTAATTACTCCTGAATATTTGATTTTAAAATTAATTATTTCATACAAATTCGGTTTATTTTTTTGATTGTGAATATTATTATGATCGAAAAAAACATCTTTTTTCTATATTTCATTTAGAATTTGATTTTTTTCAATGTTTCTTTGGAAAATATTTATTTTTTTATTATGTCATTCAAAATTTGTGTTTCTTTTCTCAACTATTACTTTGGAAAATAAAATCATTTTTTGATTATTTAATTCAGAATTTGATTATTAAGATTTTTATGTAATTTTAGTTTAGAATTTTTTTTTGATTATTTTATTCAAAATATGATTATTTTTCAAAATTTACTTGAGAAAATATTCATTTTTTTTTTAATAATTTAATTCAATATTTGGTTATTTTGATATTTTGTAATTTTTTTTTTCAATTTTATTTGACAAAATATTCATATTTTGATAATATTTTAATTTTTTTTTATTCAACTCTATAAAATAATCTTTTTTAATTATGTATTCAAAATTTAATTTCTTTTTTCAATTTTAGTTGAGAAAATAATCATTTTTATTTTATTTTATTAAAATTTTAAATATTTTACAATTTTACTTGGGAAAATAATGATTTTTTAAATTATTTTACACAAATAATTGATTATGTGATTAGAGAACATTAAAAGTTTCCTCAAAAATCACCCCTTGTGATTTGCCCCTTGGGCGAGATCGAGGCCTGATGGGAAGTAATTCGTGAAAGAGATCGAAGTGATAGGAGAAGAAAAGGCGCGCACACACACGATAGATATGGTTAAAGTTTTGCCTGTGTGTGTGTGTGGACAGGGAAAATGCCATGAGCTTTAAAAGCCCATACTGCCACGTATATATATATATGTATATAGTGTGATTCGCCGAGAACTAAAAACCAAAAACCCACCCAAAACAAGAAACATTTGCATACACACCCCCTCCGGGGTTTGTGAGGTGGAATCTCACATGTGTTCAACCGCACATTTCATCCCCTCCGACACCCCCGCCCACCCACGCCCACCCCCCGTCATTTGGCTGCGGATGGTGGCTCTCTCCAGGTAGCTTCTTGCCACCCACTCATGAGGTTGGTGTGACTGAAAAATTTGCATTTCAATGCGATATGCTTTACATAAATGTAATGGATTTTATTCCCCTCGGAGATTTCCAGCTCTTACCTCACCCCCCCCCCCCCACAGCATACTTGTGTACAGCCTGGCAAGTCCCAGAGGGCCGGCGACGCCCTGCCTGTCCACCCACCCTCCTTGGGTCCATATATAATTGCAAGAGGAAAATTGCTGAGATTCGTCTGCACTCAAATGAATTTAAACAAAACTATGCGAAGCCACAGAAAGTGTCTTAAAATTGAAGGGGGGGGGGGGAGGAGATTTATTGGGTAGAGAAAAGCATTTTACAGCCATGACATGAACTCCTCATCAAAGTGAGGGAAATACTTAGAAAGAGGGTTATTTGGTTGAAGAGCATTAATTAGTCAAGAGAGGAGAACGCATTATGCGGCAGTAATTTGATTAGGCCACGCCCACTCAAGTGCTCCGCCTACAATTTCATACGCTCACTTCCGATGAGCTTCGCAATGAGTCAACAGGCTTCGAAGACACGAAGACGTTTGACTTCAATTACTTTGTGTCCTCTTGATTCCTGTTTTGTTCCTATGACGCTGAACTTCCTGTAACCGAGTTCCTTCGGTCTTTTGAAGGAGACTGGAGCGAGGTCGGGGGAATTTTAAGGGTGAGCTCTGGGCTAAGGCAAGGAGACGCCCTGTCACCGACTCTCTTCAACCTGTCCCTGGAATACGCTGGTGAGGAAAGCCGAATATAACGAAAAGTCCTCTCAGATGTTGGCCTATGCGGATGACATCAATATTATGGGCCGCTCAACGCTGGCTGTGAAGGAGACATGCCTTGGAATGGTCTCGGCTCAGTTTTCCGGTCCAGAAACGTCTCATGGGTCAACAAAGGTCAAAATCTAAAGAACCATCGTGAAGCCAGTGATTACGTATGGTCTGGAAGTAGCACCATTGAACTGCATGGAGGAGCGAAAGCTGCAGATCGTTGAGAGACGGATTCTGAGAAGGATATATGGGGTCGACCCAAGATGCAACTTCGGAGGAATTCCGTATACGGATGAACCACGAACTGGAGGAGTTCTATGGAGAACCGGACATTGTCGACTCCATTTGGGCAAGAAGACTGAGATGACTCGGGCATCTGCACAGCATGCCGGACGACAGAATGCTCAGGAAACTGTGGTTTTCGGGGCCTAGAAGGAGGGGCCGGCCCCGAACCTCAGGGCCCTCAGGGTGTGGTGCGTTGCTGGCGGGCGGTGGCGGTGGATTGCGGAGAGTGGAGAGGCATTGTGGAGAAGGCCATGGCCCTTAAAGGGACGTAGGGCCACGTAAGTAATTAAGTAAGGCTGACCAATCTCTACCTCTTCGCACTTGGTTCGTCTGTCAGGTCTTTGAGTCTCGTTGTGTCCGAACTGCAGAGCCTCATCCTCAAACCTTTCTGACTCATAAACTCCTTCTTTTTCTCTTTGCTTTGCTGTTGTAAGAACTGAGGAAGTATACCGTCATGATCTGGAGATGGACACAAACTCCACTCACAAAAGTATCTTCTTATCAGTGATAGTAAATACATATTTTACTCTATTTTATTCTATTCTAGAGTATAAAAAAGAGGAAATTCAACTTGATGAGAATCATTCCATATTTATCGGACAAGAAATGGTAATGTGAATAAGAAAGAAGATTGTTTGAACGTCAGTGATTGAACTTATCTCTCTGTTTCTCAATTTATTTCTTGGTTTGTTGTCTCTGTTTTCCTTCTGTTCATCCTCTTGTCATTTTTAAAACCTTTCTTTGATTTTCTTCTGAGTCAGTTTGTTCTTTAATCATTTATTACTGTAATGAAATCAGTTTGTAAACCATTTACTCTCTTGATTCCTCGTCCTTTTGGAAACAATCTATGTCTTGTGTTCTTGATGTCTGCAATGAAATACAAAATCTCTCATAGATTCTTATCATGATTCTTCTTCTATTTCTCTCCCTAAAATATACACCCCCAACATTTGCCTGAGTGTAAATGATGTTTTCCTCCGTGCAGACATTTTTTTTTTTCTTCATCCCCCACTTGGATTTAATCGACCTCATCGGAGGATTTCTCTGGCAATGAGTTGAATGGATATGGAAAACATTTGATAATCTCTGCAAAGATCTATTGAACTACTGTTGGCATTTCCTCCATAAATTTCACTGACAATCTCAAGTCCATTTTCTTCGCTCCTCAACACCCCCCCCCCAAAACAGAAAACAGCCTCATCAGGCAACTGCCGAGAAGAATGTCACTTTGGCGGAGCAATAACAGTAAGAACAATGATGGGCAAAAATCATGGTGAGTAATCGCGGTGGTGAAAAGGGTTTTCCACTGATCTTCTTCGCTGATATGCAAATTGTTTTATTAGGGGGGTTTTTTCGGGGATGGAACTTCTTCTTCTTCGCCTCAACAATAAAGGGCTCGAAAATGGAAATTTCCATCTCTGATTTTTCCCTCGCTTTGAAAAACTTTTTCAACCGCCACCGCATCGAAATCGCAGAATCATTTCCCCACAGCGGATTCAGTGGGCGGGGGGGGGGGAAAGGATTGTGGAAATCTCACGCAAACTTTTAATCATATTTCTTTTAATTGGCAAAGTGACTTTCTCCGCTCAAGTCATAGAGAGAAATCTATTGCGGAGGACAAGGAGGAAATATTGTGCCTTAAATCTGTACAAGACTTCCAAATCACTTCAAAAACACTCCCAAATTTGCTTGACACTTCTGAAACCTCAAGATTTTAGTCTTTCTTAAGTTTTTCATCCGATATTTCTGCTAGAATCCACTTAAAATCGCGTTTTTAGACATCTTTTCCGCGCCATAACCTCAAAAATATCACTAGGAAATCTTCAAAAACTAATTTTGAAAGTTTTCTATATCAGAAAAACATCTATTATGACTTTTCAATAAGCTCAAAATTACTGATTTTGAGTTAAAATGACTATTTTTGAGGTTATGTTCAAGTTAAACACATTTTAAAGTGTTTTCTTGGCATCAAAGTTTCAGAAAAGCAATGTTTATTCTATGTAAATGACTAACAATCTCTCCAACTTTAGCACTAAGAATTGATGCGCTAAACTGTGAATTATTCACTAAATCTGTCTTTAATTCGTTACAAGGGGCAAATATTATGGTCAGAAGTGGTGTACAGTTTTTGAAGGAAATGTTAGGAATTGAAAATGGAAAAATATATCGAATATTTGCACTGCAAAAGCTTCAATTTCAACCAAATTGAGGCATTTTCTAAATAATTCTGTTAAGAAAATATCAATTTTCTTACTTTTTCTAGGTTATGTGATTGATTTAAGACAGATTTTGGGGATTAAAAAATCCTCTTAATCATGAATATTTTGATAATTCTGGGATTATTTCTCTTTTCCTTGGCAAAGTTGAGCTTTTTCCTGTTTAAAATAACTTTATTTTAGGTAAGAAAGAGCTCAAAAGTCAATCATAACCTCAAAAATTGTGTTTTGGTCTAAAAAATTATCTTTTTTCTTGGGTTTTCTCGCAGTTTGTGTTTAAAAGTGACAAATTTAACGTCATTTTCTTGTAGAAACATTTTTTTCTTCGCCACATTCACTAATTTTCTGCAGTAAAAAGGTTCAAATTGGTTCAAGAATGATTTTTAAGCAGCATTCATAACCTCACTTTTTGATGAAAATTTTCTTGAAGCAAATTTAAACAGATTCTGGTGTTGAAATTACCATTAAAATCACCAATTTGAGCTTTGTTAAATTTTAAAAGTAAAAAAGAAACAGTTTTAAAGTCAAACATAACCTCAAAAAAATCATTTTTACCTTTTTGCTTAATTATTTTCGCTGTTTATACTTTATTAAACAGTAAAAACGTTCTGATTTGTCCTAAATTCACTGCATTTTTACGTTTGAAAACGATTTAATTTAATCCGAAAGGGTTTTAATTTCGATTTTCATAACCTCACAATTTGGTATTAATTTTTCTAAGCATTTTTCGTTGGTAAAATTAGGAAATCAAGACAGAAATTTGCCATGAACGAATTAAAGAACATTAAAATCAATTTTTACAATTCAAAATCTAAGTATTTGACGAACCTTAACTTCTTGAGATGGATAAAACCTGGATTAGCTTTGAGATAAGTCAGAAATTGATTGGTTACATAACCTAGAAAATTGATTATTATGATTGTTTCTGCACAAAAAAAGCAAAGAAAATCCAAAGAATTGGGAGAATTTGTCAAAAAGAAGGGAAATATTGCAAGTTTCTGCTCAATTGTGCTGAATTTTACATCACTTCTGGAGGTACTTGAATTATCTCCCCCTTGGCAGAGGAGTTCTGCATATTGGAAACTTTCTGTGATGTGATTAAGAATTGAGTTGACGATGAAGAAGGCCTCCAACTTGGATGGTTAATCAAATCAATCTCATCCGCTTTCTTTTTCGCTCAACACTCTTTTGCCCCGTGATTTCCCAGGCGCGCCTTGTCGCTCCACGTCCTTGTCATCCTTCCGGGATCCGGCGCTCAGCCGGCGTGTGAACACAGATCAATAGTGGCGGCAGCCACTCGAGTGGGGAAAACAGCGCCGCACATCGACAGGAAGTCGGATGGCGGCTCCTCTTTCACTTCCCAACACTTTTCTCACACACAGAAAGAAAAAATTAGTAGGATTTTGTTAAATTTTGTAAAAAATTTGTCTGAAATCGTATGGGAAAATTACGAACATGCTCGTAAAAATGTCTTCCGAGTAATTATTTGTGAGATTTTGTAATTTATATTTACAAAATCATCTAATTGACACATTTTACCAAATTTTCTCGTAATAGTTTGTAAGTTTTCGTCAAAATATGTGCTTGAAATTTTTACCTGCTGTTCGTAATCGGCGATTTTTTTTACATTTTTACTTTTACACAATTCTTTCACGTGGTAAAAAATGTTTTTTTTACACGCAATTTTTTTTTATATGTAAAGAAAAAATGTAAAATATGAAAATTGGGCTGAATTTTTCGAATCGAACATTCGTTAATAATGGAAATTTACTTCAGGCATTTTTCCATGGAGTCCAAAATCATTAGAAGAGTTTTGTGTATTTTTTCTTCCCTCGTTTGATCGTTTGAAAATTGAATCTCTTGCAATCCTTGAAGTTCATCCCAAGATATTTGCTAAAAATTGATTATTTCATACAAATTTGGATTATTTTTTGATTATTTTCCGGAATATTTAATCAAATTTTTACATATAATTGAAAAATTGTGAATATTATTATGAAAAAAAAGTCTTTTTTCAATATTTCATTCAGAATTTGATTTTTTTTCAATTTTACTTAGGAAAAAATATTTTTTTTTTTATTATGTCATTCTAAATTTGTGTTTTTTTCTCAACTTTACTTTGGAAAATATATTCATTTTTTGATTATTTAATTCAGAATTTGATTATTAAGATTTTTATGTAATTTTAGTTTAGAATTTTTTTTTTTGATTATTTTATTCAAAATATGATTATTTTTCAAAATTTTCTTGAAAAAATATTCATTTTTTAAATTATTTAATTCAATATTTGGTTTTTTTTATTTTTTGTATTTTTTTTTGGGAGAATAATAATTTTTTCAATTATTTTTCAATTTTTGTTTGAGAAAATATTTATTTTTTTAACTATTTAATTCCTTTTTTGATAATATTTTGATTTTTTGTATGATTTAACTCGGGAAAATAATCTTTTTTTTGTAATATTTATTCAAAATTTGATTTTTGTTTGCAATTTTAGTTAAGAAAATAATCTTTTTTTCATTATTTAAATGATAAATTTGATTATTTTTCAATTTTAATTGTGAAAAAAAACTTTTTTTTATTGATTTCTATTTAGAATTTGATTATTTTGATTATTTTTCAATTTTACTTTGGAAAATAAACTTTTTATAAATTATTTTTATTTAGAATTTGATTATTTTTTAATTTTTATTGTGAAAATAATTTTTTTTTAATTATTTTTATTTAGAATTTGATTATTTTTCAATTTTAATTGTGAAAATAAACTTTTTTTCAATTATTTTTATTCAGAATTTGATTATTTTTCAATTTTACTTTGGAAAATAAACTTTTTATAAATTATTTTTATTTAGAATTTGATTATTTTTCAATTTTACTTTGTAAAATAAACTTTTTAAAATTATTTTATTCAGAATTTGATTATTTTTCAATTTAAATTTAGAAAAAAAAACCTTTTTTTGAATTATTTTCATTTAGAATTTGATTTTTTTGATTATTATTTTTATCAATTTTACTTTGGAAAATAATCATTTTTTTTTAATGATCTCGTGAAAAGCTCGTAAAAACTGGTAAAAGTTTGTAAAAATGTGTAAATTTTTCGTGAAATATTTTTGTGTCTTTTTACCAAACAAAACATTTTTTTTTTTACGAGATTTTTGTAACTTTTATGAATTATGAAATTTGTCGTTCTTTCTGCTGTTTTTCTTCTCTTTTCTTTTCTTTCTGTGCACTGAAAGCCGTTGAGAGCAAGTTCAAACCTCAAATGGGGTCCTTGAACATTACACACTCGACCGCAGGAGTTGGGCGCGCCGGCGGAAGCTTTTAGGCGACTCTCGCTCAGGCTTTTTCCACTCATCAATAATGGGGTGTGCGACGGCGGCGGCGGCGTCGGGGGTGGGCCGAAGATATGAGCGAGACATTCCCCGAGAATCATCTCTAAATGGACTTGAACGACGCCTCGTGCGGCAAAAAACCCTCCCAACCACCCACAGAAGACACACTCAAGAGCTTTAAGTTTTCCACTAAAAATTTATGTAATCGAGAACTGCCTTTTAGGGAAATTTCCCACCCCCCAAACGCACCGCCAGACTTGCTGGCGAAGAGTTCGGCAGGAGTTCTCGGCAATCGATGGAATCCTTGAGGAATCCGCACAACAGGAGGAATTGCCGGTGAGGCACAAGTGAATCTCCAACTATTAATTTAACCTTTTACGCCCTCAGTCAGGATTTTATTGTCGAACAATCGATTCGGCGTTCGCCTTTCGTGAGGAAATATTTATGAGTGGGGAAAATTGCCGTAAGTTCGGCGAAGTGAATCTTATGAGCGAAATTCTCAAGAGGCCAATCACAAGGGGTGATTTTTGAGGAAACTTTTAATGTTCTCTAATCAAATAATCAATTATTTGATGGGAAATAATCAAAAAATCATTATTTTCCCACAAGTTTCCCCAAGAGAAATTGAGAAAAAAAATCAAATTTTGAATTAAATAATCACAACAATTATTATTTTTCCAAGAAAGATTAAAAAATAATCAAATGCTGAATAAAATAATCCAAAGAAAAATATTTTCCCAAGAAAAATTGAGAAAATAATCAAATATTGAGTAGAAAATAATAAAAAAATTATTATTTTCCCAAGAAAAATTGAGAAAATAATCAAATTCTGAATAAAATAATCCAAAGAAAAATATTTTCCCAAGAAAAATTGAGAAAATAATCAAATTTTGAATTAAATAATCAGAAAAATGATTATTTTCCCAAGAAAAATTGAAAAATAAACAAATTTTGAATAGAAAATAATTTAAAAAAAATTATTTTTCCAAGAAAAATTGAAAAATAATCAAATTTTAAATTCAATTATGAAAAAAATTGAATATTTTCCCAAGAAAGATTAAAAAATAATCAAATTCTGAATAAAATAATCCAAAGAAAAATATTTTCCCAAGAAAAATTGAGAAAATAATCAAATTTTGAATTAAATAAGCAGAAAAATTATTATTTTTTCAAGTAAAATTGAAAAATAAACAAATTTTAAGTTATATGATAAAAAAAATTGAATATTTTCCCAAGTTAAATTGAAAAATAATCAAATTCTGAATTACATATTTAAAAAATCATTTTAAATCAATTAATCAGAATATTCACAATTATTCAATTATTTATTCAAATTTTGATTAAATATTCCGGAAAATGATAACAAAGAAGTTTTGTCCTGGAGGTTTGGTCAGCGACGCTAAGACGGCGATGGCCGCCAAATGAAGCTATGTCGAATGTAAACGCTGTGATTTAAGTAATAATAATAATAATAAATCAGCATTTGTATGAAATAATCAAAATTTAAATTTAAATCACAAATAATAATAAAAAATAATCAAATTTTAATGAAATATTCAGAAAATAATAAAAAAAACAATCAGAATTTGTATAAAATAAACAGTTTTCACAAATATTTAGAAAAGAATAAAAAAAAGAATCAAAATTTGTATGAATTAATCAAAATTATCAATAAAATATTCTGAAAGATATCAAAAAATAATCAAAATTTAAATTAAAATCACAAATAATAGAAAAAAAAAGATTCAATAATCACAAAGTAATTGTTCTCAAATTGCGAGTAATTGATTTCTTGGAAATTCTTCATGTTCTTCTTAAGAAGATTTTCTCAATCTTTGACTATCTTCTCAGTAATTTCCATGGTTGAATTTGAGACAATAAAAGCGTTGCTAAACTGAATGTTAAAAATCAATTAAATTTGTGTAAAAGCACCAATAATGATCAATTTAATCAATTAAAGTCGAAGATTAGCAAAGATTTCGTGATTAGATGTTTACAGATAACTATATTAGTTCGTGAAGCTTTAGCACTCTTTGAGTTTTACTTCTTTAATGAGTTCTGACCAAGGCGGACACAATATGATTGGAAGTGGTGTACACTTTTTGTGGAAGTGTTTGGTAAGTGTTAACTCAATTGAATTAACTTGAAAAACCCAATCATGAGACAATATTACTTTAATACTTGATCTTTAATCGGATATTTACGGTTTTACGAAACTGGAACTTAATTATTGTTGACGAAAATCTGTGCTTGAGAGTCAAGAAAAACCACAAAATGCCCTTTAATCATTCAATATTCTTCTAAAATTTAACAAAATCTTTAAATTTCTGTATTTAACACAGATTTATATTTCTTTTTCTTGAATACTTACAGAATATAATTCTTTTTTCAAGTTTTCACCCTTAAATTCTCTGTCACGTTCTTAAAGAATCTATAAATAATCTCCAAAACGGTTCAATTATTTCTCTTTTAACACTTTAAAATCTATCTTCCGACAATTAAACACTTAAAATATATTTTTCTCCTTCATTTGTCATTCTTTCTTCTCTGAATTCCGCCCAGAATTCTTGAATTCATCATTTTAGGCATATTTTCTAAGATCTAAATTTTGAGAGGAGATTTCTATGAAACAACAGAATGTATTGCGACTGAAAAGCAACTGACAGACTTGTCAAAAACTCTGCCATGGTTTTTAAATACCATCTGAGAATTCTTAATTAGAATCTGTCCAGCTTCAGGGGCAGATATTATGGTCGGAAGTGGTGTACAGCTTGAAAGGAAGTGTTTAGAAGTGGAAGTGGCAAAATATATTAGAATATTTGCACTTAAAAAGCTTCCATTTCAACCAAATTGAGACATTTTTCTAATTAAATTTGCCTAGAAAAATCAATTTTATTGCTTTTTTGAGGTTATGTGATAAAATAACCCTCAAAATCATCTAATTTGTGTTCAAACTGAGAAATGTTCTCTTTTCTTGGCAAAATGAAGGATTTACATTCGAAAAAACTTAAGATTAGGTTAGAAAACAGGTTAAAAGTCAAACATAACCTCAAAAATATCATTAAAAATGCTGAAAAATGTCTTTTTGCCTTGGTTATTTTCGTGTTTTTTACTTTACAAGAATATTTACACAGCAAAAACTTCAATTTAAACAAATTGAAGCTTTTTTTCCAATTACTTTGACTAGAAAAATCAATTTGATCGCTTTATTTTTGAGGTTATGTGATAAAATAACCCTCAAAATCATCTAATTTGTGTTCAAATTGAGAATTTTCCTCTTTTCTTGGCAAAATGAAGGATTTACATTCGAAAAAACTCAAGATTAGGTTAGAAAACAGCTTAAAAGTCAAACATAACCTCACAAAATATCTAAGAAAACTCTTTTTGTTTTGTTATTTTCACGATTTCTGCTTTAAAATGGCAAATTTAACCTCATTATTTAGTTCTATTCGCCATATTTACTCATTTCCAGGCTTTAAGCATATTTTTAGGCAAAATTCATAACCTCACAATATGATTAAGATGTTTTTCAAGCATTTTCTGACATTTTTCTAACACAGTTGGGCTTTTGTGATCAAAAAAGCTCCAAATTTGTTTAATTTCGTGAGTAAAAAAAACAGTTTAAAGTCAAACATAACCTCAAAAAGTTCTTGAGGTGGAAAAACCGGGATTAGCTTTGTAATAAGTCAAAATTCGAGTCGGAAAAGCGATGGAAAATACATTTGAAGTGTTGAAGATTCTGCTGAGGAATTGCAGAAGTGTTTTAGCCATATTATCTCCCCCTTGGAATAGCTCTTAAAGTCTTGCTGTAGAGTTAATATTTGAGGTTATGTTTCGCTTCAGTCTATTGATTTATAAGTGTAAAATATCAATGGAAATTTAAAGCAGATCAAATTTATATATGAATTCCTCATATTATTGTCATTGGAATTTTTGGGGGATGATGATAAAATCAGGACTTTTCTCTCTCTTTCTCTCCCTTGAGTGTGATATTCGCGACGATAACACGCCAACGTGGCCCTCAAATGTGCGCCATTAGTGTTGTGTATGAAAGTTTTTTTTTTTTCTCATTATCTTCGTTGGCAACTCACACTAAATGATGACTCCATGGAAAAACCTTCCGCTTCGCCGGGAAAACATTTGCAAACCTCTCGCGAACAATGTTCAAAACACACACACGCGCGCGACGCGAGTGTTTTCTCTCAATTGCAGACAAATAGGAGCTGCAGTGGCGCTTTTTTGCTCAACACACACTTCACACAAGGGGGAGATAATATGCCTTAAATTTGTACACCACTTCCACAATTGCCTGACACTTCTAAAACTTAAAATTTCTGCTTTGTTTCCACATTAATCCCCAAATTACATTAAATCTTTATAGTTTTCATTCGACATTTCTATAAGAATCGACTTGAAACCGCCATTTTTAGACATCTTTCTCCACCATAACCTCAAAGATATCACTAAAAGATCTCAAAAGACTCCAATTAGAAGCTTTTTAGATGATATAATTGTCACTAAACTCAAAATTGTACCGAAATTGGCCAAAACAAACATGTTTCAGGTTCAAAATACTCTTTTTGGCTTGCTTTTTGAGGTTATGTTCGACCTCAACACAATTGGCCAGTGTTTTTCGTCATCAAGAGTCCAGAAAAGCAATTTTTATTGCAATCTTGTCAAATTTATCATAAGAATTGATGATCTAAAGTGTGAAATTTTCACTAAATTCGTCTGTAATTTGTTACATAACCTAGAAAATGATTTGGAAAGTTTCTCGAACAGAAAATCAACTTTTATGGCTTGCCAATGATCTTAAAATTGCTTATTCTTTGTCAAAATTGTCTAGAAAGTTGACTAATTGGACATTTTTCAAGTGAAAATGACTATTTTTGAGGTTATGTTCAATTTTTAGCACAATTTGCAGTATTTCTTTGGCATAAAAGGATCAGAAAATCACTGATAATTGCCTGAAAATGCTTAATTCTGCCAAAAACTAGCAGAATTTATGTTCTAGAATGCAAATTATTCACTAAATCTATTCTTGATTCGTTACATAACCTAGAAAAAATATAGTTACGTTTGTTTCTGCATGAAAATCGAAGGAAATTCAGAGAATTTGGATGATTTTACAGTAAAAACAGAATTCAAGAAAGGAATTTTGTAGGTTTTTCAACACTTTCACTTCTTGTTGAGCTTGTACACCACTTCTGGACTGTATTATCTCCCCCTTGACTTCACATGTGGACTTTTTTTCTCATTAGGAAAATTGCACCAACAACTTTTTGAGGGAAAATTACAGCAATATTTCACCATTGCTGAACGCTTCTTCTGCGGAAGCACCGCATATTTTTTGCCACTGCACAACATCATCCCATGCATAATTTTATGCAGCAGATAATCTAATTTCACCCCCTCTTCAGCCCCCTTTTGGTGTGCATTAAAAATTTTCCATTGACTTCAAAGTACATTAATACAAGGGGAAAATCACTGGCGCAAGTTGAGAACATTGAGATTTTGTGATTTTTCAATCTTTTTTCTGATTATTTCTGATTTTAGGACAAATTTTGATTATTTTTTGATTTTTTTCTCTGAATATTTCATTAAAAGTTGTTTATTTCATAAAAAAAAATCTGATTATTTCTTCATTTTTGGTTTTTAAATTCAAATTATGATTATTTCATACAAAATTCTGATTTTTTTTGGTTATTTTCCGGAATATTTAATTAAAATTTGATATTTAAAAACTATTTTTTGGTTTTATCTCAATATTTGATTAAAAATTGATTTTTTTAATACAAAATTTGATTTTTTTTCAATTTCATTTTGAAAAAAATATTCATTTCTTGATAATATTTTTAAATTTGATTATTTTGCAATTTTACTTGGGAATTTTATTGTTGATTTTTTTAATACAAAATATGATTTGTTTTCAAATTTTGCTTGAGAAAAATTCTTTTTTTTATTCTTATTTAATTCAATACTTGTTTTTTGTTATTCTTTGTAATTTTTTTGAATTATTTTTCAATTTTAGTTGAGAAAATAATCATTTTTAAATTTTTTTTATTCAAAAATTTGATGATTTTTCAATTATAGTTGAGAAAATAATAATTTTTGAAATTATTTTATTCATAATTAGATTTTTTTTCTTCAATTTCAGTTCAGAAAATAATAATTTTTTGAATTTTTTTTTAAATTATTTAAATCTTAATTTGATTATTTGGTTTTATTTTCTTCCATTCTACTTGGGAAAATAATCATTTTATCAATTATTTTATTCAAAATTTGATTTTTTCAATTTTACTTGGGAGAATAATAATTTTTTGATTTTTTTACTCAAATAATTGATTATTTTTAAATTATACTTTGAAAAATAATCTTTTTTTATTATTTTCTATTCAAAATTTGATTTGTTTTTAAATGTTTCTTGGGAAAATTATCTTTTTTTTTAAATTGTTTGATTCAAAATTTGATTATTTTTAATTTTATTTTGGAAAATCATAATTTTTTGGATTATTTTTCAATTTTACTAGGAAAAATTATCATTTTTTGATTTTTTTACTCAAATAATTGATTATTTTTTGAATTTTAATTGGGAAAATAATCTTTTTTTATTATTTAACTCAAATAATTGATTATTTTTTAATTTTACTTTGGAAAATAATCTTTTTTTTTAATGTTTGATTCAAAATTTGATTTTTTTTTAATTTTATTTGGGAAAATCATAATTTTTTTTGATTATTTTTCAATTTTACTTTGATTTTTTTACTCAAATAATTGTTTATTTGATTAGAGAACAACAAAGTTTCCTCAAAAATCACCCCTTCTGATTTGCCCCTTAATTAATATTTACACACAGTGCAAAATTCAAAGGCCCGACGGGCGTTGTGTGCATTTTTGAGCAGGGGTGCTTTTTCTCTGGGGCGCCACCTATTAAAATTCCTCCCCACTTGACCCCCTGACACCCATTCGCCACCCCCTCGCGCCATCGAGGGTGGCTCGCGGTGGTTGTATCAAAGAGATGCGATCAGCTTCACTCTTTAGTTATTCATCACATTAATTTGCATTCATTATTTACTTATTCATTTTATTACCGTCCAATACTGTGTGACCATCAAAAAGCGGGGGTTGTTGTACACCCCCTTGTCCTCCATTAATGTTTCACCATGTAAATTTGCTCACAGTGCAGCGATTTCTCATGCACATCAGATTGTTCTGCGTTTTGTTGAATAAATGTTGCAAAAAGTTGAGTTGTTCTAATTTGAATAAAAGCGCGTCAACAGACGCGCAATAAAAAACACGCTGTATTTACCCAAGGGACAAGTCACAAGGGGTGATTTTAGAGGAAACTTAATGTTCTCAAATCAAATAATCGATTATTTGACTAAAATAATCAAAAAATTAATATTTTCCCATATAAAATCATGAGTTAATCATGACATTGCTTCTGCAGTTGACAGCTCAATGTTTGCTGTCTTGGTTCTTTTAGAGACTTCTCGAAAGGCTTTTGATAGTATTTCCCATGAGTTCTTGTGCCACATAATCTTCTTAAGACCGCTTCGGCTTTTCCAGTACTGCTTCGCAGCTTCTTCACTCTTACTTGAGCTCCAGACTACAGATAGTCAGAGGTCTGGTGATGCCTCCTCGTCTCCTCGTGATCTCACACCAGTGGTGTTCCTCAGGGCTCCATCCTGGGACCCATTTTGTTTTCCCTGTACATTAATGAGTTGCCGCAGTGTGTCTCAGATACTGGTGGTTATCACTTACAGTAGCGAAAATTAGCTTAGGACACTTATGGTGAAATTTAGGCCATTTTTCCTTTTGGTGCTCAAAATTCGGTATTTCTTTCAATTTTAGAGACATTCACATTAAGACAAAAGATAATCAGAATTTAATGATCTTTCAAATGGCGTTGAGATCATGGCGATATCTCAATTTGAACCCGATATATTGCAAAATGCAGAGAAATGTGCGCAAAAGGACAGCGAAGAAAATTAAGTTAAGACACTGCTTAGCCTGCTCTAAATCCTTGTAAAAAACATGAAAATTACTCGGATAACCACATTAAATCATGAGTTTGGAATGTTTAGAAGACATTTACATTATAGAACGCCTTGATTTGCACTTGTTAAATTGCTTTTTGTATGTTTTTAGCTAATGTTTAACGCTTTTCTATCAATTTCTTCGATTTCTCCCGCTCAAGCGCAGACCAAATCTTGTTCACAGGTTTTCTAAGAAGTTTTGGAATAAGAGATTAAGTTAATCGCTTAGGAACAATCATGTAGATGTGAAAATTACAGCATTTTACTCTTAAGAAAGTGTTGATTTTTAGTCAATTTCTTATTATAGGGTTCAGAAAATCTGTAATTTCTTATTGATGAACGGCAGGAAAATGGTTCTAATTACGTTTGCATATTGTTTAGCATTCAAGGGTTCCATAATGTGGTAAATGGTGTTCAAGTGATGTCACAAAATCTAGAACTGTGGCAATTATTGCACACAAGATATTCCGAATAACTAAAATTACACTAAATTAAGAATCAATCAAGTGTCTTAGATGAACACCTTAGTTACCTTGGTTTTGTGTAAAGTTCGCATTGGACATTGTTGAGTGACATTTCTGGACAATTTTGATGAATCAAATGAAAATATGGAATTTTTGCATCAAAAAGTAAAAAATGGCCCAAATTTCATAGGTGTCCTAACCTAACTTTCGCTACTGTATATGCAGATGATTTGCAGATCTATTGCTTCGGGGACCCTCATATTGTCCTATTGTTGCATTAAATATCTAAATATCTAAATAAAAATATCTAAAATATCTAAAATTGAAAAATAATCAGAATTTTGTATGAAATAGGGGTAAATGGGGCAGCTTCAGATTGGGGCAGCTTCAGATTTCTTAATTTTCTCAGAGATTTTTGCATGAATAAATTCCTGGTCTTCACACAATGTTTGTAGTCCTTAAGGACTACAATTGACGAAAATTTGCACAGGATAGCCTTTACTGTTTAGATAAAATAAGTGAAAATTGAAAATCACTCACAAACTAGAATTTTGCTGCCGAATTGATTGCGTGTTTTCTCCATTAAAAAAGCCACAATTCGCGTGAAACACAATCAAAGGTTATTGAGAATTAAGTAGAGATTCTAAATATGCCCGAACTTTTCCTCCTTGGCACGGCCTTTTCAGTGGGTGGTGGAAAATGCACAAACACTGCACACGGGGCAGTTTCGGATCGCCACGGACTGACAACAGCGCGCTCTGACAGTCTGACGCAACATCACGGTCGAAATTTTCTTGTGGCAAATATTGAAGATTTTTCACAAAGTGCCGTTCTGTGCTGCATTGCTTCATCACGTTAAACGACTTCTTAGTGGAAAAGTGAGAAAATACACGCGAAAATCAATCATCAATCGCGAAACATTTTGCGCGGAACTTTCGCGGCGCGTCAAGTTGCCACCACTCACGCATGGTGGCGTTGCGATACAGGAAAAATGACGGGCAACTTGCTTTTCGCTCAGAAATTTTGACAGTGCGTGCAAGGGTCCAGAAAAGTCGCGAAAATATTACTTTAAAGGCGATTTTTAGCGAAATAAACAGTTTCAGTGCGTAGAATAGATATCAAAGTGATCATTTGCCCGCGATTTTACAATTCCACAATGGAATTTAAGGTAAATATAAGTGAAAATCTGAAACTGCCCCAGAGCAATCCGAAACATCCCCGTGCGGGGCAGTTTCAGATAAATTGCAATATTATTTTCATTCTCCTTTAGAGGAAAAAGGATCAGTTTTAATGCCCAATGAAAGGCATTTTCTGAAGCTCAACAGACGAGAGTTTATTTGAGCGTTGTGATTATTTCAATATATTCAGCCGATTTTTCAAGAAAAAATCCTAAAGTTGGAACAGCATTTTGAATCTGAAGCTGCCCCACTTACCCCTAATCAAGATTTCAGTAATAATTACAAATAATCATAAAAATGATTAAATAATCACAAAGTTAATGGTCTCAACTTGCGAGTGACTTCCCCCTTGTATTTATCACTTTAGCGGATTCTGTGACACCCCCAAAAACACCCCCACCCCCCCTCGAAACCCACAGAGTTGAGAAAGACGCAAAAAACTACCATCAGGGATTTATGCTCTCTGAGATGCAAAAGAACGTCTTTTAATTGGTCGTTGCAACTTTATGATCATTCCTATTTTTTATAAGCTGTCCTTAATATGAAATTTGTTAAAAGGTGTTGCAATATTACGGTTCATATTATTTATAAATGTGTAGAATTTATCAATTCCATTTTATCATTACGTGAAGGCGAGAAAAGGCCGGAAAATTCAGGTGAAAACCAAGAAAATAGACAAAAAAGGATGTTTTAATGTAGATAAATACATATTTATTGGATTTTTCTGGCTATTTTTGCACATTTCAATACTCTAAATTGGAGGTTATGTGTTTCCGGACATTCTTCAACAAATTTCCAAGGAAACTCATTGGTTTTCTGGACATTCTGGACAACAAATTGAAGTTCTTTAGAAGATTAATTCCAAAGGAAAACGGAAAAATGCGCTTCACTTCCACTGAAGAACATTTTCTATCTTCCACGAGGAGGAAAATGGTGCAGAAACTGGGCGGAAGTTGGAATTTTCTGCCCTAAAAACACCCTCAAAGCGCAAATGTCATTCTGACAGCTGAAATTCGTATTAAATAAACTCCAAATTTTGCCTTGCAACACCTTCTCGTTCGTATTTCATTCGTACTTTACACTAGCGCCACCGCGCGGCCACCAATATAAGATATGAAAAGCGTAAAGTTGCAACGCCAAATTAGTATTTTATACAGAAATACGAAATCTGTAAAGTTGTAAAGACACAAAAGTGAGAAAATCTGCCTAATAATGTGTAACTTTTGCTGTTCAAATACGGGCAGATTTTTTTTTCTCCAAAAAATTGCACAAGGGAAAGATAATATGGCTTAAATCTGTACACCACACTTCTTGACACTTTCATAATTTCTATGAAAAATCCTTGACACTTCCCAAGACTTCCAGGCTTCATGGATTTTTTAAAAAAAGACTAAAATCAATTAATAACCAAAATATAACTGAAATTTAACTAAAATCTAACTCTAATCTAACCGAAAACTAACCAAAATCTGACTGACAACTTTAAAACTTACCTTATTCCATGATTTTCTTCCTGATAAAATGACATTTTTGCACATTTTTCTTGATCATTGTGCTTTTATTAAATATTCTTTTTTTTATATCTAACTTAAAAGAGCAAATATTTTATTTTAAAAAAATTGAGGTTATAATTCACTTTGTTATTTTTTCCTAGAATCACAAATTTTCATTGAGTAAAAATACGCAATTCTGCTAAAAAAGGGAAAATGCCTTCAATTTTCGCAGAAGAATTTCCACTTTATGATGTTATTTAGGTCTTAAATCAGTTACATAACCTAGAAAAATGTGTTAAAATAAAGATTTGGCTAATTATTAATTTCTAAAAGTGAAAAAATCAACACAAAATAAACAAAAACGGTTATAAAAATTGAAATTATGATATTGAAATTGATTGACAGATATTCTTGCAGTGCAATTTTCAATTCTACATTGTTTCTCATCCTTTTTTTTTGTGGTTATAATCTATTAAACCTTAGTTTTTAGTAGAAGATTTGACTGCATAGAAGAACTTGAGGTGATCTTAAGCGTAGAGAGTATATAAATTGTCTGTTTCCTTGACTAGACGCCACGCCCACTCGCAAGCTCCGCCCATTTGCTTCACTCTCGCCGCTTCATTCAATCTGAACACGCTGCAGCTCTGTGCAGACACTCTGATCGTGAACAGCCACCCATTTGGAGTTGAGTGTGGCATCATAAAAAATGAATCATGTTGTGTGTCGTGTTTTGGAATATGCCCGACCCGATTTGTGTTTGTGGATTGGATTCCGCAGGGTTGGAAGGGGTGAGAGAGAGAGAGAGCATATTTAGTCACAGACGTGCACGTTCCACATTCTGCATCCACGCGGCGGAACGTGTTGGCGCTCTGGATGGTGCAATTTCGAAAGGAATTCACCACGTGGAAGTAATTAAAAAGCTCATGGCGCGTTTTGCAATCAATGACGAAAAGGTGCATCATCGACACACAGAGTTCTTCTTTCTCAAAGGGGGAGATAAGACAGTCCAGAAGTACTTAAGAAGTGGAAGTGTTTCAAAAACTATCAATATTCCTTTCTAGAGCACTTTTTTATAGATTAATTAGGTATCCAGATTTATTATGGTTTTCCTTTTGATTTTAACGCAAAAACAGTCATAATAATCTTTTTCTAGGTTATGTAACGAATCACGGACAGATTTTGTGAATAAATCGCAATCAATTCTCATGCTCAATTGAGAAAGATCGCCAGAAAGCATTTGCGTGCAATAAAAATCGCTTTTCTGATCATTTGTGGCCATGAAATACTGTAAATTGTACTAAGATCGAACATAACCTCAAAAATGGTAATTTAAAGTTGGAAAATGTCCGTTTAGAACCATTTCTGTATGATTTTCACTGTTAATCAGATGATTTTGTGGTCTAAAAACCTTCCAAATTGAGGTTTTAAAGATCTCTTGGTAATATTTTGAGGTTATGGTCGGGAAAAGATGTCGAAAAAAGTGTTTTCAAACGGATTCTTGCAGAATTATCGGATAGAAACTTCAGAAATTCACGAGAATTGATGAACCACTTCAACAGGAATAAAATTAAAAATCAAAAACCCGAGGAATATTCGGAATTTGCCGTGTCATGGAATTCGAATGGAATGGAATGTAAATCTTTCAGCTCATCAGCTGGAGGGTTTTAGACGAAGATTGAGAGAAAAATACTGATACAAAGCGATAAAGTTTTTTTTTTTTTTTTTAAATATCTCCACTGTTTATTATTCTGTGATTAACACATCTTAACAATATTTGGCATCGATTTTTAAAATGGCATGTGGATAGGAACCAGTGTTCCTATCCTTTCACAAAAACATAAAATTTTTAACATTTTGGTTTGACAAAGATAACATAAAAAACAAACATAACTTTAAGCATAGAGATCTGAGGGCCACTTCCGCTGTAGTCTCCTTCTTGTGTGGTGTTGAATGATGTCTCTATCAATCGTGGGATTCGGGTGCATATCTAGCCGTTCTTTGTAAGCTTTGCTTCGTTGTAGGGCAACTTCTTTCACCGTTTGGATATTTAAATCGTTTCTTAGGACATGATTCGGAACATACCAAGGTGCTCCCGTGATCATCCTGAGAGTTTTGTTCTGGAATCTCTCTAAGATCTCGATATTTGACGAGGCCGCGGCTCCCCATAGCTGTATTCCATATGACCAAATCGGAATGATGATGGATTTATACAGTAGAGTCTTATTTTGCAGAGAAAGACCGGATCGGCATCGCAGAAACCAGTACATTTGGCGGGAAAGTGCACTAAGTTGCATTCTTTTTGCGTAGATATGCTTTTTCCATGTCAAGCGTCTATCCAGACGAAGGCCAAGGTATTTGACTTCTTCCGTTTGCTCCAAAACGGTGTTGTTCAGCTTCACAGGAGGACAAGTAGTTTTTCTCAAGGTAAAGGTGATTTGCTGACATTTGGATACATTCACTCTGATCCTCCATTTGTTCAGCCATCTTTCTACCATGTTAAGGTGTATTTGGAGGGATTGGCTGGCTCGCTCTGCATCGTCGTGCACAGATACTATAGCAGTGTCATCCGCGTATGTGAACACCGAAGTATGACTGGATGTTGGAAGATCAGCCGTGAAAATCAAGTAGAGGAATGGGCCCAGGACACTTCCCTGCGGCACTCCCGATCTCACGCCTCGCAGGTCCGATGATTCACCATGGCAATGCACGTAAAAACATCTGTCTTCAAGAAAGCGATAAAGTGAAGAAAAATACTCGAATAAGGAAAAAGAAGTGACAAAAGAATTGGGAATAAAATCGAATTGCAGAAGAATCGAACTCGTGACTTCACGATTTTGTGCTAAATTCGCCTTTGTGGAAGATTTGCGCTGGAATTGGTGCCAAAAGTCTTTCTGCCTTGTCCATTTCGAATATAAATTTTCTAAAAATGGAATAGAATGAACGGAATAGATTGGAATAGACCGAATAGATTGGAATGGATGAATGGATTTTTGACAGCGAAATCGTAGGAATGGAGTATGGAATGTATGAGGAAATTTCAGAAATGGAAACTTGAGCAATGTAAAAACAGTCTGAGAACTTTCAGTTCTAGAAGTGTCAGGCAAATTTGGAAGTGTTCTGAAGTCGTGTACAGATTTCTGGCATATTATCTCCCCCTTGTTCTTTTTTCACCATTTTTTCCGTGCGCGTTGTTTTGGGCGAAATCGTGGTGTAATTGAATTCCGCGAGACGCGCGATGAAATTGAAGGAAATTAATGGATGGAAGACACTTGAAATTCCTTCACGATTCGCGCACGAGCTTTTGGTCAGTTGAGAGAGATTTTGTCATGTTTGTGGGGTGGTTTTGGGGGGGAGGAAAATTGCATGCACAAATCCGATTATCTGGCATTGGACAGGTAAAACAAATAAGCAACGAGAGAGAGAGAGAGTTTTGTCCGAATTGGCCCTGATTGGCGTTGATTGAACGCACGAGAGATTTCTGCTCAGCGAGAAAACATCATTTGCATAATTGTGAATTGCCATTCAATTCATATCTGGTGCCCGTAATTAATAATTCACATATTATCCCATGCAATAAATTGAATTTCTCTCTCTCTCTCTCGCGGGCGCTTGGATGTCCATTGGATTGTCGCGATTGCAAAGAGCGCAGCCTGACAATTTGTCCAGCAGTTCAGCAGAGAGCAAATAAAGCTCGTCTATTGACTCAATTTTACCTTCATTTCGGCATGACAATGATAAATAATGCAGCTCAATTGATAGTTTAATGCACAAATTATTTGCCTATGAAAAATCAGGCTCAATTAGTTCCTATTAATTTTCTATTAGAGTTGAATTATTTCCACTCACTGGACAAAACACTTTAGAAATTTGCTCAAGATGTGAAGGAAAAATACGTCAATAATTCAACCAAAAATGCTCTGAAATGAAGTGTGAATTTTCCAATGAATTTGGCTGAATATTTTTGAATTGTCAACCGTCAAGGGGGAGATAAAATGATCAAAAGTGATTCAATGCTTCTCAAATTTCTGTTTTTCACACCAATTATCACTTGTTCACACTCAAATCTGGAAATCTTTTCAATTTCTTAGAAAAACACAATAAATTGTGACAAGGAGGAGATAATACGGCTAAACACTTCTGCAATTCCTCTGCAGAATCTTCAACACTTCCAGACACTTCTTAGCGCCCTTAAAAATACATTTTCCATCGCTTTTTCCACTCCATCAACTGTTTTAATAAATTGTGAGGTTATGAATTTTGCCTAAAAAATATACCTTAAGCCTGGAAATGACTAAAACTGGCAAATATCACAATGTTTCCGATAAATGTTGAGGTAAAATTTGCCATTTTAAAGCACAAATCGTGAAAATAACAAAACAAAAAGAGTTTTCTTAGATATTTTTGAGGTTATGTTTGACTTTTAACCTGTTTTCTAACCTAATTTGGAGTCCTTTTCGAACACAAATGCTGAATTTTGCCAAGAAAAGAGGAAAATTCTCAGTTTGAACACAAATTTGATGATTTTGAGGGTTATTTTATCACATAACCTCAAAAATAAAGCGATGAAATTGATTTTTCTACGCAAAGTAATTGAAAAAATGCTTCAATTTGTTTAAATTGAAGCTTTTGCCGTGCAAATATTCTTTTACAGCAAAAACCGTAAAAAAAATCAAGGAAAAAAGACATTTTCTGCATTTAAGTGATATTTTTGAGGTTATGTTTAACTTTATGGCTTTTTCTCAATCAAAATGAAGTTTTTTCGGACAAAAATGCTCAAATCTGCCAAGAAACAGAGAAATTTGAGAATTTAGACTGTTTTTACATTAAACATAACCTAAAAAAAAGCGATAAAATTGATTTTTAAGCAAAATAAAGCTAGAATTTGGTTGAAATGAAAGCTTTTTAAGTGCAAAAATTCTATATATTTTGCCACTTTCACTTCTAAACACTTCCTTTCAAGCTGTACACCACTTCCGACCATAATATCTGCCCCTTGAATTGTGATAAAGTCAATCATAACCTCAAAAATATTCTCTAGATTAAAAGAAAAACTCTTTTTGTGATTTAAAACCCCTAATTTTGAGCTTTTAAAGTAATTTTGACAGATTAAAATCTTTTAACTATGTTTTATTGGAATTCTCACCAATTATTTCAAGTCTCTTGGTGTTATTTTTGAGGTTATGATCAGAAAAAACATACAAAACAGCCATTTTTCTCAAGAATATCAGCAGAGAAATTTGCAGGAATCCTAAATTAAACTTCCCAAACAGTTTTCAGTCTGATGAAAGGTTCAAGAACCTTTTGAATTGCCGAAGAAGTGCGGAAAGTGTAGAGATTTCAGCCATATTATCTCCCCCTTTGACTGACAGCGCTTGATGTAAATAATGTCTGGAAATGTTAAGTGAAAAAGGGATGCAAATTGAAATGGACATTTTTCGTACGGCTGAATTAAATTACTGCTTCCAGAACAGCGCACAAACACAGTCCAGAGAATGAGTGGAGAAAGAATGGGAAATTCATCAAAATCACCTCGAGAGGCGCAATTGTTGTCCTGCCAAAATGCAACCCGGAATCGGAAACTGATGTCCAACCAAGTGCGCCGCCCTTGCCGCCCCCGCGGGGGCGCCCAAAGGGGTGGCGCGCAAACACGGCCGCCGGGCGAGAGAGAGTGTGTTTCATGTGCGACTCGGTCATTTGCATATAAATTCCTAATTGAAATTGCATGTTTCACGTACACTCAGAGAAAAGGGGGGGAAATACGTTGTAATATACACTACGCGACGTAGTTAATATCCATAACGCCAGTCGTAATAATCAAGCCAATTACGCCTTATAAATTTCCGTAGTTAATATCAAACCGTGGCTTTTGGTCAAGCTTTCAACTACGCCGTAATAAATACAACAACGCGTAATGGGCAAACGTTATATCAAAGCGCCAGGATAAGCTTTTCCAGCCGCAGAAAATCAACTACGCTCGTTATGAATATTACAACGGGCGTAATAAAGACATAATTCAAAGCTTCGACTCCGAAAATTCAACTTCGCGTTATAAAATATGAAAGTATAGTAATTATTTACTATGCGCAATGGCGTTGTGTAATGTCATAACGTAATTTTTCCGCGATAAAGAATGAAACGTAAAAATTGTTTAACGCTTAATAGTATTTATAACGCGTAGTTGATTTTTCGGAGTCGAAGTTTTGAATTATGTCTTTATTACGCCCGTTGTAATATTCATAACGAGCGTAGTTGATTGTTTTGCAAAGTATTGTGGGAATCGATATAAAATCTCTCAAATTTATAATCTTATACTCCGCCAAAAACACGTATTTGAAATGCAGTATTTTTATTTCTCTTATTTTATCACAAAATTTAAATTTATACAAAATCATAAACATTATTTTATGTGGCAAGTTCATGCATTTAATGCCAATTTTTACAATGATTTTTCTCTAGATAATTTATTCAAAGAATTTAAACATCGTGATTCACTATTTTGCAAATCCTGTATTTAATACCGCGAATGGCGAATTTTCCGAGTAAACGCTAGTAAATCAGGTTGAATTAAATTCCATTAAAAAGCATTGATCTTTATTCGCGGCATCTTTTGGTCCAGGAAAGTACAGAAGATGAACTAATTCTGCAATATTCTGGATGGATTTTGAAAGAATTCCCCTGAAAATATCATAATCAATAACTTCTAATCATGATTTAATTTGATTTTAATTACTCACCGTAAATTTTTAATTCAGGACGAAGGATTTTCTTACAAAAATATCTAATGTCTCAATCAGTTTCTTCTTCCATGGGTTCGTCAGATTGTTTCTAAATCGCTTCACAGTGATTCTTTTCCTTCAGAAATCTCAGTTTGTCAGCAATTAATTGGCGTGATGCTGAAGAATATTCACGAAAATGATAGTTTTTCACAGTGGAAATTCCTATGAAACGTTAAATAAGTTGATCTGATCTTTTTCCGCGAATCTTCCCGAGCAAAAATTGGCCAAAAGAGGTCCCGGAAGGGCGTAAAAAAAGTCCCGCGCTCGTGTAATCAATGTAAAAAGCCCAGTCTGTTTCGGGGTGTTATAGTATTTATAACGAGTGTAGTTGATTTTTCATAAACTTCGTAACATTTATATTGTATTCCGGCGTTATGACGACGTAGTTAATTGCAATCATAAGATATTTTTTTGCTGAGTGTAGGAAATTGCGGCGGCGGAGGAGGAGGAGGGAAACATGGCGAGCAGAAGGTTGTGGCCCAAGCAACTGGTGCCCGAACTCGAAGAAGTCACGCCGGCCTGAATTAATCAATAGTGCGCGACAAATTTATGACGACGAGGCAATTACCGCCTTCGCCTGCCCGCGATTCCCGGACGTGAGACGCGGAGTAATCAATGTTTGCAAATTGGATTCCATTGTTTGCACTTCCAGCCAAACATGCTGCATGGCGAGATGTGCAGCGATTAAAACTTTCCATGCCCAAATTCACCACAGATCCAGACGACGCGATTGTCGCTGTTTTCGGGGGGCTTTTCCGCATATGCGGCGTGGAATATTCTCACATGTTTGGAGCAATTTTCAGTCCCACGAAGAATGTTAAAAATAAAGTGTTATATTGGCTTAACACACGTCCCAATATGCGTTAAGCCATTTTGTATCGCCTGAATGTGTAATTTTAACACATGTTTAAAGAGAAAATGAGTGACAGATCTTAATCTGTAAATATCTTGCAAAAATTGATAAATCTGCAATTGTGGCGCTAATTTTGAAGCATGAACGTGAAATATATTTGTAATAAATTCATTTTATCGCAAATTTACTAATTATAATAATTATTATTCAATCTTTTTTTTATTATTTGTGTTTTTTACTCAAATTTTGATTATTTCGTAGAAAATTCTGATAATTTTCTGAATATTTGATTAAAAATTGTGAATTTCATACAAATTTTGATTATTTTCCGGAATATTTAATCAAATTCTGAATATAATTTTGAATAATTGTAAATATTCGGAATATTCTGATAATTTGATTGAAAATAATTTATTTTTCTTGATAATTTAATTCAGAATTTCATTATTGAGATTTTTATGTAATTTTTTCTTGGGATTTGTTTTTTTTATTTGTTTATTCAAAATATGATTATTTTTCAAAAATTTACTTGAGAAAATATTCATTTGTTTCTGATTATTTAATTCAATATTTGGTTATTTTGATTTTTTCTGATTTTTTCAATTATTTTTCAATTTTTGTTTGAGAAAATATTCATTTTTTGACTATTTAATTTGGTAATTTTACACGGGAAAATATTCTTTTCTTTGATTTTTTATTCAAAATTAGATTTTTTTTCAATTTTAGTTGAGAAAATAATCTTTTTTTTTATTATCTAAATCATAATTTGATTATTTTTAATTTTACTTGGAAAATAAACATTTTTTAAATTATTTTTATTTAAAATTTAATTATTTTTTTCAATTTTAATTGAGAAAATAAACTTTTTTTCAATTATTTTTATTTAGAATTTGATTATTTTGATTATTTTTCAATTTTACTTTGGAAAATAAATTTTTTTTAAATTATGTTATTCATAATTTGATTATTTTTCAGTTTTTTTTTGGAAAATAATTTTTTTTATTATAAATAATCAATTTTTGACTATTTTACTCAAATCATTGATTATTTGATTAGAAAACATTAAGTTTCCTCAAAAGTCGCCCCTTCTGATTTGCCCCTTGGAATTTTCTAATAATGCAAATTCAGAATTAGATGGAATTGTTGCTCAGAAATGACTTTTAGACGAAAAATTGAATGACAAATGAATCATCTGAGCGCCATGATTCGAGTAGTGAAAGAATCGTTAAAGTTTTCTCCCCAATTCGAAAACTATGAACATCCGCCAGAACATCTCTTCGGGGGGTGCTTTAAGCGCTGTCTCCGGGTGAACAAAAGGAGAGAATTTATGGGGAAGTTTTTGTTGCTCTCGATCAACCCCCAAACCTGTGGCCCATGATATGCAGGGGGAGGGGGTGGAGTGGGGGGTGGAAAAAGTTCATCGCCACAGCGAGAAATAGTGAGACTTTCATTGCGCGCCTTTGACACCCTCCGAAATGCTCGTGGTTGCGCTATAATCCCATAAAATTTCATCATGTCCGACGGATGATAATTTTAAGTCGCACACAATGGGTGACAATAAGAGTCGGTCCGGATGAGGAACTTCCGCCGCGCACACACAAGAAAGTCGAGTAACTTTTGCGGGAAAAAGGAGAGAAATTGATTGAGTCGGATTTATAGTGTGGAAGTTTTGCTGAAGATGGAAAAACTTCCGAGCTGCCGAATTACATTGCTATAAATTATTTTTCACAACTTTACGCTCAGCGACTCTCATTGTCAGTGGCAATTTTTGTCATGCTACACACATATATATATATATCGACGGGTGAATTGAAAACTATGAAAAGACGATTTTTCATAGTTTTCTTCTTGTGTATTTTTGAAAAGCTCTTTATTTGATTTTCTTCTTATTTATCCAAAAAAAGCACAAATGGATGAAAATTGGAAAGATTTTTCTAAGAAAAATGTCTCAAAAATTGCAGTTAAACCATATAAAATGTCTTTTCAGAAAATAATTTTAGATTTTTAGAGTTATTGAAAAAGGTTTTTTTTTTTAGACTTTTAACTAAAACCATTAACTTTGTGATTATTGAATCATTTTTTTTTTTAAATTCTTCTGATAGTTACTCAAATTTTGATTATTTCATACAAAATTCTGATTTTTCTTTATTATTTTGTAATTTTTCTTGGGAAAAAAATTGTTATTTTTATTAAAAATTGGAATATTTTTCAGTTTTACTTGGAAAATACTTATTTTTTAAAATTATTTTATTAAAAATTTGATTATTTTGTAATTTTGCTTTGGAAAAAAATAATTATTTTTATTATTTAATTAAGAATTTAAGCTTTTTTCAATTTTAATATTATTTATTTATTTCGAGCTAATTTTCGAGCTAATTTTACTTGGGAAAAAAAATCATTTTCTTGTTATTTAATTAAAAATTTGAATATTTTTCAATTTTTACTTGGAAAAATAATCATTTTTTTTTATTATTTAATTCAGAATTTGACTATTTTTGATTATTTTATAATTTTAGTTGGAAAAATAATCATTTTTTTAAAATTATTTTATTAAAAATTTGAATATTTCTCAATTTTAGGTACTTCGGAAAAAACTTTTTCTTTATTATTTCATTCAGAATTTAATTTTTTTGTAATTTTACTTGGAAAAATTATCATTTTTTAAAATTATTTTATTAAAAATTTGATTATTTTGTAATTTTGCTTGGGAAAAAAATCATTTCTTTATTATTATTTGATTAAAAATTTAAGCTTTTTTTAATGTTAATCTTATTGATTTATTTCTAGCAAATTTTCAAGCTAATTTTACCAGGGAAAATAATAATTTTTTTTATTATTTAATTAAATTTTTGTATATTTTTTAATTTTACTTGGGAAAATAATTATTTTTTTGATTATTTCATATAAAATTCTGATTCTTTTATTATTTATACTTTGGACAAAAAAATATTTTTATGATTATTTTTCAATTTAACTTGGAAAAATAATCATTTTTTGATTTCTTTTTTGCTCAAATAATTGATTATTTGATTGGAAAAATCACTTTAAGATTTGCCCTTTGACTTTTAATGAATATTTCTCATATTTAAAAGAAAAATTTCACTTTCTAACTTTAAAGAATAGTTCAAGAGAAGTATAAAAAGTTGGATTTTTTAGAACTTGTTAGAATAAAATCGACTTTAAAAAGTAATATTTTCAGAAATTCTGTTAATTTTGTCATATTTTAGTGAAAAATTCAAATAAATACCAATAAAATCAACTAAAATATTAAGAAAATCATAAATTCAGGGCAATATTTGCATTTTAACAGACGATTTGAAGGCGTTTTGAAGTAAATTTGGCCAATTTCGCAGCTTTTTTGGCGTTAAATGTTGAACTCGCGTTGCTGAAAAATGGCGATTTTGGCTTTCGATAGTCTTCGAGGCACCCGTCGATATATATATATATTGCTATTTATGTATAATTCATGGGACAAGCAAAGTTTGTTCTCATTAATATCAATTGCAAAATATTCCGCATTGCATTATATTAATATATGGAGTTTCAGGGGGTGGAAATTGGATTGGAGATTATAATAAAAAACACACTTTTGCCTATTTAAATATTTGCCCACTTCTTTGAATGCGTCGCAATTTGCATATTAATGAGCCACTCGTGAGTTGTTGGCCAATGAAAATGAATGAGTGTGAATTATGTGAAATGTTTATATAATGTTATGGGCAATATTATAAATGAATTTCCCTCACAATTGTCTATTTTCTCTCTTCACTGCAAAATTCGACGGGTGCCTCGAAAACTAGTAAAACGTCAAAATTGTTGCTTCGAAATTTATCGAATTTACCTCAAAACATCTTTAAATCGTCTGTTGAATTGCAAATATTGCTCTGAAATAATTATTCTGTGAATATTTCAAATGATTTTATTGGTTTTTATTGGAATTTTTGAGTAAAATATAACAAAATTAACAGAAAATTTGAAAATATTACTTTTCAAAGTCGATATTATTCAAAAAAGTTCAAAAAAATCATATTTTTTTATACTTTACTTGAACTTTTCTTTGAAATTAGAAAGAGAAAATTTTTTTAAAATCATTAGAAATATTTATTAAAAATCAAAGGGCAAATCTTAAGGTGATTTTTCCAATCAAGTATTTGAGCAAAAAAGAAATCAAAAAATGATTATTTTTCCAGGTTAAATTGAAAAATAATCAAATTCTAAATGAAATAAGCAAAAAATTAATTTTTTTTTCAAAGTACAATTGAGAAATATTTAAATTTTTAAATTATGATTTAAAAAAAAATTTATTATTTTCCCAAGTAAAATTGAAAAAAAAAACTTAAATTCTGAATTAAATAATAAAAAAAATATTTTTTTCCCAAGTAAGATTACAAAAAAAATCAAATTTTTATAAAATAATTTTAAAAAATGATTTTTTTTTCCAACTAAAATTATAAAAACATCAAAAATAATAAAATTCTGAATAAAATAATCAAAAAACAATTATTTTCTCAAGTAAAATTGAAAAAAAAACTTAAATTCTGAATTAAATAATAATAAAAAAAATTTATTTTCTCAAGTAAAATTGAAAAATAATCAAATTTTAAAAAATAATTTTAAAAAATGATTTTTCTTTCCAAGTAAAATTAAAAGATAATAAAAAAAAATCAAATTCTGAATAAAATAATCAGAAAAATAATTATTTTCCCAAGTAAAATTTAAAAAAAAAACTTAAATTCTGAATAAAATAATAAAAAAAAAATTACTATTTTCTCAATAAAAATTGAAAAATTATCCAATTCTGAACAAAATAATAAAAAAATTATTTTCTTAAGTAAAATTGAAAAAAAAACTTAAATTCTGAATTAAATAATAAAAAAAATAACTATTTTCTCAAGTCAAATTGAAAAATAATCAAAGTATGAAAGTTGTTTTTTACACGATCAAAAATCGACTTTTGATAGTTTCTGAGGAACCCATCGAATTAAGAATATGAAAGCTTCCATGTTTCGGGCTTCGCATTTGAACATTGCAGATAAATTCAATGAGCTAAACTCGCGGCATTGAATGTTCATTGTCTTCACGGCGCGCGCGTTTTCTCTGTGCTGCAATTCTGTGAGTCGGAATCCATCAATATCCGGGACGAAGAGAGGGCGCCCGGGCGGGGGTTGTAAAAAAGCCACCCCCGCAGACGTGACTGCCGAATATTTTATACATGCACAGAATCTTCAGAATCTTCAGAATCGGAGATGATGGCCCAGAAAAGGCAGCAACATTGTGATGACTCTGCCACTCATCCCACTGTCTCACCCTCTCTTTCATCCCTTGTGCAGAAGCCACACTCTCGACAATGTATATTCATTCACCCCGCAGAAATGCGGAGGGAAAAGTAGTCAATTTGAGAAAAGTTCCAGTGTGTTAGTTCACTGAAATGGAATTCACTTAATTCATTGCTGGAATGCTCCAGATATACTCTCTCTCTCTCCCTCTCTTTCCCTCCCCCATCGCCATCCCCCTCTAATTATTTAATGAAAAGTTTTCCAACCCCGCATGTTGCCATCCGGTGGAACAATAAATAAAGTGGTGTAACTATGAAATAACTATCATCTCACAGCTGGCGTTTACAAAAGCAAAATTTTACACATTTTGCAACTTTATATCGCGTCACAGTTTCTCACACTGGAAATCAAGCTTGAGTGACTTTGGATTGTGCTTTCGTCTGTGCTTTTTCCAAAGTCTCTCGCACAGAATGATTGCAAGAAGTCATTTGGAAGATTTGCACAACCGTTTGGCCACGCCTCCTCTGAAGCCCCGCCCATTTGTGTCGACAAAACAGTTTTTTAAGAAGAAATCTCCCAGATTTTGGTGAAGATTGGCGATTTGGAACCATTAATTTTATAATTATTCCATTATTTCTTGATTTTTCGTAATTTTCATTTAAATTTTGATTCATATTCCTAATTTTGGCAACAAAAAGAGAAAAAGTCACAAATTTCCCACAAACTTGATTGGAAACTCCACAAAGGTTAATTTTGCCTGTGGGAAATACAATCGGAACTTCTTCATGCCTTTCAAGCTTGATTAGCTTGATGCTTAAACTGAGCTTTTCCTATGCGAAAAGCTACGCTTTCGCACTTAAGATTCCTTTTCTTCTGACCAAAATTGCACCAAGAAAAGTCATAAAGTGAGAAAATGCGTGAAAAGACAGAGAAAATTATGTGGAAAATGATTTTTTAGTGTCCTCCATGCCAACTTTACTGCCATCTGGTGATGATATGTGGAAATAATTATTAAATTATTATTATTTTGAATAAAATAAATTGAAAAATGATTATTTTCTGAACTGAAATTGAAGAAAAAAATCTAATTTTGAATAAAAATTCAAAGAAAACATTATTTTTTCGAGTTAAATCACACAAAAAACCCCAAAATAACGATTTTCTGAATTTAAATAGTTGAGAAATAAATATTTTCTCAATTTAAAATTACAAAAAAATCAAAATAACCAAATATTGAATTAAATGATCAAAAAAATGTTTTTTTCCAGAGTAAAAATACAAAATAATCAAATTTAACAAAAAAATCAAGAAATCAATTTTTTCTAAAGTAAAGTTGATAAAAAAAACAATTTTTGAATTAAATAATCAAAAAATGATTGATTTCCAAATTTATAAATTGCAAAGTAATCAAATTTTGAATAAAATAGGGGTAAGTGGGGCAGCTTCAGATTCAAAATGCTGTTCCAACTTTAGGATTTTTTCTTGAAAAATCGACTAAATATATTGAAATAATCACAACGCTCAAATAAACTCTCGTCTATTGAGCTTCAGAAAATGCCTTTCATTGGGCATTAAAACTGATCGTTTTTCCTCTAAAGGAGAATGAAAATAATATTGTAATTTATCTGAAACTGCCCCGCACGGGGATGTTTCGGATTGCTCTGGGGCAGCTTCAGATTTTCACTTATATTTACCTTAAATTCCATTGTGGAATTGTCGAATCACGGACAAATAATCACTTTGGTTTCTAATCTACACACTGATACTGTTTAATTCCCTAAAAATCGCCTTTAAAGTAATATTTTCGCGACTTTTCTGGACCCTTGCACGCACTGTCAAAATTTCTGAGCGAAAAGCAAGTTGCCCGTCATTTTTCCTGCATCGCAACGCCACCATGCGTGAGTGGTGGCAACTTCAGTGCCACCACAAATCAAATCAGTGCAAATAAGTGTTTTTCGCGTGTATTTTCTCACTTTTCCACTAAGAAGTCGTTTAACGTGATGAAGCAATGCAGCACAGAACGGCACTTTGTGAAAAATCTTCAATATTTGCCACAAGAAAATTTCGACCGTGATGTTGCGTCAGACTGTCAGAGCGCGCTGTTGTCAGTCCGTGGCGATCCGAAACTGCCCCGTGGGCAGTGTTTGTGCATTTTCCACCACCCACTGAAAAGGCCGTGCCAAGGAGGAAAAGTTCGTCCTTATTTAAGATCTCTACTTAACTCTCAATAACCTTTGATTGTGTTTCACGCGAATTGTGGCTTTTTTAATGGAGAAAACACGCAATCAATTCGGCAGCAAAATTCTAGTTTGTGAGTGATTTTCAATTTTCACTTATTTTATCTAAACAGTAAAGGCAATCCTGTGCAAATTTTCGTCAATTGTAGTCCTTAAGGACTACAAACATTGTGTGAAGACCAGGAATTTATTCATGTAAAAATCACTGAGAAAATTAAGAAATCTGAAGCTGCCCCAATCTGAAGCTGCCCCATTTACCCCTAATAACAAAATCAAATAAATATATTTCCAAAGTTTTATTGAAAAATAATCAAATTCTTAATAACATATAAAAAAAAAGATTTTTTTTCTCAATCAATGAATTCAAAATATTCCGAATATTCACAATTATTCAATTATATTCAAAATTTGATTAAATATTCCGGAAAATAATAACAAAAAAATCAGAATTTTGTATAAAATAATCATAATTTGAATTTAAAAAAAAAAACAAATAATAAAGAAATAATCAGAATTTTTAAAGAAATAAACAACTTTTAATCAAATATTCAGAGAAAAAGTCAAAAATAGTCAAAATTTGACTTAAAATCTCAAATAATCGAAAAAAACATTGAATAATCACAAAGTTAATGGTCTCAACTTGCGCCAGTGATTTTCCCCTTGAGGATTTCTAAGCTTCGGTCTCGAGAAAGAAGAACTCCATCAGGATCTCCAATCACATCCTCCAGGACACTGGATGATGAGATAAGCTCGCCGGCAGCAAAGCAGCGAGTTCACGGTTTTTGGAGGGTTGGCAAAAGTGCGGCATATTTCCAATTCTGTGGATATCTAAGGATGTTTTTAGGGGGTGGCTTTTTTTCATTTAAATCCCAAGGATGATTTCCCGTGGGGACGCGTCAGGAGATAGAGTAGTAAAAGTGGAGAAAATTGCGTTCTTTGCGCCAAACCACCAGATTTATCAGCGCGACGTTGAAACATCAAGAAAAAAAAGAAGAAAGCAGAAGAAGAAGAAAAGAAGTGCAATGAAGAGATTCAGAGCTCTTCTCGCGATGGAATAAATTTCCGTGCCCCAGAAAAGGAAAGAGTTTGACTTTGACTGGATGATGGCAAAAGTTGGCTTCTGCAGAACTTTTCTCTCCAATCGGCATGTCGATGAAATTGTGGGCTTTTCTTTGCCTTTTGGGTTGAGATTTTATGCGCCAAACTGATGGAAATGCTTTGCAATTGAACTGCGATTTTCGTCTTTGCCATCCCAGAAAATTCCACCCCTTCCCGGAAACTTTCCCTCTTTGGGCGCTTGTTGTCGTCACGTCAGGAACAAGAATCACAATCCCCGGATAAAGTTTAAACTCTCCTCCATGTCGCAAAGTGCCTCATCACGTGAATTTGTCGGAATTTTCTCTCTCTCGCTTGACTCTGGCGGCGCTGCTTTTCCGCCCAAAAAGGTGCTCCAGAGGGAGAGAAAGAGAGGGAGAAAGAGGGAGAGAGAGAGGGCATTTGCGTGTGTCCTCAATGAGATGCCTAATCCCAGAAAAAGACAGTCAAAGGATTGGTCTCCTTGGTGATCCGTGGCGCTTGACAGATTCCAAAGGGATTCCGCACAAGCCAAGGGGGAGATAAAATCCTCAAAGTGTTGAGAAAGTGTCCGAGAAGTCTCCGAATTGAATAAAATGCTTAGGGGTAAGTGGGGCAGCTTCAGATTCAAAATGCTGTTCCAACTTTAGGATTTTTTCTTGGAAAATCGGCTGAATATATTGAAATAATCACAACGCTCAAATAAACTCTCGTCTATTGAGCTTCAGAAAATGCCTTTCATTGGGCATTAAAACTGATCGTTTTTCCTCTAAAGGAGAATGAAAATAATATTGTAATTAATCTGAAACTGCCCCGCACGGGGATGTTTCGGATTGCTCTGGGGCAGTTCTGGATTTTCACTTATATTTACCTTAAATTCCATTGTGGAATTGTAGAATCGCGGGCAAATGATCACTTTGGTTTCTAATCTACGCACTGACACTGTTTGATTCCCTAAAAATCGCCTTTAAAGTAATATTTTCGCGACTTTTCTGGACCCTTGCACGCACTGTCAAAATGTCTGAGCGAAAAGCAAGTTGCCCGTCATTTTTCCTGTATCGCAACGCCACCATGCGTGAGTGGTGGCAACTTGACGCGCCGCGAAAATGTGCTTCTCGAAATTTCTGCTCTAATCAGTGATTTTCGCGTGTATTTTCTCACTTTTCAACTAAGAAGTCGTTTAACGTGATGAAGCAATGCAGCACAGAACGGCACTTTGTGAAAAATCTTCAATATTTGCCACAAGAAAATTTCGACCGTGATGTTGCGTCAGACTGTCAGAGCGCGCTGTTGTCAGTCCGTGGCGATCCGAAGCTGCCCCGTGTGCAGTGTTTGTGCATTTTCCACCACCCACTGAAAAGGCCGTGCCAAGGAGGAAAAGTTCGGGCACATTTAGAATCTCTACTTAACTCTCAATAACCTTTGATTGTGTTTCACGCGAATTGTGGCTTTTTTAATGGAGAAAACACGCAATCAATTCGGCAGCAAAATTCTAGTTTGTGAGTGATTTTCAATTTTCACTTATTTTATCTAAACAGTCAAGGCAATCCTGTGCAAATTTTCGTCAATTGTAGTCCTTAAGGACTACAAACATTGTGTGAAGACCAGGAATTTATTCATGTAAAAATCTCTGAGAAAATTAAGAAATCTGAAGCTGCCCCATTTACCCCTAATCAACGATATTCACTACAAATCAACTGAAATCTAATGCTAAAAATGGTTGGGTTAGTAAAAAAAATTAATTTGATCAGTAAGAATGAAGTTATATCAGTTAAAAAAAAGTCTTTTGGGTCAGTAAAAATTAATTTGGGCACTTTTAAAATTTATTTGTGCAGCAAAAAAATTAATTTGGTCAGTAAAAATGCAGTTTGATCAGTAAAAATCGTTTTGGTCAGTAAAAAATTAATTCGGTCAGTAAAAATGCAGTTTAATCAGTAAAAAAACGTTTGGTCAGTAAAAAATCGTTTTGGTCAGAAAAAAATTTATTTGACCAGTAAAAGAAATGTTTGGTCAGTAAAATATTGCTGTTTCCTCAGTATTTTTGCTGTTTGGTCAGTAAAACTGCTTTTTGACTGATCAAATTGTAGCCAAATCTAACTAATGAACTATCAAGATTAATTTTTATGATATTCTTCCTTCTTTTTCTACTATAATCTTTTAATAAAATTAAGCATATTTAATATTGCTCAATTATTAGAATCTTTCTAGCTCAGAATCACAACTGTAAAGTATAGAGAAATTAGAGGTTATGTTTGATTTTGGCTTGTTTTTCTACCATTTCTTTTTCAAAATTGTTTATTTTCATGAAGTTTTTCTGCATAATTTGATCAATAAATGAAATAATTTCGTTTTCACTGCAAGAATATTCACTTTAAGGTGTTATTTTGATCATAAAATTAAGTGACATAACCTAGAAAAATAAGTCAAGATGGTCAAAATGCAGGTGAGAATTAGATTTCTGGCTTCTAGGAGTCAAAAAATCCAGTAGAAATTCAAAATATTGATTCAAATACTTGCAAATTCATCAAAACTTCCTCTTCCTCACACTTCAGCTTCACTTTTGACCACAATATCTCCCCCTTGGCACGAACCTCCCTCACTATCGCATCAGTCGTTTCTACCTTTGTCACCCGAGAGCCTGGCTTTTTCACTTTCCGCCCGACACGCCTAAGAATGACGCAAAAGCCATTAATTACTCCGGGAAATTTCATTTGGGTTGTTGCTTGGAAAAAAAAGAATTAGCAAGACAATTTCTGCTTGTGTCACATTTGTGTAACGTTGCATGGTTTAACCAGGGACTTTTCAAGGTAATTTCTTAAATTCTTCACGATTTCAAGGAGTTGTTGATAAAATTGTTGATAAATTAGGAGTTTCTCAATAAATCTTTGATTTTCCTTTCAATTGAATTACTTTCAAAATATTCAAGAAGAATCTTATTCGGAATGTTTTAAAGGCAAATTTAGGGAATATTAATCTATTTTAGATTAGAAATTCAATGAAAAACCTCTTAAAATAGACAATTTTGTATCCTGAAACAGCATTTTTGAGGTTATGTGTCAATCTTAATCGTAATTAATACAGTTTTGCATTGAAAATCTAGTGATTTTCATAGAATTTCATCATTATTGTGTTAGTAAATTGAAAATTTTATCAGTTTAGGCGCATGAAAGAATGATTTTGAAGATTATTTAGTGGCAAACTTTATCTTAAATTCATAACATAACCTAAAAACGATCTAAAGATTCCTTATTTTTCGCTAATATTGCAAATAGATTCAAAGTTTGCACGAATTTATGTTAAAATTGAAACATAAACAAGGAAATATTGACGTAGTTTCTAGTTTTTCATTGAAATGTGAGGTTATAAATTCGGTAAAAAGTATTTTAAGACGAAATTGAAATAAAATTTATAATCTTTTGAGATTTATTTGATCACAAACGTTCTTTAATTATTAATAATCAATTATTTGAGTATATTAATAAAAAAAAAGGTTTTTTTCGCAACTAAAATTGAAAAATAATCAAATTTTGAATTAAATAATCAAAAAATGATTTTTTTCCAAAATAAAATTGCAAAAAAACCAAAAAAAATCAAATTTTTAATAAAATTATCAATAAAATAATTATTTTTTCAGGTAAAATTTACAGAAAAATCAAAATAATCAAATTTTGAATTAAATAATCAAAAAATGATTTTTTCCCAAATAAAATTGCAAAAAAACCAAAAAAAATCAAATTTTTAATAAAATTATCAAAAAAATAATTATTTTTTCAGGTAAAATTTACAGAAAAATCAAAATAATCAAATTTTGAATTAAATAATCAAAAAATGATTTTTTCCCAAATAAAATTTCCAAAAAACCAAAAAAAATCAAATTTTTAATAAAATTATCAAAAAAATAATTATTTTTTCAGGTAAAATTTACAGAAAAATCAAAATAATCAAATTTTGAATTAAATAATCAAAAAATGATTTTTTTCCAAAATAAAATTGCAAAAAAAACCAAAAAAAATCAAATTTTTAATAAAATTATCAAAAAAATAATTATTTTTTCAGGTAAAATTTACAGAAAAATCAAAATAATCAAATTCTGAAATTGCTCATAAAATCAAAAAATTATTATTTTCCAAAGTAAAATGAAGAAAATTAATCAAATTTTGAATAAGATAATAAAAAAAAAAATATCTTTTCCCAAGTATAATTACAAAAAAAAAAAATCAAAATAATCCAATTCTGAATAACATTGAAAAAAAAAGTATTATTTTCAATCAGTGTATTAGAAAATTCTGAATATTCACAAATATTCAATTTTATTCAAATTTTGATTAGATATTCTGAAAAAAAAATCCATGAATTCTGTATGAAATAAACAATTTTTAATCAAATAATCGGAAAAAATCAGAATTTCTATGAAATAATCAAAATTTGAATTAAAATCACAAAGATAATCGTCTCAACTTGCCAGTGATTTTCCTCTTGCTTCCACTTCTCCGCCTTGATCTTGGATATAGTTTAAGAGTTGTTTTAAGATTTGCTCTTCAGCCTCTTTTCCACCGCCTCGACTTTTCCCAACACCGACTGAACTGCTTGAATTTCACACGCAACAACTTGTGTGGAAATACTTGAAATATCTTCACGAGACAAGCAATTAATCTCTTATTGCACTACCTGGAATGTTTCTTGATTTATTTCCCATTCACTGCGCCGCTGTGAGAGGGATAAAAATGAGCCGAGCGCCGAGTTTACGAACTTTATATGAGCGCAATTTCAATAGACGTAATTGGCGCACATGACAAACTTTCCCATGTGCGCGATGGGAAACTTTAATGGATCATCGTGTTTGAGTTATCTTGGCCATTTTTTTTCAGCTGGACGTAGCCTGGCTCCACCTGTAATCGCGCAAAAAATCAAATGTCGCAAAATCGACTAAAAGGACATCAGGGAGGCTAATTATGACGAAATCTGACCATCTGACCTGTAAATGGACTTGTACCACCTAAACGGTAAGAGATATCGACATGTGGTTTACACCAAAAGTCAAAAATCCTACTGCCGCTAAAAATTGGTGATGTCAAATTCAACCCCCCACGCCACCGTCCGCCATTTTGAACACCACAAAAAAACATTTTCTCAATTAACTCAGCCCCTATGGCATGGATTGGGCCCAAATTCTAGTATGTTATAGCTGACATCAAGACCTTTCCAACGAATCACTACCCAAGGATCTAGGTCCTTCCGGCCTCTAGATATTAGGGTCAAAATTTTAAAATTCAAAATGGCTATAACTCCGGTTCTAATTATCCGATTTGAATTATTGGAAGCTCATTAGATAGATCTCATGAAATTCCATCTCCCACCCAAACATCATAATTTGGTAGGACCACCGCTAGAGGCACTAAAGTCAAAGAAACCATTTTCGAAATTTCAAAATCAAATAACTCAAAAACTACATTGTGTATTTTCTTTAAATTTTAATATGTTTTAGCTGAGGTTGAGACCTTTCCAACGAACCCCTATTTGTTCGGATTGAAATCATAGAAGGGGAGATATGGAGGGTTAAAGTTCACGTCTTAACCGGCTTCTGTCTCTATATAATTTTTAAGTCCAAAATTTTGGTCAAAGTCAAAATATTTTAAATGAAATTTTTAGATAATTTGATAGTCAAGATTGAGACGTTTCTCAAAATGTGCTTATTCTTTTTAATCAATGCCATAGAATCAGAGATAAAGCGGTTTAAATTTTGTATAAGTTGTATAAGTAAATTGCCTACTTTGTGGCGATTGAATTTGAAGTCAGCATCGCGAACCAACCCAATATAAATAACTTTAATCAGGTATATAACAAATTAAGGACTTTTATTTATGGTGGTTAAAGTAAATTTCAACAAATAATGAATAAATTAGATCCAAAATCACTTTAGCTTAGCTACAAATCGAGTCTGGCACATTTCGACTTTGGAAGCATCGCTCAGCTCACCCATAAGCCAACCTACGCCTTAACTTATCACGTCCTTTTTTCTCTGGCTTAAGCGATTTACGAGGAAAAGCTTGTGTGTGTGTGTAAGTCTGCCATGGCAAGGCGAGAAGCACTTTAATTAGCCCGGATTCCATGCTGCAGAAGTACATCTAATTGGAGCAATTTCACGCTCTACTTTAGTGAAAATTTGCAGTTTTGGTACACGATAAGTTTTATTTAATATTACCACCCCTTTTGTTTTATTTACTTTTCCATGAGATTAACACGCTTTTTTCTCCTCTGCATTTATTTTTCACTCCCAATTAACCCACTTTTTCCCCCGCGATGGATTTTTCACCGCCACATTTTTCGCCACTCAACAGCAAATCGAGCCGTCTTAATTGGCTCCGATGCCCTTTCCTCAAATCATTTCAACCCTTAATCTCCCTCTCTCTCTCCAGGGTGAATTGGCAGGGAGGAAATTCGTCTTTCGGGTGATTTTTCTTCTCTGCCATTGCGCGATTTTATCATGTTTTCCATGCCATGGCAAAGTATCTTTCATCTTTTCTGCTCACTCGCTTCGCATTGATCGAAAGTCCTCTTCTTTTTCCACCCTTCAAGGGTGAGAAAATGTGCCTTGAATCTGTACATCACTTTCAAACACTTCTAGAACATGAATCTCTTGAGATTCAATTGAATATTTCCACAAGAATCAACTTAAAACTGTCTGTTTTTGAACATCTTTAACTGAGAAATCTTCAAAAATTTTCATTTGAAAATTTTCTGGATCACAAAATCCACAAAAGTTGTCTAAATTAGCAATTTTTCAAGTGTCGAAATGACTATTTTGGAGGTTATGTTCAATCTTAACACAATTTTCTGTGTTTCTTGGCATTGAAGGACTTCAATTCAAGTTCAGATACCGTTTGTTTTAAGTTTCCATTCGATATTTCTGTTAGAAACCACTTAAAACCGCTTTTTTGGGTGCTTTTTACGACCATAACCTCAAAAATATCACTAAGAAATCTTTAAAAACTCGGTTCGGAAGTTTTCTGGATCATAAAATCATCTCTTATGCTTTGCTAATGATCTTAGAATTGACAATTTGCCGTCAAAAATCTCCAGAAATCTGTTTAAAAGGATATTTTTCAAGTCCAAATGACTATTTTTGAGGTTATGTTCAATCTTAGCAGAATTTTCAGTGTTTCTTGAGCATTAAAGGATAAAAAAGCACTGTTAATTGCTTGCAAATGCTTAATTCTGCCAAGAAATACCAGAATTTATTTCAATTTATATCAAAATTGTCCAAAACGATGACAATTTTTGAGGTTATGTACAATCTTAGCACAATTTGAGGCATTTCTTGGCATTAAAAGTGTCCAATTCAAGACGAAAGTTATTTTATATTAAGTTTTCATCCAATATTTCTGTAATAATTCATTTGAAACCGTTTTTTTGGATGTTTTTTCTGATCATAACCTCAAAATGTCACTAAGAAATCATCAAAACTTGTAAATAATCTTAAAAATTACTGATGATTCTCAGTCAAAATTGCCCAAAATGTTCTCTCTCCGACTAGAAGCATAAGAATTTATGTTCTAGAATGTTAATTATTCACTAAATCTGTTCTTAATTCATTACATAACCTAGAAAAATGATTATTACGTTTATTTCTGCATGAAAAACGAAGGAAATTCAAAGAATCTGGATGATTTATCAGAGAAAGAAGCTTTTATTGTGAGTTTTTCAACACTTCCACTTCTTAAGGACTTCTGCTGAACTTGTACACCACTTGTGAACTGTACTATCTTCCCCCCTTGCCACCCTTAATTCCACAACTTGCGAAAATCATCCTTGAGCCACAATTTCTCTTGTTTCGCGCGTTTGTCTCTGTCGACAAGATGGGCGAAAAAGAAATTCGTGGAGCGTCTGTTATCGCATTACTAGAATAATAAATTAACTGGGCAAATAATACGGCGATGGGGTGGCAAGACAGGAGTCTCATTTTCAAACAAAACGCACCCCGTCTGGGTGGATTCTGAGACGCGCTCTTCTCCTGGACGATATTTCCTCCGCCCTTAAACAAGGCTTCGGGAAGCAGCTTACAGAATTTCTGTGTTAGCATTCCGCAACACTCTTCTGTGGGGCAGAAAATGTACAAAATACAGTGGCGAAGAGAAGTTTAGAGACATTGTTAGTCCAGAAACTCCACTCAAAAATCAATTATTATCAATTATATGTGTACAGTTTGGCAAAACCAAGGAGAAAATCACTGGCGCAAGTTCAGATCATTAACTTTGTGATTATTCAGTCATTTTTTCGATTATTTTAGTGATTTAATTCAAATTCTGATGATTTGATTATTTTTTGAGTATTTTTTATTCTTTTTTGAATTTTTTTTAAATAAAAATTGTTTATTTTATACAAATTCGGATTATTTTTTGATTATTTTTTTAAATTTTTTTTCAAAATTTGATAATTTTTAAATTATTTGTAATTTTAATTCAAATTTTGATTATTTTTCAATTTTACTTGAGATAGAATTCTTTTTTTTTAATTACTTAGTTCATAATTTGATTATTTTTGTTATTTTACTTTGAAAAATAATATTTTTTTTTTATATTTTATTTAGAATTTGATTTTTTTTTGCAATTTTACTTTAGGAAATATTAATTTTTTTGTTATTATTTTATTCAATATTTGATTATTTATTCAAAGTTTGTTTTTTTCGATTTAACTTTGTAAAAAAATCATTTTTTGATTATTTTTCAATTTTTGTTTTAGAAAATATTCATTTTTTTTTAATTATTTAATTCAGAATTTGGTAATTATGATTTTTTGTAATTTGTTTTTTGGGAAATAATAATTTTTTCCAATTATTTTTCAATTTTATTTGAGAAAATATATTTTTTGACTTTTTTTTATTTAGAATTTGATAATATTTTGGTTTTTTCTTGTGATTTCACTCGGGAAAATAATAATTTTTTTGATTATTTATTAAGAATAAGATTTTTTTCAATTTTAAAATAATTGAAAATAATCATTTTTTTGATTATTTTACTCAAATAATTAATTATTTGACTAGAGAAAAATAAGTTTTCTCGAAAATCGCCTTCTGATTTTGCCCCTTGAGCAAAACCAAGATAATTTTGGGTGTTTTTCTCTAATAGAAAAATGTAAATTAAGTGAATTTTCGTTTTTTCGGCGTGTGATTTTGAGCAATAATAGCTAAAATGTTGGGTTTAATGTTTAATGGCATAACATGGGCATTAATATGCAACATTATGAATTTCTTGGACACTCAGAGCATATTCTAAACGCAATTTTGTGCCATTTTCTTGCCATTCTTCAATAAGAAATTACAGATTTTCTGAGAAATTGACTAAAAATCACACTTTTTAATAGCAATCTTCTTGTATTTTTAACACCTACATTAAGTGTTCTTGAACGATTTAACTTGGTCTGTTATTCTAACACTTCACACAAAGAATCTTCATGATTTAATGTGATTATCTGGGTCAGTTTGGTGGTTAAACCATGAATTTAGAGCAAAATCTGCAGCGTCTTAAGAACATTTTCATTGTCTTTTTACACACATTTCTCAGCATTTTGCCAATATTTCGGTCCCAAATTGAGATATCGTCATGATCTCAACGCCATTTGAAAGATCATTAAATTCTTAATGTTTTTTATCTTAAGGTATATCTTCGAAAAATTGAAAGAAATATCGAATTTTTCACCAAAAAAAATTGATTTTTTGTGAAAAAATATTTTTTGTCTTAAAACTTTTTTCGCTACTGTATATAAACACAAAAGTCGACAAGCTGCCCTTCTGCGCCCCATCCCCCCAAGCAGCCATTGTCTGCCATCATTCCCTGAAGGGTTGAAGAGAGATAAAATTAATAGTCTCATAGATAATTAGTAGAGACGAAGAAATATTTCGACATTGCTGGAAAATTCAACCCCCTTTTTTCCAACTCTCTCTCTAAAGCATCGCCTTTTCCGTCATTCCAAATGCTTAAAGGGGTGGGGGTGGGGGGTGGGGGGGTGAAAAAAAGCGCGCACTCCCTGTGAATTCCTGTTGAACGTGGCTTTTCGCCAATAGACGATCCACCCTCACAATTGCTCAACCATGTTTCTGCCCCATTCATTTTCTTCTTGTGTGTCAAAATGCTCTCAAAATGCAAAGGAAACTCTGGGCTCTTCAGCCTGATTCGCACAATGTTTCCTAATTATTCACCGGCGAAAGGCTTCGAGGGGGTTGAACAATTGCTGCACATTCACAATGAGTATCACAATTAGAGACTGTATTTTTTTTTTTTAATTTCCTCCGAAAGCTTAATGAACTGCTTCAACATGTTGAAATCTTTCGCATAACGAATTATAGAAATTGATTTTTTTTTAATACTCAAAACCTTCTTGAAGTTTAGTCACATTAGCAAGCAATGTCGCCTTGATGTCGTGTGTGTGTGTCATTTGCAGTGGAAAACACCACACAAAATCAGTCTATTAAAAATAGCTTTTTAAATTGTGAATTAAGGTTCTTTTGGGTAGTTTTCGATAATCACTAATAAAAGATTGAAAATTTTTGCAAATCTATGTTAAATTTTGTCATATTTTTGAATGAAAAATGTCTTTTTACTGCTAAAATCTATTATAATTATGTGTATTCAACAGGCTGAAGATGAAAATGTTTTCGTCATTGCATCATTTGCATTCATAGAATGATTTATGGATCGTTGCAACATTGCAGATTTTAGTATTTTAGTTCATAAAAGCTATCAATTTGGTGTTGCAACTTATACAGTAACGAAAATTAACTTAAGATACCTACACAGAAAGAAAAAAATAGTTGAAATAGTGACAAAGCTTGTTAAACACGATAGTAATTGCCTTTTTCACGAAAAGTTACAAAAAGTATGTAAAAATAGGTAATTTTTCGTAAAAATCCGAACATTTTTACGAAATATAACAACTGTTTACAAACTTTTACAAACTTTTACCACCCATCATTGACCACAACACTATCTTTGCTGCAAGTGCGAAAGAGATAAATATATTTTCAGCATTTTTAGTATATTTGTCTCTGTTGTTTCGGTGGCAACTCAGTTTTTGTCAAAAAATGGCGGAACAGAACGCATTCGTGTCGTGAAAAGTTCCGTAATTCAGCAAAAATTACAGTTTTTATCGCGGAAAAGTAGTGAAAAAGACCATCTTCAAGTGTTGAATTGTGCGTCTTTGCAGCAGACACTATTGGGTAAGTGTTTTATACTCTTGAATTGGTAAATTTATCCGCCTCATGATTGACTTCTATTATCTTTCCAGGAAAAACTTCCCGCATTTCTATACTTCATCCTCAGCAAGTGACAAGGATGTTGATGGGATGCAACCAGTCAATGCAGAACACGTATTGTCCAGGACAAATCTACAGTGCGTCAGAAGTTACCGGGGATGCAAAGAGGACAACATAACCTCACAATTCCACGGAAACACAGTTAGAATCGGACCGCGAACATCAGAGAACATCGTCCGGACTTGTCTCCAAATGGGATTTCTTCCGGACAACGTTGGAAGAACGCTGTCTTCGAGAGTTATTCAAAGAGCAAAGTCGCCAACACTCCAGTGTGTTCATCTTCAAAAACTGTGAGTTTATTTACGATTTTAAAGATTGTCTTCCGGAACAAGAAGAACAAAAGATTCAGAGTTCAATTTTCACTTTCACAAAGATTACAAAAGTAAACTCTTAATCCGAAAGTATTTTGTTGCCTGTAAATGTAATTTAGCAAGTCATTTTATGTCACAACCAAAAAAAAAATTCAAGTTCATTTTCTGAGTAAAGAACTCTGATAGCATTTTATTAGTAAAGATGAAAAGAAAATGTTAGAATTTAAGAAAAATATACAATGTTAATGATTTCTTTCAGATAATATAATTATGAAAGAAAAGCAAAATATAGTCTTTTCATTCCAATTAAATTACAAACTCCAGAAACTTTAAGAAGAAATTACCAGCATTTGTAATCCCATTAGAAGGATCACAAAGGATTACAAACAGCAGGTAAAAATTACGAGCACAAATTTTGACGAAAACTTACAAACTATTACGAGAAAATTTGGTAAAATGTGTCAATTAGATGATTTTGTAAATATAAATTACAAAATCTCACAAATAATTACCCAGAAGACATTTTCACTAGCATGCTCGTAATTTTCCCATACGATTTCAGACAAAATTTTTTACAAAATTTAACAAAATCCTACCCAGTAAAAACAGTCCTATAGGAATCGTGCGGGATTCGTGCCGGATCTTCCTCTATCTCCGCTGTTTTCCGCAGCGGAACCTTCCACCAAAAATCCGCTGTTTGTCGGCACGGATAGCGGAAATTTTGATAGAAATTTTGGCGGAATAATACGCAGAATTCCGCAATATTTTTACCGGATGATTCCGCTATTTATTATTATTCCCGGAGGTTTTGGGTCTCGGGATTTCTCGGCGGAATTATAGAGGAAAACCGCGTTTCAATTCCGCAGGGACAATGGCGGAATTTTACCGGATTTACTTGCCGGAATCACGCAAGATGATCCGTTGAAATTCCAGCAATTGCCAAAAGGACCTTAAATGCCGGATTTGTGCCGGATTTTCTTGCAGGAATCTTGCGAGAACTTCCACCAAAATTCCTGCATGGACGAAAAGGACCATAAATGGCGGATTTGTGCCGGATTTTCTTGCAGGAATCTTGCGAGAACTTCCACCAAAATTCCTGCATGGAATAAAAGGACCATAAATGGCGGATTTGTGCCGGATTTTCTTGCAGGAATCTTGCGAGAACTTCCACCAAAATTCCTGCATGGAATAAAAGGACCATAAATGGCGGATTTGTGCCGGATTTTCTTGCAGGAATCTTGCGAGAACTTCCACCAAAATTCCTGCATGGAATAAAAGGACCATAAATGGCGGATTTGTGCCGGATTTTCCTGCAGGAATCCTGCAAGAAATTCCGCCGAAATTCCTGCATGGACGAAAAGGACCATAAATGGCGGATTTGTACCGGATTTTCCTGCAGGAATCCTGCAAGAAATTCCGCCGAAATTCCTGCATGGACGAAAAGGACCATAAATGGCGGATTTGTACCGGATTTTCCTGCAGGAATCCTGCAAGAAATTCCGCCGCAATTCCGCTAAAATATATGCCTATACTTTGAATATGGCGTGCTTCGGACCAATTTTTCGAGGTGGCGCTGTGATTCACAAAGTGATCGGGTGATGTCATTTGGGGGAACTTCACAACAAATATAAATATGGGACTTGGAATTTCACCAAGACATTAATTCATGCACGCAAATAAGTCCTTTTTCACGCTTATTATAGTATAGAGCTGGGTGCAAGGATGCTTCCACGGTACAGGATGAGTAGAAAGGGGGAAAAAGTACTTTCCGCACCGGAAATATGCCAATTTTTGGAAAAATTGTTGAAAAACCCTTAAAAAAAAATTTTTTTTTTTGCCGAAATTCTCATTGCTTCTCAAGGATATCAATGTGAAATCATCGAAAAACTGCAAATATGCACACCCAAGAGCCTTATTTCCTCAATATTGAGGATAAAATGCGTGACTTTTCCCCACCCACTTTTGACAGCTGCCATCTTGAAAGACAATCTCCGAAAAATAGGCAGTTCAGTCATTGCGGAATGCTCTGCAAGATTCCACCAAGAATCCACAACTCAAATTCCCCCCACTTGAATAGTGGAAATATGGCGGAAGCGTCTTGCAAGAATCCTCCACTTTTCCGCCATTTGCGGAAAAAACGGAGGAAACGCAGCAAAAACGTCCTGCAAAATTTCTACCACGAATCCTTGAAGTCAAATCCCTCTTCCTGAGTGGCGGAGATGCCGATTGTACCGGGACGGAAGATTTGCAGGACATTTTCCTGCGATTCCGCCGTTTTCGTTTCAAATAGCGGAATAGTGGAGGAATCTTGCGGGAGAATTCCACCGCAATTCCTGCGTTTCTTTTTCAAACGCAGGAATTGCGGTGGAATTCTCCCGCAAGAATCCTCCACTTTTCCGCCATTTGCAAAAAACGGAGGAAACGCAGCAAAAGTGTCCTGCAAAATTTCTACCACGAATCCTTAAGATCAAATCCCTCTTCCTGAGTGGCGGAGATGCCGATTGTACCTGGACGGAAGATTTGCAGGACATTTTCCTGCGATTCCGCCGTTTTCGTTTCAAATAGCGGAATAGTGGAGGAATCTTGCGGGAGAATTCCACCGCAATTCCTGCGTTTCTTTTTCAAACGCAGGAATTGCGGTGGAATTCTCCCGCAAGAATCCTCCACTTTTCCGCCATTTGCGGAAAAAACGGAGGAAACGCAGCAAAAGTGTCCTGCAAAATTTCTACCACGAATCCTTAAGATCAAATCCCTCTTCCTGAGTGGCGGAGATGCCGATTGTACCGGGACGGAAGATTTGCAGGACATTTTCCTGCGATTCCGCCGTTTTCGTTTCAAATAGCGGAATAGTGGAGGAATCTTGCGGGAGAATTCCACCGCAATTCCTGCGTTTCTTTTTCAAACGCAGGAATTGCGGTGGAATTCTCCCGCAAGAATCCTCCACTTTTCCGCCATTTGCGGAAAAAACGGAGGAAACGCAGCAAAAGTGTCCTGCAAAATTTCTACCACGAATCCTTAAGATCAAATCCCTCTTCCCGAGTGGCGGAGATGCCGATTGTACCGGGACGGAAGATTTGCAGGACATTTTCCTGCGATTCCGCCGTTTTCGTTTCAAATAGCGGAATAGTGGAGGAATCTTGCGGGAGAATTCCACCGCAATTCCTGCGTTTCTTTTTCAAACGCAGGAATTGCGGTGGAATTCTCCCGCAAGAATCCGCCACTTTTCCGCCATTTGCGGAAAAAACGGCGGAAACGCAGCAAAAGTGTCCTGCAAAATTTCTACCACGAATCCTTAAGATCAAATCCCTCTTCCTGAGTGGCGGAGATGCCGATTGTACCGGGACGGAAGATTTGCAGGACATTTTCCTGCGATTCCGCCGTTTTCGTTTCAAATAGCGGAATAGTGGAGGAATCTTGCGGGAGAATTCCACCGCAATTCCTGCGTTTCTTTTTCAAACGCAGGAATTGCGGTGGAATTCTCCCGCAAGAATCCTCCACTTTTCCGCCATTTGCGGAAAAAACGGAGGAAACGCAGCAAAAGTGTCCTGCAGAATTTCTACCACGAATCCTTAAGATCAAATCCCTCTTCCTGAGTGGCGGAGATGCCGATTGTACCTGGACGGAAGATTTGCAGGACATTTTCCTGCGTTTCCGCCGTTTTTTCCGCAAATGGCGGAAAAGTGGAGGATTCTTGCGGGAGAATTCCACCGCAATTTCCTGCGTTTGAAAAAGAACGCAGGAATTGCGGTGGAATTCTCCCGCAAGATTCCTCCACTATTCCGCTATTTGAAACGAAAACGGCGGAATCGCAGGAAAATGTCCTGCAAATCTTCCGTCCCGGTACAATCGGCATCTCCGCCACTCAGGAAGAGGGATTTGATCTTAAGGATTCGTGGTAGAAATTCTGCAGGACACTTTTGCTGCGTTTCCGCCGTTTTTTCCGCAAATGGCGGAAAAGTGGCGGATTCTTGCGGGAGAATTCCACCGCAATTCCTGCGTTTGAAAAAGAAACGCAGGAATTGCGGTGGAATTCTCCCGCAAGATTCCTCCACTATTCCGCTATTTGAAACGAAAACGGCGGAATCGCAGGAAAATGTCCTGCAAATCTTCCGTCCCGGTACAATCGGCATCTCCGCCACTCAGGAAGAGGGATTTGACTTCAAGGATTCGTGGTAGAAATTCTGCAGGACACTTTTGCTGCGTTTCCGCCGTTTTTTCCGCAAATGGCGGAAAAGTGGAGGATTCTTGCGGGAGCATTCCACCGCAATTCCTGCGTTTGAAAAAGAAATGCAGGAATTGCGGTGGAGTTCTCCCGCAAGATTCCTCCACTATTCCGCTATTTGAAACGAAAACGGCGGAATCGCAGGAAAAACGTCCTGCAAATCTTTCGTCCCGGCGCTTCCAATGTCTCAGCCACTCAGGGAAGAGGGAATTCGGCTGCAGGATTCTTATAGGAATCCTGCAGGAGGCTTCTGGCGTTTTTCCGGCCTTCGGGAAGAGGGAATTCGGCTGCAGGATTCTTAAAGGAATCCTGCAGGAGGCTTCTGGCGTTTTTCCGGCCTTCGGGAAGAGGGAATTCGGCTGCAGGATTCTTAAAGGAATCCTGCAGGAGGCTTCCGGCGTTTTTCCGGCCTTCGGGAAGAGGGAATTCGGCTGCAGGATTCTTAAAGGAATCCTGCAGGAGGCTTCTGCGTTTTTCCGGCCTTCGGGAAGAGGGAATTCGGCTGCAGGATTCTTAAAGGAATCCTGCAGGAGGCTTCTGGCGTTTTTCCGGCCTTCGGGAAGAGGGAATTCGGCTGCAGGATTCTTAAAGGAATCCTGCAGGAGGCTTCCGGCGTTTTCCGCCTTCGGGAAGAGGGAATTCGGCTGCAGGATTCTTAAAGGAATCCTGCAGGAGGCTTCCGGCGTTTTTCCGGCCTTCGGGAAGAGGGAATTCGGCTGCAGGATTCTTAAAGGAATCCTGCAGGAGGCTTCCGGCGTTTTTCCGGGCCTTCGGGAAGAGGGAATTCGGCTGCAGGATTCTTAAAGGAATCCTGCAGGAGGCTTCCGGCGTTTTTCCGGCCTTCGGGAAGAGGGAATTCGGCTGCAGGATTCTTAAAGGAATCCTGCAGGAGGCTTCCGGCGTTTTTCCGGCCTTCGGGAAGAGGGAATTCGGCTGCAGGATTCTTAGAGGAATCCTGCAGCGGGACTCCGTCATTTTCAGATGGCGGATTTGACGATGGATTTCGTGCACGAATCCAGCAAAGCATAATTTGGGCTCTGGAGCAACATGACGGAAATGTGGTGGAAAAACGGCGGATAGCGGATTGGTTTTTACTGGGTACTAATTTTTTCTTTCTGTGTATGAAATTTAGGCCATTTTTCCTTTTGATGCTAAAAATGCATTATTTCCTTCAATTTTAGAGACAATTTCATTAAGATAAGAAATAATAAGAATTTAATGATCTTTCAAACGGCGTTAAAATCATGACGATATCTCAATTCAGTGCCAAGATATTGCAAAATGCAGAGAAATGTGCGCACAAGAACAGCGAAAATTTAATTAAGACACTTCAGATTTTGCTCTAAATCCATGGTTTAACCATAAAACTAACTCAGATAATCACATAAAATCATGATTTTGGAATGTCTCAAAGACATTTACAATATTTACATAATAAATGCACCTTGATTTGAACTTATAAACTTGCTTTTTGTATGTTTTTAGCTTCCTTTTTAACGCTTTTCTGTACAATTTCTTCATTTCTCACGCACAATCGTGGCTTAAATCCTGTTGATAGGTTTTCTATGAAGTGTTTAGAATAAGAAGCCAAGTTGGTTGTTCAAGAACAATCATGTAACCATGAAAATTACAACATTTTGCTGTAATTTGCTCTTTACAAAAGGTGATTTTTAGTCAATTTCTTATTATAATGTTCAGAAAATCAATAATTTCTTATTGATGAACGACAGGAAAATGGTTCTAATTGCGTTTGCATATTATTTAGCATTCAAGGCTTCCATAATGTTACATATTATGCTCATGACATGCCGTTAAACCCAGCATTTTAACTATTATTGCACACAAAAATGCACCGAAAAGCTAAAATTACACTAAATTAAGGACTAATCATTGAAATACTGAAAACTTTGCTTCTATGCGTGTCTTAGATGAACATCTTAGTTATTCTGGTTTTGTGTAAAGTAAGAATTTTGATTGATCAATAAATTTTAGTTATTCGGAATAATAAGTGCGAAATTTGCTCTTTCAGAGTGTTTTTTTTTTTAGGGCAGAAAATGCCAACTTTCGCCCAGTTTCTGGCAATTTTCCACCGCGTGGAAGTTAGGAAATGTTCTTCGTGTGGAATTGAAGCGTATTTTCCGCCGAAACAAATCTCAAGGAATTTCCAGGAGTTTTCAACGCTAAGAATGTGTTCAACAGGGCGAAATAGTGAATCCTCAGTGACAAGATATCTTCATCTGCTGTCCAGAATGTCCAGAAAATCAATGATTTGCTTTGGAAAAGGGATCGAAGGATGTCCAGAAACACATAACCTCAATTTAGAGTATTGAAATGTGCAAAAATGGCCAGAAAAATCCTATAAATATATGTTTATTTACATTTCTTGGTTTTCACGTGAATTTTCCAGCTTCTTCTTGTGTCTTCACGTAACGAAAAATAAGATTTGATAAATTCTACACATTAATAAATAAATATGAATTGTAATGTTGCAACACCATTTTTTGAATTCACCTTTTTGACAGCTTATTTAAAATGTTATGAAAGTAAAGTTGCAACGACGCCTTAGTTTAATTTTCATGGAATTCACTCGTATTGCAAATCAGTGGAGGTCGAACAACTTTCATGTAATCTCATTTTGCCCTTGAGGATGAAAATCAACGCTAAGACGGCGATGGACGCATGAAAAATGGGCGTCAATAGTAATTAAATAACTCTAAATTTAATCTAATTTCTTAGTCTCTGATCAAATTTAACCGAAAAATATGCAAATACAATTGAATCGACATTTTATGTTATATAATTTCTTGAAATTATTAATATTAATGACAAAAAATTAGAAAAATTTCAAAACCATGACTTGATTTTCATCACATTCTTGATTTCTTGGTATTTTTCGATTAATCGGCAAACGACAATTTGACATTTAACATTAAATGGAAAGAAATCATCGTGATGGAAAAGTAATTTCAATAAACCAGTCTTGCAATTCCCTTCGCCGCACCTCCAAAATGTATTTAATTACCACAGAGGGCGCCGAAGGGATGATCTCGTGATGAGGGATTAAAGTTCGCTGACACACTGGTTTTCCGTGCACGCCAGACAGAAAAGCGAACATCGCCAAACCCATAAATATCCAAGGGGCAAATCAGAAGGTGATTTTTGAGGAAACTTAATGTTTTCTAATCAAATTATCAATAATTTCAGTAAAATAGGGGTAAATGGGGCAGCTTCAGATTGGGGCAGTTTCAGATTTCTTAATTTTCTCAGAGATTTTTGCATGAATAAATTCCTGGTCTTCACACAATGTTTGTAGTCCTTAAGGACTACAATTGACGAAAATTTGCACAGGATTGCCTTGACTGTTTAGATAAAATAAGTGAAAATTGAAAATCACTCACAAACTAGAATTTTGCTGCCGAATTGATTGCGTGTTTTCTCCATTAAAAAAGCCACAATTCGCGTGAAACACAATCAAAGGTTATTGAGAGTTAAGTAGAGATTCTAAATGTGCCCGAACTTTTCCTCCTTGGCACAGCCTTTTCAGTGGGTGGTGGAAAATGCACAAACACTGCACACGGGGCAGCTTCGGATCGCCACGGACTGACAACAGCGCGCTCTGACAGTCTGACGCAACATCACGGTCGAAATTTTCTTGTGGCAAATATTGAAGATTTTTCACAAAGTGCCGTTCTGTGCTGCATTGCTTCATCACGTTAAACGACTTCTTAGTTGAAAAGTGAGAAAATACACGCGAAAAACACTGATTTGCACTGATTTGATTTGTGGTGGCACTGAAGTTGCCACCACTCACGCATGGTGGCGTTGCGACACAGGAAAAATGACGGGCAACTTGCTTTTCGCTCAGACATTTTGACAGTGCGTGCAAGGGTCCAGAAAAGTCGCGAAAATAGTCCTTTAAAGGCGATTTTTAGGGAATTAAACAGTTTCAGTGCGTAGAATAGATATCAAAGTGATCATTTGTCCGCGATTTTACAATTCCACAATGGAATTTATGGTAAATATAAGTGAAAATCTGAAACTGCCCCACAGCAATCCGAAACATCCCCGTGCGGGGCAGTTTCAGATAAATTGCAATATTATTTTTAATCTCCTTTAGAGGAAAAAGGATCAGTTTTAATGCCCAATGAAAGGCATTTTCTGAAGCTCAACAGACGAGAGTTTATTTGAGCGTTGTGATCATTTCAATATATTCAGCCGATTTTTCAAGAAAAAATCCTAAAGTTGGAACAGCATTTTGAATCTGAAGCTGCCCCACTTACCCCTAAGTGCGAAATTTGCTCTTTCAGAGTGTTTTTTTTTTAGGGCAGAAAATGCCAACTTTCGCCCAGTTTCTGACAATTTTCCACCGCGTGGAAGTTTGAAAATGTTCTTCGTGTGGAATTGAAGCGTATTTTCCTCCGAAACAAATCTCAAGGAATTTCCAGAAGTTTTCAACGCTAAGAATGTGTTCAACAGGGCGAAATAGTGAATCCTCAGTGTCAAGATATCTTCATCTGCTGTCCAGAATGTCCAGAAAACCAATGATTTGCTTTGGAAAAGGATCGAAGGATGTCCAGAAACACATAACCTCCAATTTAGAGTATTGAAATGTGCAAAAATTGCCAGAAAAATCCAATAAATATATATTTATCTACATTTCTTGGTTTTCACGTCAATTTTCCAGCTTCTTCTTGTGTCTTCACGTAACGAAAAATAAGATTTGATAAATTCTACACATTAATAAATAAATATGAATTGTAATGTTGCAACACCATTTTTTGAATTCACCTTTTTGACAGCTTATTTAAAATGTTATGAAAGTAAAGTTGCAACGACGCCTTAGTTTAATTCTCACGTAATTCACTCGTATTGCAAATCAGTGGAGGTCGAACAACTTTCATGTAATCTCATTTTGCCCTTGAGGATGAAAATCAACGCTAAGACGGCGATGGACGCATGAGAAATGGGCGTTAATAGTAATTAAATAACTCTAAATTTAATCTAATTTATTAGTTTTTGATCAAATTTAACCGAAAAATATGCAAATACAATTGAATCGACATTTTATGTTATATAATTTCTTGAAATTATTAATAGGGGTAAGTGGGGCAGCTTCAGATTCAAAATGCTGTTCCAACTTTAGGATTTTTTCTTGAAAAATCGGCTGAATATATTGAAATGATCACAACGCTCAAATAAACTCTCGTCTGTTGAGCTTCAGAAAATGCCTTTCATTGGGCATTAAAACTGATCCTTTTTCCTCTAAAGGAGAATGAAAATAATATTGTAATTAATCTGAAACTGCCCCGCACGGGGATGTTTCGGATTGCTCTGGGGCAGTTTCAGATTTTCACTTATATTTACCATAAATTCCATTGTGGAATTGTAGAATCGCGGACAAATGATCACTTTGAAATCTCTTCTACACACTGACACTGTTTAATTCCCTAAAAATCGCCTTTAAATTACTATTTTCGCGACTTTTCTGGACCCTTGCACGCACTGTCAAAATGTCTGAGCGAAAAGCAAGTTGCCCGTCATTTTTCCTGTGTCGCAACGCCACCATGCGTGAGTGGTGGCAACTTCAGTGCCACCACAAATCAAATCAGTGCAAATCAGTGATTTTCGCGTGTATTTTCTCACTTTTCCACTAAGAAGTCGTTTAACGTGATGAAGCAATGCAGCACAGAACGGCACTTTGTGAAAAATCTTCAATATTTGCCACAAGAAAATTTCGACCGTGATGTTGCGTCAGACTGTCAGAGCGCGCTGTTGTCAGTCCGTGGCGATCCGAAGCTGCCCCGTGTGCAGTGTTTGTGAATTTTCCACCACCCACTGAAAAGGCCGTGCCAAGGAGGAAAAGTTCGGGCATATTTAGAATCTCTACTTAATTCTCAATATCCCGTGTAAGAGTTTCACGCGAATTGTGGCTTTTTTAATGGAGAAAACACGCAATCAATTCGGCAGCAAAATTCTAGTTTGTGAGTGATTTTCAATTTTCACTTATTTTATCTAAACAACAAAAGCAATCCTGAGCAAATTTTCGTCAATTGTAGTCCTTAAGGACACAAACATTGTGTGAAGACCAGGAATTTATTCATGCAAAAATCTCTGAGAAAATTAAGAAATCTGAAGCTGCCCCAATCTGAAGCTGCCCCATTTACCCCTATTAATGACAAAAAATTAGAAAAATTTCAAAACCATGACTTGATTTTCATCACATTCTTGATTTCTTGGTATTTTTCGATTAATCGGCAAACGACAATTTGACATTTAACATTAAATGGAAAGAAATCATCGTGATGGAAAAGTAATTTCAATAAACCAGTCTTGCAATTCCCTTCGCCGCACCTCCAAAATGTATTTAATTACCACAGAGGGCGCCGAAGGGATGATCTCGTGATGAGGGATTAAAGTTCGCTGACACGTTGTTTTCCGTGCACGCCAGACAGAAAAGGGAACATCGCCAAACCCATAAATATCCAAGGGGCAAATCAGAAGGTGATTTTTGAGGAAACTTAATGTTTTCTAATCAAATTATCAATAATTTCAGTAAAATAGACAAAAAGATTATTATTTTCCCAAGTAAAATTGAAAAATAATCAAATTATGATTTTAATAATAAAAAAAGATTTTTTTTACAACTGAAATTGAAAAAAAATTAAATTCTAAATAAAATAATTTTAAAAATTAATATTTTCCCAAGTAGAATTGAAAAAAATTGAAAAATAATCAAATTACGATTTGAATAATAAAAAAAAAGATTTTTTCTCAACTAAAATTTTAAAAAAATTAAGTTCTAAATAAAATAATTTTAAAAATTAATATTTTCCCAAATAATAATTTTTAAAAAAATTTAAAAATAATTAAATTATGATTTAAATGATAAAAAAAGATTATTTTCTCAATTAAAATTGAAATAAAAAATCTACTTTTGAATAAATAATCAAAGAAAACATTATTTTTCCGAGTAAAATCACCAAAAAAGAATCAAAATAACCAAATTCTTAATAAAATAATAAAAAAAAAACAAATCCCAAGTAAAATTACATAAAAATCTCAGTAATCAAATTCTGAATTAAATTATCAATAAAGATAAATTATTTTCAATCAATTAATCGGAATATTTACTATTATTCAAGTATATTCAAAATTTTGAATTAATATTCCCGAAAATAATCAAAAAATAATCAAAATTTGTATGAAATTCACAATTTTTAATCAAATATTCAGAAAATGATCAGAATTTTGTACAAAATAATCAAAATTTGACTTAAAATCACGAAATAATCGAAAAAAACATTGAATAATCACCGAAGTTAATGGTCTCAACTTGCGCCAGTGATTTTCCCCTTTGTAAATATCCCAGAGAGTGTTTGAGGCTTTGGAAATCCCGAACACGCAAAAATGTTGATGGAGTGTTTGGATGGCGAAATAATTTGGAGCTCTGGCGAAAGCCGCAGAATGACATTAAAATAACTTTTAATCTCACACACACACAGCAAATGTGGCTTCGGGCGCACATGTGTGTGAGTGTTGTTTTGGTGGCAAAATAATTAAAAATTTCATATCCGCCACTATTGATTTCCCATTAAAATACAAAACCGCAATTTCATGTGTTCAAGGGTGCATGGCGCGTCCGGAGGGGTGGGAAAAAAGCCCCATCCGCCGGGGGGGCTGCAAGTGGACCCGGGGCGGCGCAATCACGCCGCCCCGTGCCGACAATGATCCGCCCCACACCCCCGCAGGGCAGGTGATTGGGAGCGTTTATCGAGTGGGCGAGCGCCAGGGGGTGGGAAGCTGCACGGGTGCGAGCGTCGATGCACACTGCGGTCCAGCTTCATCCCTCAGCAAGGGGGAGATATCGCAGCCTCAGAATGCTCACAAGTCAACAGAAGTCATCATGAACTGAAAGTGAATTTCTTCTTGTGCTTTAAACCACTAAAATCAACTCTAATGGACTCAAAATCAGCGTCTTGTATTGACAATCTTGGTTTTCTCGCTTTATATCAAAGATAAAGGGATGAAAATAAGTCATAGTTGAACATAACCTCAAAAACATTCTCTTGAAATTTAAGATTGGTTTGGTTTACACACAAACCAGAAGCAAAAAACAGCTAGATTGATGGAAAGTGGTGTCGTTTAGTCCATTCCTTGCCGTTGTAAGAAGTTGTACTTGGAAAAGACTGTGCAGCGCCTTAAAGATAGAGTGGGACAACATGTGAAGAGTGTGAGACAAATGAGACGATCAGTTTTGATAATTTTTTTTGATCTTTTACTGAATATTTGATTATTTTTTGAATTTTCTGATTGTTTTCTGAATATTTGATTAAAAATCGATTATTTAATACAAAATTTTGATAATTTTTTTAAATTTTTTACTGAATATTTGATTAAAATTTGATTATTTTTTTGAATATTTTGATTATTTTCTGAATATTTGATTAAAAATTGTTTATTTTATACAAATTCTGATTATTTTAAAATTATTTGTGATTTTAATTCAAAATTTTAAATATTTTTCAATTTTACTTGAGAAAAAATTCATTTTTTTTTTAAATTATTTAGTTCAGAATTTGATTATTTTGATTTTTTTTTCTTTGTTACTTTACTTGCGAAAATAATAATTTTTTTTATATATTTTATTTGCGAATTTGATTTTTTTTGCAATTTTACTTTAGGAAATATTAATTTTTTTGTTATTATTTTATTCAAAATTTGTGTTTTTTTTCTTTCAACTTTACTTTGGAAAAGAATCCGTTTTGGATAATTTTTTTTTGTTGAATTTGATTATTTTTCAATTTTATTTGAGAAAATATTCTTTTTTTTTTTTGATTATTTTAGTCAAATAATCGATTATTTGATTTGAGAACATTAAGTTTCCTCTTAAATCACTGGAAACATTGGAAGCTCTCCACATTCACTTCACGAAGCATCATAATGTGAATAAGAAACAGGATTGTCTCAATGTGAGCCAGCATTTATGCAGGCATTTTACAAGAAGTAAGACAGAGACGGATGATGAGGAGAAGAGCAAGAGGAAGAGTTTTTCAGCAGTGAGGAGAGTGAATGACGGGAGTTTTGGAGTTTTGAGCATCAGTTGATGAGAGAATGGCGATCGTGCAATTTGTGACAGTAAGTTTAAAAGGTGGTGATCTGAGGATTATTGACCAGCTTGCACCCCAAAACACCCGCAGTAATTCAATGCAATCTTCTTTCCTATTTAATTTTCACACAATTACTTAAAATTTTTAAAAAGGAGTTGAGCTTTTCTGGTCTTTGTTCCGTCACACACAGAGTTAAAAAAAAAATTTCTGACCGTAATATATTCACATTTAAGATTGGAGTCGTTGCAACCTTAATTTCAGCATATTCTAAACAAAAATAATGATATTAATGCGTAAAACATGCGTTGCAAGATTGCGATTCATAACATATATTATAAAAAATTACCCGAAAATCGGGAAATTATACAGAAATGACATTTCTACGTTGATTAACACAGATTTATTGAATTTTCTTGGGTTTTTTCGTGCATATTTAAATGATAAAAATTGAAATTTTGTGTTTCCGGACATTTCCGGACAAGTTTTGATCATATTCATTGTTTATGAACATTTTGAATCTTCAAAGTTACAACTCAAATTCATAGCTTTTACGAAACTGAAATACAAAATCTGTAAAATTGCAACGACTCAATTTTTCATTATAAGTTTATTTTAAAAATATTGTTTCGTTGAATTTGTCTAAATTTTTCCCTTTTTGAACTCTCTGAATATTTTTTTTAAGGTTATGATTGAAAGATTTAAAAGAAAAAGAGTGATTTTAAGCGAATTCTTGTAATTCCATTTAAAAATTTCAGTGAAAAATGATACAAAAGTGAAAATAAAGGAAAATCTGGGTCAATAAATCGGGATTTAGTGTCAGAAAGCTGATTTCTAACCTCTTTTGTGCTTCATAACCTCAAAATTTATTGAAAAATCACGTAAAAAAACAGAAATTTCTTATCAAATCTAATTCAAATCCAATTGATATGACAATGCTGGGGTTCTAGGAAGAACGTGAGACTCTCTTCAGCCCCTCTATCTCCCCCTTGACCGCAGGGGCGGCGGATGAAGCGTTGAATTGAGCTTCAGAGAATGATTATTAACGTCCAGTGGGGGGTGGCATTTCCCAACTGGGCGCCGTCTGCGGAGCCTCAGGCCGAAAATCGTCCGCGCGCGAGTCCATGACAAAGGATCAAATTGCTTTCGGATAAACGCCTCCCTTCGCTCGCCACCTTTGAAATGGAAAGCGCAATCAAATTAAATCATACCTCAGCTGAACGTGTGTGCGCCGTGGAACAGCATCAAAAGGCACTTTCGCATTTGATTCTGCGGCAAATTTTCTCCTGCAATATTAAATGCACAACATCGCCGTAATTTCACCAATCATCCCCAGGACTGAAGCCTCAGAATTCCACACAGTCAATCCAAGTACAAATTCCGCAATATCAGACCTCAGGACGTGACAAATAAATGTATTTCCTCTGCTGTGAATCCATTGGAATATTCATTCTTCCAGCATTTACGACGGGTGAATGGAAAACTGTGAAAAGTCGATTTATCATAGTTTTCGTCTTATGTTATTTTTGAAAAGCTTTTTATTTGTTCTTTCTGTACAAGAATCTTGAGATTTGTATCTTATTAGACAATAGCAAAAAATCTTATTTATCTAAAAAGCACTGTTCAGGATGAACATGCTTTTGAATGTAGTATAAGGACTAACCATCTAGGATAGAAAGGGACACGATGAAATCACCTCAAGAGAGATCAAAATTGCGTCAATTTATTCCAAAATTCCCCAGATTGATTGAGACATGAATCTCGTTGACCCACCTTAAAATCCAAACAAAAGGATACACAGGATCCTCAATCCTCTGTACCAAAACTAGAATAGACAAGCTACTTGACCATGGGAATCAAAATTTTCTTATCCCTTTTATATCCTTAATAACCCATGGGTCACCTTCAGACAAGTCAAATCAGACTATTTCACACTCTAGAGGCAATTCCTGTCATGTCCTGATAAGATAACCAATAGGAATCCTTACTAATATGATCCCTCGTTTCCCCACTAATCCCTAGACTAAGATAGCAAATCACTAACAGGAGATTAGGGATAAAAACACCACAATTGTCATGGAAATTTGAGTAATTGGTGAAGATTGAGTCAATAAACACAAGTTATTGCCATATAAGCTCAATCCCCAAGGATCATGGACCATAAGATAAGAATATCTATCCGCGGAAATGAGTTGGTTGTGATACCAAGAAATTCCATTGCCGAAACACGGAATTCATGTCACTTGCGCGACCCAAATCAGTCAGCAAAAGTTGAATTGGAGCACCTCGATGAGGCAAATGCTCATATTTTGCTACTGTCAACAAATGTAGGGTATATATTGGAGAGGTGAAGCATGAATAAAAATCAGTGACGAAGACGACAGTTGTGAACAGAAGAACAAAAGTGTTTTTACTGTGAACCATCGACCCAGCGAGGCCCGAGAAGAAGCAGCTGATCCAGCATCATCCTGAGGATCCTGACGGAGTCATCACCAGCAGAAGCCAGCCAGAGAACGGTCAAGGAGCGCTACCAGTGGACTCCACCAGATCTCAGCACCACAGTATTGCCGAGATCATCTCCTCAGCAGCAGCAGCGGAATCAACGGCAGTTCAAGTGAGAAAACAACACACGTCTCAAGCCTAGAATCAAGTAAATCTTGATCCACGGCTCACTCCTCAAGTGTACAGACACTTGAGATAATTTGAGATCTGCGGCAAGCCCGTGCAGAGGCTAACTGAGATCTCCAGACTACATCACAGCCTCGAGACATCTGAGAGCGCTACGCTTCAAGCTCAGGAGGCATGCTAATAGCCAAGGTATAGGAGACTTCAGGAATTCACTACAGACTCAATTGTCGCCTAAGAGCAGGAGGTGGTGGTCTGACGAGATTTCAGACACTCTGCTCCTCTCAGTGAAAGCTTTAGCTTTAGGCTGGAGATTTTACAAGCACAAATAGAAAAAAATTCATGTTTTGTGAATGAAAAGTCCGAATATTCATTGTTTACGCTGAAGAATTTTTTCCCAAGAAAATTGTCTCCAAAAATTAGAGTCAAACGCATAAAACACCTTTTCAGAAAATATTTGTATATTTTCAGAATTAATTCTAAAATGTTCTTTAGATTTTAAATGAATATTTCTCATACTTTTTAATTTTTTTCACTTGAAAACATTAAGGAAAAGTTCAAATCAAGTATGAAAAATTGATTTTTTAGTACTATTTTTCGATAAAATCGCCTTTGGAAAGTAAAAATTTTCAGATTTTCCATTAATTTCACCATATTTTAGTCAAAAATTCCAATAAATACTGATAAAATTAACTAAAATATTTACAAAATAAAAAATTCAGAGCAATATTTGCACTTTAACGGACAATTTGAAAGCGTTTTTTTTTAAGATAAATTAAAGCGAAAATCTTGAAAGCGCTTTGCTGAAAAATTGCGTTTTTGGCTTTTCATAGTTTTCGAGGCACCCGTCGATTTGGAATATTTGTCCAAAATTGAGAGGTTTTCCTTGTTCCGATTAGGCGCATTTTCACGTGCAAAATTGGCAATTTTAAATGGGTTGAAAATAGGAAAATAATAATAAAGATATTGATTAGGAATTTGCATTAAACAGGATGAAATTTTATGAGCAGAAATTGGACAAATCCTCAAGAATAAACCTTAAGAAATGATTTATAATTATTTGAGAGTCAATGAAATCAATAAAACGTCAATTAAAATTATCTTCATACTAAAAATAACATGAAAATTTTAAATTAAAGGGTCGTTGCAACTTTACAGACTTTCTATTGCAATCTCTTAAAAGTTATGAATTGGCGTTGCAACTTTAGACTTTCTTTTCACGCTAGTGTAAAGTACGAATGAAATACGAACGAGAAGGCGTTGCAAGGCCAAAGTTAAGTGTTTATTCAACACGAATTTCAGCTGTCAAAACAACTATCACTGACATTTGGTGTGTTTAAAGTCGTGATTTGTTCGGGTAAATGTCATTGAAATGACATTTTAGCGTGTTTATTTACTTCCAAATGCTTTGGGAAACCAAAAAGTTTCCTTAGAAAGATTCGAAGGATGTCCAGAAACACATAACCTCAATCTGGTGCACTGAAATGTGCACAAATCACTAAATAAATCCAACCAAACAGTGCTGATTAACCTGATAACACACAATTACTCTTCTATTTCCTTGATTTTCACTTGAATTTTCCGGGTTTTTCTTGTCTAAAACGTTTAAAATGTTTAATATTTCGCAGAATTTAAATAAATAACTTTCATAAATATGACAAATCACAATCTTTCAACGCAGTTTTGTCGAATTCTACCTTCATTTTCTCTCACTGTAAATTCCACGAAGGAGAAACGCGTGAAGTAATCTTAAAAATCTTTAATCATCGCTTTTTCCAAAAGTCCTTTTTGCATTGAATTCAAATGCAGTTGGAGTGTAAATAAGTGTAGAATAGGAAGGAGTTAAAATATAAGGTGAAATACAAAAGTTCACGTCTTTTTTGATATCATCAAATCAGTTTTACATAAATTTCTGGTCCTTCGAGCCGGATGTGTTGTAAATTATTCCCATCTTTTCACCACCGGATAAAGATGAAACTACAAATAAGATTCCTTTACTGAGTCCAGAGGTTAAAACATTTGAGTGCTCTCATTTAATCAGGGAATAGACATAAATTTCTGGTCCTTCGAGCCGGATGTATTGTAAACTATTCACTACATCAGACACATAATCTCGACAAAATTATATTTGAATGTATTTCCAAGAGCACTCATCAATCGATTGTGGCACCATCACTGCAGAATGCTGGACAACACGAAAGACAGCGAGATTGAAGCGGCAAAAGTCTACAAGTCGCTCACATATGTCCCCCACACTGAGCAACCTCCTGAGAAGCCTGTTAGAAAAAGAGATCCCCGATCTGCGTATAGTCTTCAGGTGTCGCACGAAATGTCTCTCAATTTTACACAAACCAGAAGGATAAGACGCCTATATTATTGTAGGAGTGGAGTCGTTTACTCAATTTCCTGCAGCTGCAGCAAAACATACGTCGGCAAGACGATACAGAGGCTCAAGGACCGAGTGGATCGAACACAAAAGGAGCGTAAGGAACATGGCAGAAGAATCCTCAAGAAACCAGACCAGAAAATGATGTGAGCGCGCTCTTGTGACCCACTCAAGAGGAGAAAATCATGCGTTCGAGTTTGACAACGTGAGCATCTTAGACCGCAGCGGGATGAATAGACAACTTGAGACCCTGGAATCGCTACATATACAGTGACTCCAAATCGAATAGGACCCCCTGAGGCTCTGAGACATATCGATGTGCCGCGAATTTCCACGTTGTGCTAAAGATCTGAATTTTTCCACCAATATTCTCTCATTAACAAGTAATGATCATGCCAAGTTTGAAGACATTCGGCTTAATCCTTAATCCTTAATTCCTTTATGATATCAAAACTGGACCAAAACAGTAATTAGCCTTACAATTTGAATAGGACCCTCTGAGTAATATTTGAATCTTGTCCATATAAATATGTTTTGGTTTCTCAATAAGGTTTAAATGTATCTGAGGTGTCTTCAGGATAATTGTCCTGTCGATTTTACACATTTTATTTGAACTTTATAAGTGTTCGATATCAAAATTTGATTAAGTGAACAATACACGACTCCAGAGGATCGTAAGGAGATTTTCCAACTGCGCAAGAAAGGATATTTAATCAGGGAGATGACCAGAAGGACCCTCTTATACCAGCAAGACAGTTTTGAGCGCAATTGACCGCGTAAAAAGGATCGATTTCGCAGAAAAAGTGTCGCGAATAACTTTTTCGACCAATTGTTCAGCATTTTTTAGTGAATTCCGTCATGTCTGCTTCTAAGTTCCATTGGGAATTGTGTCCTAATGTCCCTCTAATCCTTTTAATATCGCGAGGAACAGATTTCATGAGTCTGGGATTTATAACAAAACATAACAACATCAATAAAAAAAAACTAGACACGCAAGGAGTGAGCACAACTTACGCAGGATTGTTACAAAGGATCAAAGCGAGACAACAGCAACAGAAGAGGAGGGGGAAAGAGGAGTTCTTCAGCTGTGGAGAGGACTCTGTTTGACACTCGATCAGTGAGAGAGGTGATGGAAAGAGTGTCGGGATGAGTGTTGGAGTGTGCAGAGTGGCGAATACTTTTGGTGACATTTCTCACCCTTAATTTTTCATGTAAAGAATATCAATTCATAACTGTGCAGAATGTTACCTGCAGACGATAAAGTATAAAGCATGAGAATCCTAGAATGTCTTGACCAGGTCTCCTTGAAATACCCTGCAATGAGAAGGGAAAATGTTAGCACATCCGGTTCGTCGGAAGTGCTTCCCTTTCTCTCCGGACTCCGCGAATCTGCTGCCAGCAACTCCAAAAAAATAACGCAAGCTTTGGACACTTCACTCCTTCAGCCTTTATTGTCCTTTCTGTTCTTGAACTTCCTTCTCCTTTTCACTTCCTATCACTCCTTGAAACTTCCTTAAATCCACTTTTCTTCCTTGGCCAATAATGGCGACCTTTACAAACTTCGATTGCTCCTCTTCTTTTTCTTCTTCTTCTGCCTTCGACACCTCTCCATTATTGCAGTTTTTTCTTGCAGTTGGCAATAATGGAGCTCGCTTTTAAGAACTCTTAATTTAGAAGAGGAATTCTAAGATTAGAATTACGGACAATAACTATTGTACAAACACTAACATTAAATAACATAATTACAGCTCTGAGGAAGGAGGAAATTGACCTCCGAAACGTAGGAAAGAAATAAAATAGAGTGAGCAAAAAATTGGCCGTTTCGTTTCAAAATATCATTAAAAAAAAGCCGGCTGATCGAGACACAGTAAACTATTTCCATCTTTTCACCATCCAGAGTGACTGTTCGGAAAGAAGCCTATTTCTTTATTCAAATAAGACTGTATTTCACTCAGATAATAGACAATATTTTTGGCATCTTATTTGAAATGATATGCGAATGTAAAGTTGCAACGACTCATTAGTGTAACTTGAGTAGAATTATTATTACTATTTTTCCGTGTCAATGTTCCTTTGAATTTCCAACTGAAAGTCCTGCTTTTGCCCCCCCAAAATTTCCCTCCTGCTAAACATATGTATGTGGAACGGAAATAGCACGATTTCCCCATGGAAGGAAAGAGTGGATTAGCCAAATTTAGTATATGCGGTGAAGTAATTCGTGGGGCATTTTTTTAATCAATATAAAACTCCACCCCCTTTTCGTTTAAAGTCTCTCCCCAGTCCAGTGGAGGGTTTATGCACGAAAATTACCCTTTGTGTATTCTGTTGAATTAACAAAATGAAAGAGACCTTCTTTTGTGTGCTTTGCGCTCCTTGAGATTTTCACCCTCCGATATGGATTTTAATAGAGAAATCGCATGGCGTCCTCTCGCTCACCTTAATAAGGTGCTTTGGGTTCAGCGGCACTTCGGGGATAAGGACAATTTAGTGTGTGGCCCATCTCCATGTCATTATCGGTGGTATTAAAGGCCGAGACAATGGCTGAGATATCAGGCCATCGTCTGTACGCGAGGGAAGAATAATTTATCTAAAATCTGTACACCACTTTCAAACACTTCCAACACTGCCTTCACTTGTTTTCTTCCATTTATGGGGGAAAAATCAGAAAAGAACTTATTCTATAACACTCTTTTGTAGATTATGAGGAGGAAAATCTGTTTTTAAGCATTAAAAAGCTTGCAAGAAGCTTATTTTGCATGGAAATCGATGAGATATCGTAGAGATTATGTTCGGAAAGATCGTTTAAATCTAATTTTCGCTATTTTACCCTTTGAAATACAATTTTTTTTTGCAATATTGTATCAAATCAGAGCCTCAAATCCCCTTTTAATGCACTTCCACCCGAAGAAAAGGACATAAATTGCTCTTTTCTATTCATGAAAGAAATTCTCTTGATTAATATGATACAAATTGAGTGGTTTTCATTGGTTTTCCTGGACAAATGACAGTTTATCACAGATATTTTTCAATTTAACCTCAAACTCTCTTGAGATCCTTTATGTTATCTCATCTTGTTTCTCATTTACAAAACAGTTTAAGTCAGTATTAATTTTTGTAAAGTATTATAGAATATATTCAGTTATTAATGCACGACTTTTCTGTCGTTTTCTTTTCCCGCTGAGGCTGTTCTGACCGACGGCGGCAGCCGCAACTCAAAGACTTCTCAGTATAAAATTGAAAAACGGCGCGAATGTAGTAAATATTCTTATTCTTTATATCAGATGTCTTTTGAATGCAATAAATGGCCTCAAAGAGTTGAAATTGATATTAAAATATTGACTTTCTGATCCGGGAAAACCGAGAAAAGCCAAGAATCAAAATCTCTGCAGCATTAAGTCCGCTCATAAATATGTAGAAATTGCCATTGATCCTATTAGAAATAAGGATCAGGCTTTATTCCAGAGAAAAATTGAAGAAAATAGATTATTTTAGCGTTTTTCATAACACATTTTGTGCTGAGAAATTAAAGATTCTTGTGTTTAAAAGCATTTAGAGGCAATAAATAAATATTTTCGCGTGTTTTTTGTCATCAAACAGACTGAAAATCATAAAAAATGGAATGAATTTCTCATATTTGTGAAATTACAATTGAATTTCACAACACTTCCACTTCCCAACACACGATAAACACTTCCGAAAAACTGTACACCACTTCCAACCATATTATCTTCCCCTTGTCTGTACGTGTTTCTCTGTGCTCAGGCTCTCTCTCTCCTGTGTGACTCCTTGTGCGGCTCTTCGAGGATTGTATAATGTAATGTAATTATTGTTATTGCTCACAACACTACAATTTGCACTGGCCTGAATTCTAATAATCCCCGACAATAAGATCGGAATGCCGATGCCGAGGGTGAGATGGTGCCATGTCAAGTTGCGGAGGAACATCTGTCGAGAGCTCGGCATAACGAGGCAGTGGAGCTTAATCGCTTGTTAGGGTTTCGTGGGTGTGGGTTGTAATTAATTTATGAGTGGAAGCAATGCACAAATGCACAATCAACTTTACATTGGCAACAGCCATGAATAACATCATGCTTCTGCGATTTGTGTGTGTGCAATTCATGTGAATGCCGCGCGCGGTGAATAATTGTGACACAATTATAATCAACATCTCAAGGAGGACGAGATAATTTCTAATTTTTCCAATTTGACGAATTTCTGCGAGAGAACTTTTGTTCATTTGTTCAGTCCGATTGGGCAGAATTCGCGGAGAAAAAAGCGCAGAAAGCGCGCGGCTGTAATTTTTCTCAGTGCATGATGGAGGCGGATTGAAAAGGGGGAGAAAAAGGTCAATATCTCGAATTGAGGATCACAGAGAGAAAAGTGATATATGGCGGAAATGTTTGCCGTGAAATTCTCTACAACTTCAAGCATATCGCGAATTTCTACCACTCACGGGGTATTTTATATGATTTTTTAAACACCCGAAAAAATACACTTTCTTCTGCCTCTCTGGGAGTTTTGGTCATTTTGACCCTCTAAAGTATTTTTGGCGATCTTGGCATGTTCCCAGGAGTTGTAGCTAATGAAATCAGCTTTCCAAATCTGTGTCACTTTTAACGATCGGATGAGGAGTTTGGGAGATTTGGATCTGTCTTTGCGGAAAATCTAAAAAAAAAAAACGCAGAAAAATTAATTCCTCCGCAATTCGAACCAATTATAAACCTTCCAATACGGGGTTTAACTCTAGGCCCAATGGGTGTTAAACTGTCCAAGAATCATCCAAAAGCAAATTCCATTGTTGGACTGTGTAATACTTTCAAACACTTCCAAAAAATTGCTTTAAACTTCTAGAACATGATGTTTTTAGACTCTCTTAAGTTTCCATTCGATATTTCAGCAAGAATTCACTTTAAATCACATTTTTGAATATTTTTCCGCGCCATAACCTCAAAAATATAACTAAAATATCTTCAAAAGCTCCGTTTCTTAATCTTAGAGAATTTTCGTTCTTCGGAGTATGTTTTGATTGAAAAAATCAAATTTTGATTAAATATTCAGGAAATTATGAAAAAAATATTTAAATTTTTATGAAATAATCAAAATTTTGTATAAAAATATTGATAAATCCAAAAATAATTGAAATTTTTATTTAAAAAAAAATCAAATTTTGATTAAATATTCAGGAAAATAACAAAAAATTATTGAAATTTGTATAAAAAAAATCAAAATTTGTATAAAAATCACGAAATAATCGAAAAATCATAAAAAAATTTATCAAAAAAAATTTGGAATAAATGTTCAGGAAATTATTAAAAAATTATTGAAATTTTCAAAGAAAATAATCATAATTAGAATAAAAATATCGATAAATAAAGAAAAAATTGAAATTTTTATTTAAAAAAAAATCAAATTTTGATTAAATATTCAGGAAATAATGAAAAAATTATTGAGATTTTTAGGAAATAAACAAAACTCGAATAAAAATACCGAAAAATCAAAAAATTATGAAATTGTTCTGAAAAAAAATCAAATTTTGAATAAATATTCAGGTTATAATTTTAAAAAAAATTGATTGAAATTTGTATTCATTTGTATTTATTGCCTTCAAAACATCATTTCAAATTAAAGTTATTCGGCAAAGAGTTTAATTTGCATTTGAACTGAACTGAACTGCATTTGCACAAATTCCGTCTAAAGACCATTTTCTTTCGCATTCCGTGCAATATTTCTTTAAAAATCCACCCAAAAACCCCTTTTTTGAGCGTCTTTTCCGACCATAACCTCAAAAATATCACTGAGGAATCTTAAAAGACGCCAATTGGAAGCTTTCTAGTTGATCAAATCATTCAGTAAAGTCAAAATTGCTAATTCACAGTCAAAAAATCGTGTAAAAAGTGGTCTAAATAAACATTTTTCATGTTTAAAATGTCATTTTTGAGGTTATGTTCGACCTCAACACGTTTTTGTTTGTGTTTTTTGGCATCAAAAGTTCAGAAAACAATTGTTTATGTCATGAAAATGCTTTATTCTGTCAATGATTAGCAATCTTGGTGACTTTAGTGTAAGAATTGATGTGCAAGAATTCGAAATATTCACTAAATTCATTACATAACCTAAAAAAATGATTGTTTCTTCGTACAATTCAGAAGAAATCCAAAGATTCTGGATGATTTGTCAGTAAAAAAAAAGTACTTAAAAGAGGAATTTTGTAAGTTTTTCAACACTTTCACTTCTTAAGGACTTCTGGACTGTATTATCTCCCCCTTGGGCATATATAAATCTCAAACATTGTCTTATTTTGTCCTTCCTTTCCCACAACAACGCCTCAACATTGTGTCTTCTTGGATGATGTTGGAAATTTCACAGTGTGGCAAATTCAATTTATCATCTTTATCCACTTATGCGATATTTGGCCTTTGATTCATGATAACACAGTTGAAATTGCTCATTTCTGGCGCACACACACACAGAGAGCTTCAGCCAAATTGAATGTCAATTTCATTTTGGGAGAGATTCAGAAGATGATAGTCAGAAAGCCAATTTATCAAACCATTATCTGCAATGCCTTGGAGAGACTTTGAGTCATTTTCTCTGCCTCACATTCCACAGATTGATATGTTTTAAAAGGCTTCTCAAAAACACACAGAAACTGCCAAATGCACATCCAAGACAACAGTCAAAATGCGTCCTTCAGAGTTATTCTTGAGTGGTTAATTTCGGTGGGAAACGAGAATTTAATTAGGGATGAAAAATGTCCGAGAATTAGTTAATTTTATGAAAATAACCAGAAAATAACCACAAACTAACCAGAAACTAACTTGTTTTTTCAAGCAAGATCATTAAATACTAATCAGTGATATTTAGGGGGAGATAATATGGCTTAAAAGGCATTTTTCATCGATCCTTTCGACTCCTTTAATTGATTTAATCATTCATTCTTGATTTATCACAATCCAAGGGGCAAATAACAAGGCTGTTTCCTAATCAAATAATCAATTTGTTTGAGTAAAATAATCAAAAAATTATTAATCCTCCATGTAAAATAAAAAAAAAATCAATTTCTGAATAAAATAATTTTAAAAATTATTATTTTCCCAAGTAGAATTGAAAAAAATATTGAAAAATAATCAAATTATGATTTAAATAATAAAAAAAGATTATTTTCTCAACTAAAATTGAAAAAAAAAACTAATTTTGAATAAAAAATCAAAGAAAAGATTATTTTTCCGAGTAAAAATCACAAAAAAAAACAAAATAACCAAATATTTAATTAAATAATCAGAAAGAAATTAATATTTTCTCAAGTAAATTTTGAAAAATAATCAAAAAAAAAAAACAAATCCCAAGTAAAATTACATAAAAATCTAAATAATGAAATTCTGAATTAAATTATCAATAAAAATAAATTATTTTCAATCAATTAATCAGAATAGGGGTAAATGGGGCAGCTTCAGATTGGGGCAGTTTCAGATTTCTTAATTTTCTCAGAGATTTTTGCATGAATAAATTCCTGGTCTTCACACAATGTTTGTAGTCCTTAAGGACTACAATTGACGAAAATTTGCACAGGATCGCCTTGACTGTTTAGATAAAATAAGTGAAAATTGAAAATCACTCACAAACTAGAATTTTGCTGCCGAATTGATTGCGTGTTTTCTCCATTAAAAAAGCCACAATTCGCGTGAAACACAATCAAAGGTTATTGAGAGTTAAGTAGAGATTCTAAATGTGCCCGAACTTTTCCTCCTTGGCACGGCCTTTTCAGTGGGTGGTGGAAAATGCACAAACACTGCACACGGGGCAGTTTCGGATCGCCACGGACTGACAACAGCGCGCTCTGACAGTCTGACGCAACATCACGGTCGAAATTTTCTTGTGGCAAATATTGAAGATTTTTCACAAAGTGCCGTTCTGTGCTGCATTGCTTCATCACGTTAAACGACTTCTTAGTGGAAAAGTGAGAAAATACACGCGAAAATCACTGATTAGAGCAGAAATTTCGAGAAGCACATTTTCGCGGCGCGTCAAGTTGCCACCACTCACGCATGGTGGCGTTGCGACACAGGAAAAATGACGGGCAACTTGCTTTTCGCTCAGACATTTTGACAGTCCGTGCAAGGGTCCAGAAAAGTCGCGAAAATATTACTTTAAAGGCGATTTTTAGCGAAATAAACAGTTTCAGTGCGTAGATTAGAAACCAAAGTGATCATTTGTCCGCGATTTTACAATTCCACAATGGAATTTAAGGTAAATATAAGTGAAAATCTGAAACTGCCCCAGAGCAATCCGAAACATCCCCGTGCGGGGCAGTTTCAGATAAATTACAATATTATTTTTAATCTCCTTTAGAGGAAAAAGGATCAGTTTTAATGCCCAATGAAAGGCATTTTCTGAAGCTCAATAGACGAGAGTTTATTTGAGCGTTGTGATCATTTCAATATATTCAGCCGATTTTTCAAGAAAAAATCCTAAAGTTGGAACAGCATTTCGAATCTGAAGCTGCCCCACTTACCCCTATATTCAAAATTTGATTAGGGGTAAGTGGGGCAGCTTCAGATTTAAAATGCTGTTCCAACTTTAGGATTTTTTCTTGAAAAATCGGCTGAATATATTGAAATGATCTCAACGCTCAAATAAACTCTCGTCTATTGAGCTTCAGAAAATGCCTTTCATTGAGCATTAAAACTGATCCTTTTTCCTCTAAAAGAGGAATGAAAATAATATTGTAATTTATCTGAAACTGCCCCGCACGGGGATGTTTCGGATTGCTCTGGGGCAGCTTCAGATTTTCACTGATATTTACCTTAAATTCCATTGTGGAATTGTAGAATCGCGGACAAATGATCACTTTGATATCTATTCTACGCACTGAAACTGTTTATTTCGCTAAAAATCGCCTTTAAATTACTATTTTCGCGACTTTTCTGGACCCTTGCACGCACTGTCAAAATTTCTGAGCGAAAAGCAAGTTGCCCGTCATTTTTCCTGTATCGCAACGCCACCATGCGTGAGTGGTGGCAACTTCAGTGCCACCACAAATCAAATCAGTGCAAATCAGTGATTTTCGCGTGTATTTTCTCACTTTTCCACTAAGAAGTCGTTTAACGTGATGAAGCAATGCAGCACAGAACGGCACTTTGTGAAAAATCTTCAATATTTGCCACAAGAAAATTTCGACCGTGATGTTGCGTCAGACTGTCAGAGCGCGCTGTTGTCAGTCCGTGGCGATCCGAAACTGCCCCGTGTGCAGTGTTTGTGCATTTTCCACCACCCACTGAAAAGGCCGTGCCAAGGAGGAAAAGTTCGGGCATATTTAGAATCTCTACTTAACTCTCAATAACCTTTGATTGTGTTTCACGCGAATTGTGGCTTTTTTAATGGAGAAAACACGCAATCAATTCGGCAGCAAAATTCTAGTTTGTGAGTGATTTTCAATTTTCACTTATTTTATCTAAACAGTAAAGGCTATCCTGTGCAAATTTTCGTCAATTGTAGTCCTTAAGGACTACAAACATTGTGTGAAGACCAGGAATTTATTCATGCAAAAATCTCTGAGAAAATTAAGAAATCTGAAGCTGCCCCAATCTGAAGCTGCCCCATTTACCCCTAAATATTCCGGAAAATAATCAAAAAATATTCAAAAAATAATCAATTTTAAATCAAATATTCAAAAAATAATCAGAATTTTGTACGAAATAATCAAAAATTTCAGTAAAAATCACAAAAAATCGAAAAAAAAGATTGAATTTTGCAATTAGTTTCAATTACTTAAATTTCAGATTATATAAACTGATCTTAATTCTGTTTGAGGATTTGTTAAGGAACAATTTCAATCTCAATTGTCTAGTTTCGTCTTCAGAAAATACTGAGAAAAACACTGATCGAATTGTGAGGTTATGAATTCACTCAAGAATTTCTTCTTGGAATAATTTTAATCTTGCTAAACTTGGAAATGAGTGAAATATTGAAGAATATCACAATATTTTTGCGAAAATAACAAAGCAAAAAAACAATTCTTCTACAGTTTTATGATATTGTTTGAGGTTATAATTGACTTTGAAGCTTCTTTTTCAAACCAATATGAAGTCTTTTCGAACAAAAATACTCAAATTCTGATGAGAAAAAAGATAAATATTCTTAGTTTAAACACAAATTTTAAAAGTTTGAGGGTTATTTTATCACATAATTAAAAAATAAAGCGATCAAATTGATTTTTCTATTTAAAGTAAGTTTAGAAAATGCTTCAATTTGTTGAAATTTAAGCTTTTGCATTTTTCTGCAATGTAAGTGATATTTTTTTGAGGTTATGTTTGACTTTAAGGCTTTTTCTCAATCAAAATGCAGTTTTTTTTCATCAAAAATACTAAAATCTCCTAAGAAAAAGAGAAATAATCTTAGCTTAAGAACAAATTTTTATAATTTTAAGGGTTTTTTTTTTGCCAAATCAATCACATAACCTAAAAAATCACATAAAATTGATTTTTCCAAGCAAAAAAAAAAATTAGAAAATGCGTCAATTTATTGAAACATAAGCTGTTTCAGTTCAAATATTTTATATATTTTACTATTTTCAATTCCTAAACACTTTACTTAAATTAATTGTTCAAAAAAGTTTTTTTTAGAAAGCTTTTTAAGCAGTTTTAAGCATATTTTTCACTTGGTTTTCAAGCGAAATTCTTCACATTTCAAAACATTTCTCTTCAATATTAGACGTAATCAAATGCAGAAGAATCAAAAATCGGAAGAAACTAAGAAAAAAATAGTATTCTTATGTTAGAAATGAGTAAACGAAGAGTTGCTGCACTTCTTAGATCTGCTGAAAGAGGAGAAAGACTGATTTCTAACCAAGTTTCTTAACCGAGTTTGGCAAAAACCTTTGGAAGAAAGGGGAAAAGATGTTGAAACAGGGGAAAATTCTACAAAATCATTTCACATAATATTTATTTCTCCGAAAACTCACAAATCAACTCTTCATTGAGATTCTTGAAACCATCTTCAATTCCAATTCGAAGTTTTTCGTTGGCATTCGCTTGATCTTCGGCAAATTTCTTGATTCTTTCTTCGATGGCATCTTGGAAGTCTTCAGGAGTCGTCGAATGATCTTGAAGCAATTCTTCTATGTCTTTCTCAACAGTCAGCAGCAGTTCTTCATGGATCTTCGCGTGATCTTCGAGTAGTTTCCTGAATCTCTCCTTGCCGGCATTCAGGACTTCTCTGGCCTTCGCGTAACGTTCGTATAAATTCAGGAATCCTTCCATGATGGCACCGAAAAGTTCCTTGTAGTTTTTCGCTTGATCCTTGTGCAATTTCCTGAATCCTTCCGCGGCAGCATCCATCAGCACTTCGCTGGCCTTCCCAGGCTCTGTCGCCAAACGCAATCTTTCTTCAAAGATCTCCTTCTTGCTCAGCTTCTTCGTGGCCATCTTGCGCTTCTTTCGCTGCGGCGAAGCGACAGACGGATAAGATAAGCCGGATTTCTCGTCAGATGAACCAAATTCTCGCAAGAGATTTTGCTGAGTGAAACTCTGAACGTCGGAATGACGGCGTTTCAGCTTCTGCATTTCTTTGCTCACTTCTTCCTTAGCAGCCATTCTTGTCAAGACACTTCGCACAACCAAGTCAACTCGAAAACTGACCTCAACAGCCCAAAAGGACGAGTATTTATATTTTTGTGGGCTGTGAAAGAGTGGGGGAAAGGTATTAAGAATGAATTTTAGCCCCCAAAGTTATTTATCCGTCCTTTACAGTGGTCAGATTTTAAATGACCACGTGAAGCTAGAAATCTGAAATTTTCCACCAATCTTCGGTCATTAATAAGCAATGACCATGCCATGTTTCAGGACATTCGGCCTAATCCTTAATCCCTTTGTGATATCAAAACTGAGCCAAAGCAGAAAACAAACCGAGATTTTAAATAGCGCCGTTTCAGTAACCTTTGATTATTTATCCAGTACATTGATTTTGGGTTCTTAAAGTGGTTCAAATTAATCCGAGACGTCTTCAGGATAATCGTCCTGTAGATTTTCACATTTTATCGGGATTTTGTAAGTATTTTATATCACAATTTGATTAAAAGAATATCAAATTATGGGGTTGTTAGCAATAAATGGCTTCAAAGGATCGTACGGAGATTTTTTGACTGCGTAAGAAAGGACATTTTATCAAGAAAATAACCAGAAGGATCTCTTATCCCAGCAAGAGAGAAAAAAGTGTCGCGAAAAGCTTTTTCAATCATTTTTTTCAAGATATTTAAGACGAATTTCGTCATGTCTTCTTCTCAGATCCATTAAGAATTGCTCCTTAAGGTCCCTGTGATCCTTTTTAATTACCGCGAGAAATAGATTTAATGGAGTTTGTATAAAAAAGCAAAGACAATTATAGTAAAAACAGACTTATTTTAAAACCCAACCGTTTTTTTCCAATTCGCATTCGCCAAATACAAATATTCACATTGAATTCAATTATAATCTAATCTAAGACAGTTTATCAACGAATTAAATGCAATCTGGAAATATTCTAATTGTCAGCTGGTCAGAAAAGTCAAAATTGCAATTATTTTAGGAACACAAATTGATAATTTAGCATTAAAATTCGCTGCAAAATTTGCCGAATTTTAACTTAAACAGCCATTAATAGAAAGAATATTAATTATTGCTCTATAATAATTATTTTGTGAATGTTTCAAATGACTTTATTGATTATTTATTTAAATTTTAACTGAATTACACAAAAATTAGGGAAAAATCTGAAAATTTTACTGTCCAAAAGTTGATTTTAAATAAATTTTTAGCACATTTTATCCAAACAAGTTGTAAGAAAATAATTTTAAAGACTTTTCATTGATTTTTTTAAGGTTATCATTTAAAGAAAATTCAAAATTTGCCATTTGGAAACAAACATTTGAGGAAAATCCTGAAGAAATATGAAATCAGGATGTTTATCAAAGAAGTAATTTTGCAAAATATTGCAATTTAAGACGGATTTCTTGGGAAAAAGTGAACGGCTTTAATTTATGAAAAATCTAAAATTAACTCTTCATAGTTTTCAATTCATCCATCGAGAATAGAAGTGAGAAAATTGAATTTTGAGTCTATAATTAGGCGGAAAGCATTTGTAAATTAACACTTTGCAGATTTAAAGGTAATTTTTATGGTTTTGCAACACTTAAATAATATTTTTAAGAGATTAAATCTGTCTTAAATTGAGTCACAAAATTTAGAAAAGCATTAAGAAAATCCCTTTTCCAGGTAAAGAAAAAAAAATCTAGTCAAAAAGCAATTAAGAAACATTTATTTTCTGCTCAAGTGTTGATTGATTTTCGATGTGAATTTAAAGAATTGAGTTGAAATCATCAAATTCAAGTGAAAAATCACTCACAAATGACGGATAAATTGATGGGAAAAATGTCTTTCTTCAAGAACTAATATTTAATTTGGGTGAAAAGCAGTGCAAAAACCCCCAAATTAACTCTTAATCGATATGCAAACGACACAATTGTTTGCCCTCAACACTGAAACTCTTTCCCACCCCCATCTTCTCATCTCCCTTAAATGGAGTTCTTGCGGTGATTTCACATGGAAAACCCTTGCCAGACATTTTCACGCCAGCGTTGAAATTTGAAAAGGGGTCAAATGTTTAAAATTTTCCTGTCCATCCAACTTTTCCACCATCTGTCGGCCAAATGTGCTCCTGCAGAAACTTTTCCCTCCCCCACCAACCCCTCCAAACCTCCCTTTTCCATCGGCCACGGATCTGAGCGACTCACTGAGAAAATATTATTTATTCCCTGGGCATGAAATTTTGCCATTTGACTGCACAATTCTGCCATCAGTTGCAGAAAGATGATTTTCCCGGGCAATTCAGAGAGTCCAGACTGTGTCAGCTGTCCGTCCTTTTGCGCCTCCGCCGGCAATCTCCCTGTCCAGGACATTCCTCTCGGCAATCCAGAGAGAGAGAGAAGAATCACGTCTGGCGGCAGTTAATTTTACACCCAGATTCCCGCCAATTGTGCCAGAAGATCTTTCAGCTGTTCTTGCACTGTCAATTCACGGACGCAAATAGATTCCGCGCCGCAGTCTTTCTCTCTCAGGTCATCAAATGCAATTATTTCCCCCTTCGTCGCCCCATCCACACCCAAGGGGCAAATCACAGGGTGATTTGGGAGGGAAACTTTGTTGTTCTCTAATCAAAAAATTCACTTATTTGAGGAAAATAATCAAAAAATTATTATTTTCCCAAGTAAAATTGAAAAAATAGAATTCTGAATTGAATATAAAATAAAAAAAAGATTTTTTCCTCCAAAAAATATATTGAAAAACAATCAAATTATTGAATTAAGTAAGAAAAAGATTATATAGCCAAGTAAAATTGAAAAATAATTAAATTCTGAATGAAATAATTTTTAAAAAAGGTTATTTTCCCGAGTAAAATTGAAAAATAATTAAATTCTGAATGAAATAATTTTTAAAAAAGGTTATTTTCCCAAGTAAAATTACAAAATTATCAAAAAACAACATCAAATTCTAAATTAAATAATCAAGAAAAGATTGTTTTCCCGAGAAAAATTATCAAAACAATAAAAATTTTGAATAAAATAAATTGAAAAATGATTATTTTCTGAACTGAAATTGAAGAAAAAAAAATCCAATTTTGAATAAAAAATCAAAGAAAACATTATTTTTCCGAGTTAAATCACACAAAAAACCCCAAAATAACCAAATTATTTAATAGTCAAGAAATAAATATTTTCCCAATTTTAAATACCAAAAAAACAACAAAAGAACCAAATACTGAAAAAAAACAAGAAATAATTATTTTTTAAAGTAAAGTAGATAAAAAAAAACTATTTTTGAATCAAATAATCAAAAAATGATTGATTTCCAAATTTATAAAATGCAAAAGAATCAAATTTTGAATAAAATAATAACAAAATCAAATAAATATATTTCCAAAGTTTTATTGAAAAATAATCAAATTCTAAATAACATATAAAAAAAAGATTTTTTTTTCTTTTTAATCAATGAATTCAAAATATTCCGAATTTTCACAATTATTCAACCCAGTAAAAACAGCCACGATGGAAAACCGCGGGATTCCCTCAGATTTTTCCATACACAAATTTCTATGGAGTCTGTCCGCGGATATCCACTGGTTTTTCAATGGGGACTCCTGCAGGGAAGTCAATGGTTTTTCCACACCTCTTAAGCCCATAAAAGAAACCTCTTTGGCCTCTTTTCAATGGTTTATCAGTGGACTTTCCTGCGGGATTCCTGCAGGAAAGTCAATTGAAAATCCTTCAGGGATAAAAAGGACCCATAATGATGGATTTTCAGTGGATATTTGCCAGGAATCCCGCAGGAAAGTCCATTGAAAATCCTTCAAGTTTAAATTGGACACAAAACGATGGATTTTCAGTGGATATTTGCGAGGAATCCCGCAGGAAAGTCCATTGAAAATCCTTCAAGTTTAAATTGGACCCAAAACGATGGATTTTCAGTGGATATTTGCGAGGAATCCCGCAGGAAAGTCCATTGAAAATCCTTCAAGTTTAAATTGGACACAAAACGATGGATTTTCAGTGGATATTTGCGAGGAATCCCAGGAAAGTCCATTGAAAATCCTTCAAGTTAAATTGACCCAAAACGATGGATTTTCAGTGGATATTTGCGAGGAATCCCGCAGGAAAGTCCATTGAAAATCCTTCAAGTTTAAATTGGACCCAAACGATGGATTTTCAGTGGATATTTGCGAGGAATCCCGCAGGAAAGTCCATTGAAATCCTTCAAGATTAAAGGACACAAAACGATGGATTTTCAGTGATATTTGCGAGGAATCCCGCAGGAAAGTCCATTGAAAATCCTTCAAGTTTAAATTGGACCCAAAACGATGGATTTTCAGTGGATATTTGCGAGGAATCCCGCAGGAAAGTCAATTGAAAATCCTTCAAGTTTAAATTGGACACAAAACGATGGATTTTCAGTGGATATTTGCGAGGAATCCCGCAGGAAAGTCCATTGAAAATCCTTCAAGTTTAAATTGGACACAAAACGATGGATTTTCAGTGGATATTTGCGAGGAATCCCGCAGGAGGGTTCATTGAAAATCCTTCAGGGATGAACAGGACCCAAAACGATGGAATTTCCGTGGACTTTCCTGCGGGATTCCTGCAGGAAAGTCTACTGTTTGCCCACTGTTTAAGATGAGGGTTTCTGAACAGTGAATATCCACTGGATTTTTGACGGGCAAGTCCACTGTTTGCCCGGCCTTAAGGACGAAGGATTTGGCGTTAGGGATCCTCGCGGGAATCCTATAGTATGGAAAAACGATGGATAATCGATGGACAGCGGATTGTGTTTTTACTGGGTATTAATCTTCTTAACGCAGTTTTTGAAGATCTCTTGTTGATATCTTGAGGTTATGTGACTTTTTAGGCCACTTTAGGCCTTGATTTGATCATAGTTGTGATGGTAAAACAGCTGTTGTGATGTTGAATAGATTTCTGTGTCTGGGCGTCAGTTTGAAATTGACACAAGCCGAGTGGACAAGTGTTAAGCTGTGTGCTGAAATCTCTGGTGAGACTATCAGAGCCGACATTGGCGGCCGAGGGTGGGAAAGATAGTGTTTGACAGTGTTTCATTAACCCTCAGCCATTGACTCCGTCCGAAAGCGGCTTACAGTGTCAATACATGCGATTAAAAGTGTTCTCTGGACTCTCTCGACACCCTCGTCATGTCCATGGGCTGGAAATCCCCGAAAGCTCTCGTGCATCGTGTGTAAAATATCGCTTTCAATATTTTATTGGGCGTCTGCGTCTGTGTGTGTGTTTTAGATGTTGAGTCTCTCCAGCACACTTGCCACCCACCTTGATTTATAGCCACATATCTCTATCATATGAGATTTCCACATCGCACTCGAGCCCTTTTCCTCCCCATTTAAATACATCAATATCATGTTGAGATAAGTGCTCGAATGCGCAAGAATAAATGTCGATTTCCATTGAAAAATCATTTCGCATGATTCATATTCCACAAAGGGGGAAATAATACAGTCCAGAAGTGGTGTACAAACTCAACAGGAAGTCCTTAAGAAGTGGAAGTGTTGAAAAAAACTACAATATTCCTTTCCTCAATGCTTCTTTCTCTGATAAATCATCAAAATTCTTTGAATTTCCTTCGATTTTCATGAAGAAACAAAGGTTATAATCTTTTTTCTAGGTTATGTGACGAATCGAGAACAGATTTAGTGAATAATTCGCATTCTAAAACATTAATTCTGCTAGTTTTTGGCAGAATTAAGCATTTTCAGGCAATTAACAGTGATTTTTTGATCTTTTGATGCCAAGAAACACTGCAAATTGTGCTAAGATCGAACATAACCTCAAAAATTATCATCATTTTGAACAAATTTTACATAAATTCTGCTAGTTTTGGCTGAATTAAGCGTTTGCGGGCAATTGACAGTGCTTTTTTTATCCTTTTATGTCCAAGAAACACTTGAAATTCTGCTAAAATTGAACATAACCTCAAAGATAATCATCTCTGGACACTTGGAAAATGTCCTTTGACACAACTTTCTAGACAATTTGACTGTGAATCAGCAATTTTGAGTTCTAAAGATGATTTTAACATCTAAAAAGCTTCTAATTGTAGTAATTTAAGAACTCTTAGTGATAATTTTGAGGTTATGATTGGAGAAAAATGCTTTTAAAAGCAGTTTTCAGTGAATTCTTATACAAATTTCGGATTGAAACTCAATACAACATAATCTTCCCCTCGAATTAGACTCATTTGATGCCAAGAAATGGCTTTAATTGTGTTCAGATCAAACATAACCTCAAAAATTATCATCATTTTGGACAAATTTGACATAAATTCTGATAGTTTTGGCTGAATTAAGCATTTGCGAGCAATTAACAGTGATTTCTTGATCTTTTGATGCCAAGAAACACTGAAAATTCTGCTAAGATTTAACATAACCTCAAAAATAGTCATTTGAACTTGAAAAATATCAGTTTAGACAACTTTCTGGACATTTCTGACGGCGAATCGTCAATTTTAAGATCATTAGCAAAGCATAAGAGATGATTTTATGATCCAGAAAACTTCCGAACGGAGTTTTAAAAGATTTCTTAGTGATATTTTTGAGGTTATGGTCGTAAAAACACCCAAAAAGCGGTTTTAAGTGGTTTCTAACAGAAATATCGAATGGAAACTTAAAACAAACGTTATCTGAACTTGAATTGAACTCCTTTGATGCCAAGAAACACAGAAAATTGTGTTAAAATTCAACATAACCTCAAAAATGGTAATTTAGACACTTGGAAAATGTCCATTTAGACGACTTTCTGCGCAATTTTGACTGATAATCAGTAATTTTGAGATCATTGACAAATTTTGAAGAGTTTTTAAGTGATATTTTGAGGTTATGGTTGCAAAAGACGCTCTAAAAAGCAGTTTTTAGTGAATTCTTATATAAATATGGAATAGAAACTCAATACAACATAAATTACCCTTGAATTTGACTCCTTTGATGCTAAGAAATGCTTTAAATTGTGCTACGATAAAACATAACCTCAAAAATGTCATTTGGACTTGGAAAACGTTTCTTTAAAACACTTCCTGGGCGTTTGTTGACTCTGAATCAGCCATTTTGAGTTTGAAAAGATGATTTCATCATTTAGAAAGCTTCTAATTGGTGTCTTTTAAGATCTCTTAGTGATATTTTTGAGGTTATGGTCGGAAAAGACACCCAAAAAAGTGATTTTAACTAAATTCTTACACAAATATTGCATGGAAACTTAATATAAAATAATTTTCGCCTTGAAATTGGACATCTTTGATGCCAAGAAAAGCCTCAAATTGCGCTAAGATCAAACATAACCTCAAAAATAGTCATTTAGAACACTTTTTGGACAATTTTGAGTGTGAATCAGCAATTCTTAGTTAATTTGCAAATTATAACAGATGATTTTGTGATCTAAAAAGCTTCCAAACGAGGTTTTGAAGATCTTTTGGTGATATTTTTGAGGTTATGTTCGGAAAAATACCCAAAAACGTAGTTCAAAAACGATTCTTGCAGAAATTTTTCATAAGACATATTTTCTCCCCCTTTGATATTCCGCCGGGTTGAAGATTCTCCACATGGCGTGAGTGTTTTATATCAAATTCCACCCTTAGCAAGAAAAATCCCACCCCCTCCGAATGCCCATCAACGATCATTACTATTAATACACATTTTTATTTCAATGACTTGCTAAATCCTCAGTCTGTCCGGAGTGTTTTTTTTTTTCTTTCCACTCTCTTCCACTGCGAAATCCGACGAGTCGACGAGAAAAATGATTCTGCAAATCAGTGATGAAGAGCTTAAAGTGGCAGTGAAACAAAGCTTTTGTGCGGAAATGAATAAAAATGCAACTCATCTCGCGATTATGATTCATTTCTCTCTCTCTCTCTTTGGGCATATTTCACATGGCATTTCAGCATCTGTGAGAGTCATATTTTTCAGTGTGTGTTCAACATGTCAAGAAAGCTCCACTTGAGAGCTTTTGACATTGTGGAAACTTTGTCGTGCTTTTTGGTCAGTTTCAAGCTCAGTTTTCTAAGTCACAAGTTTTGCGTGGATTTTTTTCTAATCCCAGTAATAAACAAGTGTTGAATTTGCTTTGAAACCACTTTTTTTTTTTCTTACAATAAGAAAATTCTTTGAGAATCCAAAGCACGATTTAACACATTTTGTATGTCCTGAAAAATTAAAGTAAAATTAGCAAAAATTGTTCTATTAAATGGTTTTCGACTTCATTATGTTCAAAGATTTCTTTGCCTATTGTAAAGATTCTCTATCGGCTTTTTTAGAGAATTACTTTGCTCGGAGGAAAGTCGCCTCTCGATTTCTTCAAGAGGTTTCCTTTGCTCCCCTCTAGAGACCAAAGTATCTTCTGCAAACAGTGCAAGGCGCGTCCTGTATGGACTGAAAAATGCCTTCGGTCAACGGCAATTCAATGCCACCGGGCTTTAAGCAAGAATCCTTCCTGGTGAGTGCCTCCGATTTGCACTGAACTTATGGTTTAGCCTCAGAAAATACTTCTTTCTCTACTGCCGCTTTTACTGGAGCTCCTTGAAGAGGAGCAGCCGCTGGTAGAGGCAGGGAAAGAGCCAACTCTGGCCGCTAATATGAATGGCAAGAGTGCCGCTGATATTAGCCAGAGACTTAGCCGCTGAAAGAAGCACTTGAGGTGCTGCGGACAAGGCTAAGTGGTCCTGAGAAGTCGCAAATATTAATGGAAGGGAAGCTTACTTATTGAAAGGTGCTGGATTTCCATGCGAAGTCTGATTTATTCAATGCATTACATCGTCTTTTATACACAAAATTCTTATTCCTACTTAATTAATTCGGCGACAAATTCAAAGTGACCAAAGAAGTGAAGAAAAGTGGTGGCGAGAAATGCATCCGCTGCATTTTTCTGAATGTATCAACAAGGATTCAAGTCAGGACTTGATCCTTGTTGAGCTTAGAAATGGTGGTATTATTTTCTAATCTAGCTGAAATTTGAAACCTTTTTCACCTAAACCTGGCGATTAAGATGTATATCTATTAGTTAAACTAAGTTTGCTTGGCCTGAGAATGTTAGAAATAGTAAGAAAAAATTGTGTCTCAATTTTCGGACTTAAATCTTAACATTCATTTACTGCATGTTTCAACCGGAACAAAGTTTGTAAAAATTTGTTATATTTCGTAAAAATTTTGAGATTTTTACGAAAAATTACCTCTTTTTACATACTTTTTGTAACTTTTCGTGAAAAAGGCAATTACTATCGTGTTTAACAAGCTTTGTCACACTATTTCAACTATTTTTTTCTTTCTGTGTACTCACAATTTAGCTCAGATTAAAGAATAAATCTATGCAAAAATGAGCATAATAATTACCCAGTAAAAAGAAATCTGCTATCCGCCGTTTTTCCAACACATTTCCGTCATGTTGCTCCAGAGCCCAAATTATGCTGGATTCCTGCAGAAAATCCACCGTCAAATCCGCCATCTGAAAATGACGGACTCCGCACTGCGGGATTCCTGTAAGAATCCTTAAAGCCAAATCCTTTTTCACTAAACGGGAAGACAAACGGTGGAAGAATCTTGCAAGATTCCTTCAGGAATCCCGAATTCAAATTCCTTCACTTTAAAGACCGTTCAAATGCCGGAAGCATTCCGCAAGATTCCATTAACAATCCTGCAGGCAAATTCTCTCATTTTAAATGACGGAAAAAACGCTGGAATCCTCCCACAAGATTCCACCACGATTCTTCAAGGCAGAATATCTCATTTAAAAAGCCGGGAAAGCGCTGGAAACATCCCGCAAGATTCCACCACAAATCCTCCAGCCAAATTCCCACACAGTTGAAAGGCTGAGACGCTGGAAGCGCCAGGACGAAAGATTTGCCATGACGGATTATTGCTGGAATCTTGCGAGAGAATTCCAGCAAGATGGCAGCTGTCAAAAGTGGGTCATCTTGCGTGATTTCGGCAAGGAAATCCGGTGAAATTCCACCATTGTCCTTGCTGGAGTTTCAACGCGATTTTCCTCTATAATTCCGTCGAGAAATTCCGAGACCCAAAACCTTCGGGACATAATAATAAATAGCAGAATCATCCGGTGAAAATATTGCGGAATTCCGCGTATTTTCAGCGGATTTTTGGTGGAAGATTCCGCTGCGGAAAACAGCGGAGATAGAGGAAAATCCGGCAGGAATCCCGCACGATTCCTATAGGACTGTTTTTACTGGGTTCTTAAACAACAGACAGTGAATGAATTTTCTGTATGTTTGTCTGCATAGATATGCCCAAGGGGGAGATAATATAGTCCAGAAGTGGTGTACAAGTTCAGTAGAAGTATTTGGAAGTGGAAAAGTTTCAATATTTTCACTATAATGCGTTCAAAAATCACTTTCAAAAGGAATTAACACAATAATTGGAGAAAAAACATTAGTTTTCACCTATTTCTAGGTTATGTTATGAATTTAAGAAGAAACTTTGACACAAAATAACCTCCAAAATCATTCATTTTCGCGCCTAAGATGGTATCATTTGCATTAACTGATAGAATTTGAATGAAATCTGTTGAAAATCACAAGTTTTCAATACAAAACTGTGTTAATAACACTTAAGATTGACACATAACCTCGAAAATACTGTTTCAGAATACAAAAATATGCAATTTCAGAGGTTTTTGATTGATTTTCTACACTAAAATAGATTAATATTCCCTAAATTTTTCTTTCAAACATTCCGAATAGGATTCTTTCAAGGAATATTTTGGATATTTGAAGATAATTTTGAGGTTATGTTTTAAAATTCCACCAAAAGAGCGTTTTAAAATTGAATCTCATGAAAATTTCTGCTGGAAACTTTAAATATTTCTTCAAAACTGTTCCTTTGTAAACTTTAAAAGTAATTCAAGTGAAAATTGCGTCTTTTCCGGGACAAAGAGTCCTAAATTTGAGGTTATGATACGAAAAAGGAGAAGAAATTGCGTGAAAAATGCTCAACAAAATTTAAAATATTTATACAATTGTTTATTTCAACTGAAACTCGGGTTTTATATTTATTTTGCGTTTGAAATTTCAATTAAAAACCATTTGACTAAGAAAAAAGCTCATTTCAGAAAGCTTTTTTTCACAATTTTGTCATAAATGTCAAAAATGCTGGATTCTAACGACAAATGAAGACACTTTTCTCATAAAATATCTTTTAAATTTCTCATATCTGAACAAATTGAAGTGAAAAATTGATAAAATTGAGGAATTTCCACAGTTTGAATGCTGAGAAAATGAGGAAAATCGCTAATATTTACACAAAGGGAAAATCATTTGTGATTTTAAGTCAAATTTTGATTATTTCGTACAAAATTCTGATAATTTTCTCAATATTTGATAAGAATTTGATTATTTTTTGATTTTTTTTTTCATTATTCCCTGAATATTTGATTTAAAATTGATTATTTTTTCAATATTTTTTGATTATTTTCTGAATATTTGATAAGAATTTGATTATTTTTGATTTTTTAAATTATTTCCTGAATATTTGATTTAAAATTGATTATTTTTTCAATATTTTTTGATTATTTTCTGAATATTTGATAAGAATTTGATTATTTTTTGATTTTTTAAATTATTTCCTGAATATTTGATTTAAAATTGATTATTTTTTCAATATTTTTTGATTATTTTCTGAATATTTGATAAGAATTTGATTATTTTTTGATTTTTTAAATTATTTCCTGAATATTTTGAACAGATCATATTATTATTTTTCATTATTTTTTGATATTTTCGAATATTTATAAATTTGATTATTTTTTGATTTTTTAAAATAATTTCCTGAATATTGATTTAAAATTGATTATTTTCAATATTTTTTTGATTATTTTCTGAATATTTGATAAGAATTTGATTATTTTTTATTTTTTAAATATTTCCTGATATTTGATTTAAAATTGATTATTTTTTCAATATTTTTGATTATTTCTGAATATTTGTAGAATTTGATTATTTTTTGATTTTTTAAATTATTCTGAATATTTGATTTAAAATTGATTATTTTTTCAATAGTTTAAATTATTTTCTGAATATTTGATAAGAATTTGATTATTTTTTGATTTTTTAAATTATTTCCTGAATATTTGATTTGAAATTGATTATTTTTTCAATATTTTTTGATTATTTTCTGAATATTTGATAAGAATTTGATTATTTTTGATTTTTTAAATTATTTCCTGAATAGGTATTTGATTTAAAATTGATTATTTTTTCAATATTTTTTTTTATTATTTACGGAATATTTGATAAGAATTTGATTATTTTTTGATTTTTTAAATTATTTCCTGAATATTTGATTTAAAATTGATTATTTTTTCAATATTTTTTGATTATTTACGGAATATTTGATGAAAAATTGTGTAGGGGTAAATGGGGCAGCTTCAGATTGGGGCAGCTTCAGATTTCTTAATTTTCTCAGAGATTTTTACATGAATAAATTCCTGGTCTTCACACAATGTTTGTAGTCCTTAAGGACTACAATTGACGAAAATTTGCACAGGATAGCCTTGACTGTTTAGATAAAATAAGTGAAAATTGAAAATCACTCACAAACTAGAATTTTGCTGCCGAATTGATTGCGTGTTTTCTCCATTAAAAAAGCCACAATTCGCGTGAAACACAATCAAAGGTTATTGAGAGTTAAGTAGAGATTCTAAATGTGCCCGAACTTTTCCTCCTGATCACGGCCTTTTCAGTGGGTGGTGGAAAATGCACAAACACTGCACACGGGGCAGTTTCGGATCGCCACGGACTGACAACAGCGCGCTCTGACAGTCTGACGCAACATCACGGTCGAAATTTTCTTGTGGCAAATATTGAAGATTTTTCACAAAGTGCCGTTCTGTGCTGCATTGCTTCATCACGTTAAACGACTTCTTAGTGGAAAAGTGAGAAAATACACGCGAAAAACACTGATTTGCACTGATTTGATTTGTGGTGGCACTGAAGTTGCCACCACTCACGCATGGTGGCGTTGCGACACAGGAAAAATGACGGGCAACTTGCTTTTCGCTCAGACATTTTGACAGTCCGTGCAAGGGTCCAGAAAAGTCGCGAAAATATTACTTTAAAGGCGATTTTTAGCGAAATAAACAGTTTCAGTGCGTAGAATAGATATCAAAGTGATCATTTGTCCGCGATTCGACAATTCCACAATGGAATTTAAGGTAAATATCAGTGAAAATCTGAAACTGCCCCACAGTAATCCGAAACATCCCCGTGCGGGGCAGTTTCAGATAAATTGCAATATTATTTTCATTCTCCTTTAGAGGAAAAAGGATCAGTTTTAATGCCCAATGAAAGGCATTTTCTGAAGCTCAACAGACGAGAGTTTATTTGAGCGTTGTGATTATTTCAATATATTCAGCCGATTTTTCAAGAAAAAATCCTAAAGTTGGAACAGCATTTTCAATCTGAAGCTGCCCCACTTACCCCTATTTCAGACAAATTCTGATTATTTTTTTGATTATTTTCCGGAATATTCAATCAAAATTTTGAATATAAGTTTAATAATTGTAAATATTTGGAATATTTTGATTATTTGATTGAAAATAATTTATTTTTTATTGATCAATTAATTCAGAATTTTATTATTGAGATTTTTATGTAATTCTTTCTTGGGATTTGTTTGTTTGTTTGATTATTTTACTCAAAATATGATTGTTTTTCAAAATCTACTTGAGAAAATATTCTTTTTTTCTGATTATTTAATTCAATATTTGGTTATTTTGATTTTTTGTAATTTTTTTTTCAATTATTTTTCAATTTTTGCTTGAGAAAATATTCATTTTTTGACTGTTTAATTCAGAATTTGGTTATTTTGCATTTTTTTGGTGATTTTTCTCGGGAAAAAAATCTTTTCTTTGATTTTTTATTCAAAATTTACTTGAGAAAATAATCTTTTTTTTATTATTTAAATCATAATTTGATTATTTTTCAATTTTTTTTCAATTCTAATTAGAAAAATAATTATTTTTTAAATTATTTTAATCAGAATTTGATTTTTTTTTCAATTTAACTTGGAAAAATAATCTTTTTTTATTATTTAAATCATAATTTGATTATTTTTCAATTTTTTTTTCAATTTTACTTAGGAAAATAATTATTTTTTAAATTATTTTAATCAGAATTTGATTTTTTTTCACAATTTAACTTGGAAAAATAATCTTTTTTTATTACTTAATTCAAAATTTGATTGTTTTTCAGTATTATTTGGGAAAAAAATCTTTTTTTTTAAATGTTTAATTCAGAATTCTATTTTTTTTTCAATTTTACTTAAAAAAAAATTCATTTTTTGATTATTTTACTCAAATAATTGAATTTTTTGATTAGAAAACATTAAGTTTCCTCAAAAATCACCCCTTATTATTTGCCCCTTGGATTTACATTTACGGCCTTTGTTTGCGCAACCAACGAAAGATACTTAAACTTTGTGCTTAATCTCAATTTTGCATTTCTCTCTCCCCCCCCCCCCCCAAAAATGAAAATCATTATGAGTGGCCGTAATTGAATTACTTCAAACCGCGAAAAGCGTCTTGCAGAAAAGCTTTCGCGCCAAAGAAGCGCAATTCAATCAATTCTGTGTCTGATGGTGGATTTTGATGAATCTCTGTGTGTTTGTGTGTCCTGGAGATTTGGGACTCGCAGATCCTCATGAATAATTCCCCAAGGAAAATTGGGGACTGAGACGCTCATCCAGAGCAAATAAATGCAAATAAATAAATGGTAATTGAACATTTGGGTTCAATTTGGGCACGAGGCAATTGCAATTTAGTCGCCTATTTTTTTCACCCCCCAAATTTCACCCCCGCGTGCAACACTCGGAGAGAAAAAGAGCGTCATTTTGTCGTGTTGTCCGGAGAATGGGGTGAAATCCAAGGGGCAAATCACAAGAGACGATTTTTGAGGGAAACTTAGTTGTTCACCAATCAAAAAATTCAATTATTTCTGTAAAATAATCAAAAAAATTAATATTTTTTTTAAGTAAGATTGAAAAAAATAGAATTCTGAATTAAACATTAAAAAATAAAGATTGTTTTCCTAAATAATATTGAAAAACAATAAAAATTTTGAATTAAGTAATAAAAGAAAGATTATTTTCCCAAGTAAAATTGAAAAATAATTTAAATTCTGAATAAAATAATCAAAAAATTAAATATTTTTTCGAGAAAAATTGAAAAATAATCAAAAAAGTCAAATTTTAAATTAAATAATAATAAAAATTGAATATTTTTTCAAGAAAAATCGACAAATAATCAAAAAAGTCAAATTTTAAATTAAATAATAATAAAAATTGAATATTTTTTCAAGAAAAATTGACAAATAATCAAAAAAGTCAAATTTTGAATTAAAAAATAATAAAAATTGCATATTTTTTCAAGAAAAATTTTAAAAATAATCAAATTTTAAATTAAATAACAAAAAAAATTGAATTTTTTTCAAAGTAAAATTACAAAATTATCAAAAAAAATCAAATTTTAAATTGAATAATCAAGAAAAGATTGTTTTCCCGAGAAAAATTGAAAAACAATCAAATTTTGAGTAAAATAAATTTAAAAATTATTATTTTCTGAACTGAAATTGAATAAAAAAAAATCAAAGAAAACATTATTTTTTCGAGTTGAATCACACAAAAAACCCCAAAAAACCCACTTTCTGAATTTAAATAGTCAAGAAATAAATATTTTCCCAAATAAAATTTGAAAAAAGTTATTATTTTCCCAAATAAAAATTACAAAAAAAATTAAAATAACCAAATACTGAATTAAATGATCAAATAAATTATTTTTTTTCCAGAGTAAAAATACAAAATAATCAAATTTAACAAAAAAATCAAGAAATCAATTTTTTCTAAAGTAAAGTTGATAAAAAAAAACAATTTTTGAATCAAAGAATCAAAAATTGATTGATTTCCAAATTTATAAATTGCAAAAGAATCAAATTTTGAATAAAATAATAACAAAATCAAATAAATATTTTCCAAATTTGTATTGAAAAATAATCAAATTCTAAATAACATATAAAAAAGATTTTTTTTTTATAATATTCACAAAATAATCAAAAAAATAATCAGAATTCTGTATGAAATAAAAAAATTTCAATGATAAATATTTAGAAAATAATCAGAAAATAATCAGAATTTTGTATAAAATAGGGGTAAGTGGGGCAGCTTCAGATTCAAAATGCTGTTCCAACTTTAGGATTTTTTCTTGAAAAATCGGCTGAATATATTGAAATGATCACAACGCTCAAATAAACTCTCGTCTATTGAGCTTCAGAAAATGCCTTTCATTGGGCATTAAAACTGATCCTTTTTCCTCTAAAGGAGAATGAAAATAATATTGTAATTTATCTGAAACTGCCCCGCACGGGGATGTTTCGGATTGCTCTGGGGCAGCTTCAGATTTTCACTGATATTTACCATAAATTCCATTGTGGAATTGTAGAATCGCGGGCAAATGATCACTTTGGTTTCTAATCTACGCACTGAAACTGTTTATTTCGCTAAAACTCGCATTTAAAGTAATATTTTCGCGACTTTTCTGGACCCTTGCACGCACTGTCAAAATGTCTGAGCGAAAAGCAAGTTGCCCGTCATTTTTCCTGTATCGCAACGCCACCATGCGTGAGTGGTGGCAACTTCAGTGCCACCACAAATCAAATCAGTGCAAATCAGTGTTTTTCGCGTGTATTTTCTCACTTTTCCACTAAGAAGTCGTTTAACGTGATGAAGCAATGCAGCACAGAACGGCACTTTGTGAAAAATCTTCAATATTTGCCACAAGAAAATTTCGACCGTGATGTTGCGTCAGACTGTCAGAGCGCGCTGTTGTCAGTCCGTGGCGATCCGAAACTGCCCCGTGTGCAGTGTTTGTGCATTTTCCACCACCCACTGAAAGGGCCGTGCCAAGGAGGAAAAGTTCGGGCACATTTAGAATCTCTACTTAACTCTCAATAACCTTTGATTGTGTTTCACGCGAATTGTGGCTTTTTTAATGGAGAAAACACGCAATCAATTCGGCAGCAAAATTCTAGTTTGTGAGTGATTTTCAATTTTCACTTATTTTATCTAAACAGTAAAGGCAATCCTGTGCAAATTTTCGTCAATTGTAGTCCTTAAGGACTACAAACATTGTGTGAAGACCAGGAATTTATTCATGCAAAAATCTCTGAGAAAATTAAGAAATCTGAAGCTGCCCCAATCTGAAGCTGCCCCATTTACCCCTAATCATAATTTGAATTTAGAAAAACAAATAATCAAGAAATAATCAGAAATTGTAAAAAATAAAAATTTTAGTAATAAATATTTAGAAAATAATAAAAAAAATAATCAGAATTTTTTATAAAATAATCATAATTTGAATTTAAAAAAACAAATAATCAAGAAATATCAGAATTCTGTATGAAATAAACAACTTTTAATCAAATATTCAGAGAAAAAGTCAAAAAATAGTCAAAATTTGACTTAAAATCACAAATAATCGGAAAAAAAGATTGAATAATCACAAAGTTAATGGTCTCAACTTGCGCCAGTGATTAGCCCCTTGGGTTGAAATCTATAAAGTAATTCCATTTCATTTTATGGCAAGCTAATCGCATTACGTCGTCTTGAGATTTTTCTCAAGACGAGTGAGAGAAAGAGGGAAAAGCCAAAAGGGTGGCGGCAAATGTGGCGAACAGCTGCTGACTTTTTGGGGTGATTACCATATATAAAATCGATTTTGGATTGCACAAGAATTACCCTTCATATATTGGACCTTTGCAGAGCTGCCAAAGCAGCATTGGAAAGTCATTCGCGCCTCCAACAAGACGGCAAAAGAAGGCAAAAGAAGGCAAAAGAGTAAAGAAAAAAACTGCATCTTCGCATAATGAGAGATGAAATGTCTGTATTTGAGGGACGCTCATTTTAATTTAATGCTCCATGGACTGAAACAAGGGGGAGAAAATATGACTGAAATTTGTACAAAACTTCTGCAATTCCTCTGCAGAATCTTCAACACTTCCAGACACTTTTGAACGTCTTAGAAGACATTTTCCATCGATTCTTTAGACTCTTTTGACTGTTTTTATCATTCATTTGTGACTTATCACAAAATCTAATCCAGGTTTTTCAATCTCAAGAAGCTTAAGCTCATCAAAAGCTAAGATTTCAGATAGAATGAAGAGAACTTTCACATTTTGACACATTTTTCCACTTAATTTTCGAGTTTTATCTTCGGAAAATGCTTAGAAAACTTCAGAACAAATTGTGAGGTTATGAATTCGATCTGGAAAAATCCTTCGTAAACTAATTTTAATCCTTTCTAACCCAGAAAGAAGTAAATGTAGTGAATATGAACTGCCTTCTGGTAGATAATTAAGCTCAAACTCCGGAAATAACTGAGCAAAGACCGATTCTTCTTGATTTCTTGACATTTTTGAGGTTATGGTTGACTTTAAAGCTGTTTTCTAACCTAATCTTGAGTTTTTTCGAACGCAAATGCTTAATTTTGACAACAAAAAAGGAAAATTCTCAGTTAAAACACAAATTAGATGATTTTGAGGGTTATTTTATCACATAACCTCAAAACAAAGCGATAAAATTAATTTTTTAGGCACAAAGTAATTTAAAAATATGCTTTAATTTGTTGAATTTGAAGCTTTTGCAGTTCAAATATTCTTGTAAATGTAAAAACCTCGAAAATAATCAAGGAAAAGAGACATTTTTCTTCAATTTATGTGATATTTTTGAGGTTATGTTTGACTTTTAACCTGTTTTCTAACCTAATCTTAAGTTTTTTCGAACGCAAATGCTTAATTTTGCTAAGAAAAGAGGAAAATTCTGAGTTTGAACACAAATTAGATGATTTTGAGGGTTATTTTATCACATAACCTCAAAAATAAAGCGATCAAATTGATTTTTCTATGCAAAATAATTGAAAAAAAAACTTAAATTCGTTGAAACAGAAGTAAATATTCTTTTACAGCAAAAAGCCGCAAAAATAATCAAGGCAAAGAGACATTTTTCTTCAATTTAAGTAATATTTTTGAGGTTATGTTTGACTTTTAGGCTTTTTCTCAATCAAAATGAAGTTTTTTCGCACAAAAATGCTAAAATCTGTTGAGAAACAGAGAAATTTGACAATTTAATCTGTTTTTCATTAAACATAACCTCGAAAAAACGAAAAAATTCATTTTTCAGCAAGATTAATTAGGAAAATGCCTCAATTTGGTTGAAATTGAAGCTTTTGCAGTGAAAATAATCTTTTGCAGAAAAAACTACGTAAATAACCAAGGCAACGAGACATTTTTCTTCAATTTAAGTGACATTTTTGAGGTTATGTTTGACTTTTAGGCTTTTTTTCAATCAAAATGAAGTTTTTCCCATCAAAAAGGCTAAAATCTCCTAAGAAAAAGAGAAATATTCTTAGCTTTAACACAAATTTTATAATTTTAAGGGTTATTTTTTGCCAAATCAATAACATAACCTCAAAAATCACATAAAATTGATTTCTGTAAGCAAAATAAATAAGAAAATGTCTCAATTGGTTGAAAATTGAAGCTTTTGCAATGCAAAAACTCTAAATATTTTGTCACTTCCAATACAAAAGCTGTACACCACTTCTGACCGAAATATCTGCCCCTTGGACTTAAATTGCACTCACAAGACTCCATGTTGGAGTGTTTTAATTTATTTTCCAGCTACACATTCAATTAACACAGTAATTAAAAGCAGTTTTCCCTGGGCAAAATGAATCCCTGTGGCGGTTTAAAAAGCTCCCTTTTCCATTCGCCGGGGAAAAGATGATTTTTTCATGCCCTTTTCAACTTCAAGGATCACCACATATTCAACATTTGCTCTGCAAAACGATGGAAAAACACACATCAGACGAGCTTTGAAAGCACAACTTTTCACGCACGCTGAATAACTCTGTTTGTGGGGCTGAATTTTGTGGTAAAAGTCAAATATTGTTGTCAATTAGGAGCTTTTTGTGAATGCTAAAGTGCATTTTGTGCACTCAAAAATACTATTTTCTGTCCAAATACACATAAATTATACGAATATGTTAATTTCTGTGACAACTTAAATAATCAGTGAGGAAAATAATTAATCTGAATTCAAATCAGTAACTTTTCCCATCGATTTACTTAAAGATTCATATCTTATAAGATAAGATAAAATTACATTTTTTTTCATTTTATTCAGAGACTCTTCAAAAAGAATGAATATTTAACATTTAAGAACTGCTAGAAACTGAATTTTAATGAATCTCTTTAGTTTCCATTCGATATTTCTGCAAGAATCCATTCAAAAACTCTCTTTTTGGGCATCTTTGTCGATCATAACCTCAAAATATTACTAACAGATCTTTGAAGATTCCTTTTGGAAGCTTTCTGAAATCAAAATTACTGATTCCCAGTGAAAATCATTTAGAAAGTCTTCTAAATACCCAATTTTTCCGGTTCAAAAGAGTATTTTTGAGGTTATGTTGAGTTTTAACACAATTTTCTGTGTTTCTTAGCATCAAAGGAGTCCAATTTCAAGGCGAAAATTATTTTATATTAAGTTTCCATGCAATATTTGTGTAAGAATTTAGTTAAAATCACTTTTTTGGGTGTCTTTTCCGAACATAACCTCAAAAATATTACTAAAAGATCTTAAAAGACACCAATTAGAAGCTTTCTAAATGATGAAATCATCTTTTCAACTCAAAATGGCTGATTCTCAGTCAAAATAGCCCAGAAAGTTGTCTAAATAAACATTTTCCAAGTGTCTAAATGACTATTTTTGAGGTTATGTTGAATCTTAACACAATTTTCTGTGTTTCTTGGCATCAAAGGAGTTCAATTCAAATTCAGATAACGTTTGTTTTAAGTTTCCATTCGATATTTCTGTTAGAAACCACTTAAAACCGCTTTTTGGGTGTTTTTTACGACCATAACCTCAAAAATATCACTAAGAAATCTTCAAAAACTCCGTTCCAAAGCTTTCTGGATCATAAAATTATCTCTTATGCTTTGCAAATGATTTTAAAATTGACGATTCTCCGTCAGAAATGTCCAGAAAGTTGTCTAAATGGATATTTTTCAAGTTCAAATGACTATTTTTGAGGTTATGTTAAATCTTAGCAGAATTTTCAGTGTTTTTTGGCTTCAAAAGATCAAAAAATCACTGTTAATTGCTCGCAAATGCTTAATTCAGCCAAAACTAACAGAATTTATGTCAAATTTGTCCAAAATGATGATAATTTTTGAGGTTATGTTGAATCTTAGCTCAATTTGCAGTGTTCAAAAGAGTATTTTTGAGGTTATGTTCGCTTCCAACACAATTTTCAGTGTTTCTTGGGCATCAAATGGTCAGAAAAGCAATGCTTTTTGCATGCCAATGAGGAATTCTACCAATGATTAGCGAAAATTTGAATTTCAACATAAGAATTGTTCACTAAATCTGTCTTTAATTCATTACATAACCTAGAAAAGTAATATTTTGATTGTTTCAATTGAAAAATCAAGAGGAATCGAAAGAATTTGGATGATTTAGCAGTGAAAGAAGCTCTCAGGAAAGGAATTCTGAGAGTTCATAAACACTTTCAATGAGTTTTATATCACTTAAGACCATATTATCTCCCCCTTGATGGTATTTAGTGTTATTTAGGACACATGAAATTTTCAGTCAATTTTTTGGTGCTAAAAATTCGATATTTCTTTCAATTTTAGAGACATTTACCTTAAGACAAGAAATGATGAGAATTTAATAATCTTTCAAATGGCGTTGAAATCATGGTGATATCTCAATTTGGGACCGAAATATTGGCAAAATGCTGAGAAATGTGCGCAAAAAGACAGCGGAAATTAAGTTAAGACACTTCATTTTATGCTCTATATCCATGATTTAACCATAAAAGGCCCGGAAAATCACATTAAATGAAGAGTTTTGAATATCTAGAACACATTTTAAATCATTTAAATCAAGACGCAATTTTCCCTACCATTTGGAATGCAGTTTGAAGCCTGCGCGCAGCTTATGCTGTACAGCAAAAGAAAGCGAAAGTTGGCGAGAGAAAACCTTGTTTTTCCGGCAGATCCAAAAGAAATATCACTTTGGCATGTATGAGGGAAATGTAGCCCTCGAAATGCTCTATATATAGAAAAAATAATCCAACATAAAAGTTTCTTTATTTCGGAGATATTTGAGAAGATGTGGTAAAAAAACCGAGCATTTTTTTACCTAATGGTTTACAAAAGATCATTTTTGACCAACAAGGAGTGATACAAAATACCCACAATGTTCTACAAAATTGTAAATATTTTCAATATCTGTCATTTGAGCCTAATTTGAGGGAAATCCGTGGAAAATTGGGCGAGATATGAGCACATATGTGCGGCAAAGTGGGAAAAGCTCTTGACTTCTTGAGAAATTCTTACATCCAACTGTTCAAATCTCCCTCATTTTCACTACATTTTTATCACATTGTTGTCTACACGGAGAAAACGAGGGGGAAATACGTTGTAATATACACAACGCGACGTAGTTAATATCATAACGTGGCTTTTGGCTGAACTTCCAACTGCGCCGTCATAAATACAACAACGAATAATACATAAACACTAAGAGCAATTACAGATTTGCGGATTTAGCCGCGGATTAATCCTCTGTGGATGAGCTTGAAGTGTTTAAGAGTGCAAATCAGCGATAATTCGTGGTTGATCTGCAGCTTTACACATTCAAAATATGAATTAGTTCATAATTCATGACTGAATTGGCGCTAAACACACTCAGAAGTTATTCCTCCTTGTCGACACTAGCGCCACTTTTGCTTCTCGCGTCACTCTCAGCTGTCAATTGATTTATTTTATCGAAAAAGCGTGAAATTTCACGTTAAAATTGCGAAAATTGATGATTCGCAGAAGAATTTTTAATGATTTTAACAATCCAGGAAATCATTCGCAAGAGATTCGGCCATTTTGCACCTTTCCTGAGTCGTGCAATGTTTCGGCGCATTTCCGCACGAGTGCGCTGCCATCGGGAAGCCCTGAAAAATCGGCTGAATCTTCGATATATCGAGGGATTATTCGCGTTTTATGGCTAAGCAAACTGTCAGTCGTACTCGCGCTCTCACTTAACCTCCCGTGGATAATCCGCTAGTCTGTAATTGATCTTTTATTAAAGCACCAGGATAAGCTTTTCTAGTCACAGAAAATCACGTACGCGTTATAAATACAATCACGCGTGATGCCATTTACTACGTTTCGTTCTTTATTTCTGGAAAATCAACTATGCGTTATAAATACCATGACATTTACAATGCGTAGTTGATTTTAAGTGTCAAAATGAGTGAAACGTAGTAAATGTCATAACGCGTGGTTAATTTTCCGGGGATAAAGAGTGAAACGTAATAAATTGTATAACGCATAATTGTATTTATTACGCGTAGTTGATTTTAGGGACTAAATGTGTGAAACGTAGTAAATGTCACAACGCGTCATTCTATTAATGATGGCGTAGATGATTTTTCACAGTCGAAGCTTTGAATTATGTCTTTATTACGCCCGATATAATATGAAAATAGGCCCAAGTGCTGCAGCCTTCGCTGTGGATCGATCTCCAGAGTCTCTCCTCAAGATTACCCAACAATAGATTGAGCTCTCTATTTAGAAAAATTGATAGCATGGGAGTGAACTCTCAGGCTGGGGTGTGGATCTCACGATCCCCCAACTCCCAGGCAAGTGAAAGGATTACATTCATTTATGATCTCGCGGATATGTTGGATGGAATTGAGAGAGACGTGAGATGAGTGTATGCATCACACCTATTTAACGCTCTGATAGAGAAATACAGGCTAGAGGAACACTATATGCTGTTCACTGATGGATCATGTGACGGGATCAGTATAGGAGCCGCTGCTTGGGAGAAGAAAACGAAGTGGTCAAAGAGCGTGCGTCTTGAATCACCTGCTTCCAGTTATACAGCTGAGCTAGTCCGGTGTTTCACTTGCTTTGCAGTGGTGTATTTACGTGGTCTCCCTCAAATGGCCAAGTCTGCGTGTGCACGGACTGTAAGTCAGTCCTAGATGCGATTAAGGGCTGCGTAATGTCTGGGGAATAAGTCAGAGGAGGGTCTGTTGTCCAACATATACGGAATGCTTAACACGCTTGGGGAAAAGGGAGTAGAAGTGGCATGCATTTGGGTTCCAGGACACGCTGGAATTAGGGGGAATGAGAAGTAGATGATCAGAATGATTGGTACAGCGTCCTAAGACAGGAGATGTGCAGTAGATGGCAGAGAGAATGGAATGAGAGTCCTCTTGGAAGACAATGTCATTCAATCCTGAGCAGCGTATCGTTCAAACCATGATTCCAGGGGCTCCAAGGACCTTGATCGTGAGACCATAGTCAAGTTGTCTCGTCTTGTGTCTGGTCATACTAAGTATAGATCACATCTGTTTAGAATCAATTGTGTGAACAGTCCTCTGTATAATATGAAAATGACGAGCGTAGTTGATTGTCTTTTGGTCTGAAAAGAATTACGGCAGAGAAAACGTTATAATATTAACCACGGCGTAGTTGATTTTATGATATTTGGTTGCCTATAACGTTAAAATGCACCCATTATAGTATTCAACTACGAGCGTAGTCGATTTCTCACAATTTTTGTCACGTTTTTGAGATTTTCCGTGAAAAATACAACGTAGTTAATCGCATCATCTGATCTTTTCCGCTGAGTGTAGTAAAACACCCGGAAACTTTGGTCCAAAGACTCCATTAGGAGAAGAAAGAGAGAAAATCGTGCAATTCAACAACAGTGGACAAGTGTTGAAATTGCTGTTCGCTTTCTTTAAATAACTCATCTCGTTTATGGCAGCAATTTTGCGTCTTTCCAACTCCCCAAAGCAATGCGAGATGGAATCTTCAAGGGGAGCGCACGATGAGTGTTGCCAAGAAAGCCATACCCTTTGGCACTTGATGGCATTTTTATGTCACACAGCGACAGAGTGAGAGAGAGACGAAGTAATTTATAAAAATGCGACGCACAAGACAATCTAATTGGCAAAACTACAAAATGGCCACTTCAGCCTCCAAAAGGATATTCTAATGAGTTCTCCGCGCGAAGTGCTTCTTTTTCTTTGCCTTTTCTTTTCTTTTGGGGTGTCTTGGAAAGCGCGAAGCTCCAGAGAGTCATGTGAAAATTTCGTATTCATGAGTTGCCATAAATAATACCCGGGCAATATAAAAAAAAAGATGGATAAGAAGTAAAGCGATTTTGGCGCAATATTCACAATGGCATTTGCCACTGTTGAGACAAGAGAGCGGGAAAATCGATTATGCAATATTTCTCTCGTGTGCGCCACTCTTCCTTCCCTGATGCTCCTTCGCCTCATATTTATTTACTTTTCTGCCAAGAATGCTGTGGAGAATCGCAGGCGGAGCAGGGAGGAAAAGAGCCAACCAAGGGGGAGATAATACAGTCCAGAAGTCCTTAAGAAGTGAAAGTGTTGAAAAACTCACAATAAATGCTTCTTTCTCTGATAAATCATCCAGATTCTTTGAATTTCCTTCGTTTTTCACGCAGAAACAAACGAAATAATCATTTTTCTAGGTTATGTGACGAATCAAGAAAAGATTTAGTGAATAATTCACATTCTAACACATAAATTCTACTAGTTTTTGGCAAAAATAAGCATTTGCAAGCAATTAACAGTGATTTCTTGACCCTTAGTTGCCAAGAAAACACTGCAAATTGAGCTAAGATCGAACATAACCTCAAAAATTATCATAATTTTAAACAAATTTGACATAAATTCTGGTATTTCTTGGCAGAATAAGGCGTTTGCGAATAATTTGCAGTGCTTTTTTTATCCTTTTATGCCCAAGAAACACTGAAAATTCTGCTAAGATTCAACATAACCTCAAAAATAGTCATTTGAACTTGAAAAATATCAGTTTAGACAACTTTCTGGACATTTCTGACGGAGAATCGTCAATTTTAAAATCATTAGCAAAGCATTAGAGATGATTTTATGATCCAGAAAACTTCCGAACGGAGTTTTAAAAGATTTCTTAGTGATATTTTGAGGTTATGGTCGTAAAAAGCACCCAATAAAGCTGTTTTAAGTGGTTTCTAACAGAAATATCGAATGGAAACTTAATACAAACGTTATCTGAATTTGAATTGAAGTCCTTTGATGCCAAGAAACACAGAAAATTGTGTTAAAATTCAACATAACCTCAAAAGTAGTAATTTTAACACTTGGAAAATGTCCATTTAGACGACTTTCTGCGCAATTTTGACTGAGAATCAGTAATTTTGAGATCATTGGCCAATTTTGAAGAGTTTTTAAGTGATATTTTGAGGTTATGGTTGGAAAAGACGCTCTAAAAAGCAGTTTTTAGTGAATTCTTACACAAATATGAAATAGAAACTCAATACAACATAAATTACCCTTGAATTTGACTCCTTTGATGCCAAGAAACACTGCAAATTATGCTAAGATCAAACATAACCTCAAAAAATGTCATTTGGACTTGGAAAACGTTTCTTTAAAACACTTCCTGGGCGTTTGTTGACTCTGAATCAGCCATTTTGGGTTTGAAAAGATGATTTCATCATCTAGAAAGCTTCCAATTGGAGTTCTTAAGTGATATTTTGAGGTTATGTTCGGACAAAACGCTGAAAAAAACTATTTCAAGTGTATTTTAACACAAATATTGTGTGGAAATTTAATATAAATTAATTTTCGCCTTGAATTGAACTTCTTTGATGCCAAGAAAAGCCTCAAATTGTACTAAGATCGAACATAACCTCAAATTTTTTGTCTTTTTGGGCAATTTTGACTCTGAATCAGCAATTCTATGTTCATTTGGCAAATTATAACAGATGATTTCGTGATCTAGAAAGCTTCTAGAGTCTTTTGAACACATCTTGCTGACATTTTTGAGGTTAGGATTGGAAAAGATGAGCCAAAAAAGCGATTTTTAATCGATTATTGCAGAAATTTCAGTTCAAACTCATGAAATCTGATCCTCAATGGTATTGAAAAGATTTAGAGGGACCTCAGGAAGCAATTCCTAATGGATCTGGACGGAATTCGCCTAAAACAACTGAACAATTCGTCGAAAAAGTTATTCGCGATTTTATTCGCGACACTTTTTTCGCGAAATCAAAGTTTTTTCGCGGTCAATTTCACGCCAAATTCTCTCTTTCTGGAATAAGAGGTCCTTCTGGTCATTTCCCCGGATACATTTAAACCACATTAAGAACAGAAAACATACTAAAGGGGCAAAAAATTCTAATGTTACTCAGGTGACTCTATTTAATTTGGAGAGCCGTTGCATGCATAGTTTCGGTTTTAGTGTCACGAACGGATCAAGTATTAAGCCAAATGTTTTCAAACTTGGCATGATAATTACTCATTAATGAGGGAAGATTGGTGGAAAATTTCAAACTTCTAGCTTCACGTGAAAATTCGCGGCACATCAATATGTCTCAGAGCCTCCAAGTGGCTCTATTTAAATTGGAATCACTGTAAACTTCCCAGTAAAATCACAATCCGCTGTCCATCGATTATCCATCGTTTTTCCATACTGTGCCATGGAGCATAACGGATGCACCACAGGATTCCCGCGGGAATCCCGCAGGGCACTCCGCAATGACTGAACTGCCTATATTTCGGAGATTGTCTTTCAAGATGGCAGCTGTCAAAAGTGGCTGGGAAAAAATCACACATTTTATCCTTAATATTGAGGGAATAAGGCTCTGAGGAACGCATATTTACAGTTTTTCGATGATTTTACATTGATATCCTTGAGAAGTAATGAAAATTTCGGCAATAGAAATTTTTTGTGAAAAGTATTTTCCAACAACTTTTCCAAAAATCTGCGTATTTCCGGTGCGGAAACTACTTTTTCCCCCTTTTTATTCATCCTGTACCGTGGAAGCATCCTTGCACCAAGTTCTTTATTATAATAAGTGTGAAAAAGGACTTATTTGCGTGCTTGAAAATGTCTTGGTGAAATTCCAAGTCGCCATTTTTATTGTTGTGAAATTCCCCTGTGTTTCATCAACATGTCACATTTTGTGAATCACAGCGCCACATCGAAAAATTGGTCCGAAGCGCGCCATATTCTAACTACAGGTTCACTTTATGATGGATTTTCAGTGGACTTTCCTGCAGGAATCCCTCAGGAGGGGTCCATTGAAAATCCATCGTTTTGGGTCCAATTTAAACTTGAAGGATTTTCAATGGACTTTCCTGCGGGATTCCTGGCAAATATCCACTGAAAATCCATCGTTTTGGGTCCAATTTAAACTTGAAGGATTTTCAATGGACTTTCCTGCGGGATTCCTCGCAAATATCCACTGAAAATCCATCGTTTTGGGTCCTGTTCATCCCTGAAGGATTTTCAATGGACTTTCCTGCGGGATTCCTCGCAAATATCCACTGAAAATCCACCGTTTTGTGTCCAATTTAAACTTGAAGGATTTTCAATGGACTTTCCTGCGGGATTCCTCGCAAATATCCACTGAAAATCCATCGTTTTGGGTCCTTTTTATCCCTGAAGGATTTTCAATGGACTTTCCTAAGGGATTCCTCGCAAATATCCACTGAAAATCCATCGTTTTGGGTCCTGTTCATCCCTGAAGGGTTTTCTATGGACTTTCCTGAGGGATTCATGCAGGAAAATCCACTGAAAATCCATTGAAAAGAGGCCTAAGAGGTTTCTTTGACGGGCTTAAGAGGTGTGGAAAAACCATTGATTTCCCTGCAGGAGTCCCCATTGAAAAACCAGTGGATATCCGCGGACAGACTCCATAGAAATTTGTGTATGGAAAAATCTGAGGGAATCCCGAGGGACGTTTCCTTCAAAAATCCACTGGGGAACAAGAGACCGCGACCGGTGGGAATCCCGCGGTTTTCCATCGTGGCTGTTTTTACTGGGTTAAGAGACTCCATAATTGCAAGTGTTTGGAATTGATGTGCATGTTTAATGCATATTATCTCCCCCTTGGAGTCGATCGTTTTGTTCTCTTGATGCTGTGAAGCCCAGAAAGAATTTCCTCACGTTGCCGAGGAGGCCGAAAAACGCGAAATTCTCATCTCTTGGCGCTGTGCAAACATTGCGTCCCACTGGAAAGAAAAAGTGTGGGTTTTTCAAGGGAGAAGTTTACTCGAGCACAGCCAATTTTCCAGGCTGTTTAGCCCAAAAATTCTAAAATTTGAATTATAACACAAGCAATGGAGGAGGAATGAAATAATATATAAGAAAGAATCATATTATAAATTCACTCTGCGGTCAACGAAACAGTTTTTCCTCTTGGCCAGCAAGGGTGATTTTCCTTGGCGGCTGGACTTCAAGGAGGGATAAATGAAAGGGAAAACAAACTGTGTGGAGGTTCTGTGACGTGGAATGAATATAACATTTGGAGACACATCGAGAGGTCATCCAATTCATCACATTTCACGCCAAGGAGGAGATATTGTGATGGAAAGTTGTACAGAAATTGAATGAAAATTTGTGTTATAATTTCATTTTCATTTCTACAAATAAGAAATCAACAAGGGGAAATTCTGATTATTTTTTGATTTTTTTTTCTGAATATTTAATCAAAATTTGATTATTTTTTGAATATTTTTGTATTCTTTTTTGAATATTTAATGAAAAATTGTTTATTTCACACAAATTCGGATTATTTTTTAATTATTTGTGATTTTAATTCAAATTTTCATTTTTTTTTCAATTCTATTTGAGAAAAAAATTTTTTTTTTTAAATTATTTAATTCGGAATTTTATTCCTTTGGTTTTTTTTTGATATTTTATTTAGAATTTGAATATTTTTAAATTCTACTTTGGGAAATAAATATTTTTTTTTTATTATTATTTGATTCAAAATTTGATTATTTTACAATTTTCATTTGGAACACAATAATTTTTTGATTATTTTATTCAGAATTTGTTTTTTTTTTTCAACTTTACTTTAGAAAATAATAATTTTTGGATAATTTATTTTAAATTTGATTATTTTTCAATTTATTTCGAGAAAATATTCATTTTTTTAATGACTCAATTCAGAATTTGGTTATTTTAAATTTTTGTAATTTTTTTTTGGGAAATAAAAATTTTTTCCAATTATTTTTCAATTTTATTTGTGAAAATATAATTTTTTTTGACTATTTTATTCAGAATTTGTTTATTTTGATTTTTTTTTTGTTATTTTACTCGGGATAAAAATTTTTTTTAATTATTTATTCAAAATAAGATCTTTTTTTCAATGTTAGTTGAGAAAATAATCTTTTTTTTTAATTATTCAAACCATAATTTGATTATTTTTCCATTTTTACTTGGTAAAAAAATCATTTTTTGATTATTTTACTCAAATAATTGATTATTTGATTAGAGAACATTAAGTTTCCTCAAAAATCGCCCCTTCTGATTTGCCCCTTGGAAATCAATCAACGGAAGTTATAAAAGAGCTGAATTGCTTCTTTTACTGATAAATAATTCCAATTCTGTTGATTTCTTTTGACATTTTGCATAGAAATGCATCATAAAAATAAATCTTTTCGAGGTTATGTGATGAATTAAACATTAAATGACATCAAATCTTGTGCTGAAGTCAGAAAGATCGACAATTATTGGTATAATAAAGCATTTCCAATCAATAAACACTGCTATTTTGGTCATTTAAAGCCAAAAATCCTTCAAATTGTGGTTATGTACGAACATAACCTCAAAAATAGTCATTTGAACCCTGAAAATAGTCATTTAGACACCTTTTCTGGATGATTAAGACTCTGAATTGTGAATTTTGAGTTTATTTGCAAGGTTTTTAAAGATCTCTTGGTGATATTTTAAGGTTATGATCGGAATTATACCTAAAAAAAAAGCCTTTTTAAGTAGATTTATTTTAATTTGAGAATGTTTCAGTGAGTAAATCAAGATAATTTCTACTCAAGAACACAATTCTATAACTTCAAATGTGAAAAACAGCATGAAAATCAAACATAACCTCAAAAATGTCACTTTTGAGGTTAACAATTGAGAGATTATTATAATTTTTCGCAAGTTTGTCAATTCTTAACAAATTATTGCAGTCTAGATTTGTAATTGAAAGATTCTGAACATGATTTGTCGCAATTTTTCAATTTTCTTTTAGGTTATGTTTAAAAGAGTTTATCAAAAATGTTATTTTCGGGAATATTCTTGCAAAATTGATTGAAAAACCAAGATATTTTACCTTTTCTAGTGTTTAGCGAAGTTTTAACACAAGCAGAATGTGATTTACAAACTTTAGCACAATTATTTCCCCCTTTTTTCATGCTTTCGACATTTATTCGCCATTTCTCTCAGTGTTTGGAGGCATTCAGGCGGAAATTTAGGTGGTTTTTCCCTCAAGTTAGCTGGTGGGAAAGGTGGACAGGAGAAAAAAGACTTGAACACCCTCCGGGAAATTGAGAAAGCGCCTCACGCCAAAAGAAAGACGAGAGTCATGTTCCTGTTGAGAGGAGCAATTTGCATTTTAATCGCCACGTAAGAAAACTCCTGCTGAATTAATCAAAAGAGGCAATAAATTTAATTCCTCCCCAGCGCCCGAAATTCACGACAACCTGAGGAGAGAATGATCATCAATTCTCGCACAAATTGGCCCCCAAAACCAATTGATAATTTGCGCCACTTGACGAATTAATTCCCCCTTTTCACAACAGATCATTTCCTATGGAGAACGGATTCCACGATCCGAAATCGTCCATGGAATATCTTCCACTCTTCTTCCTATAATAGGAATAAAATCCTCGGACTTCCAAGCTATCCTCCATGGATAAATTCCACTTTATTCCAAGCAAGATATTCAATGGAATAATTTCATATACAGTAGCGAAAGTTAGGTTAGGACACTTATGAAATTTAGGCCATTTTTACTTTTTGATGCAAAAATTCCATATTTTCATTTGATTCATCAAAATTGTCCAGAAATGTCACTCAACGATGTCCAATACGAACTTTACACAAAACCAAGGTAACTAAGGTGTTTTCTAAGACACTTGATTGATCCTTAATTTAGTGAATTTTAGTTATTCGGAATATCTTGTGTGCAATAATCGCCACAGTTCTAGATTTTGTGACATCACTTGAACACCATTTACCACATTATGAAACCCTTGAATGCTAAACGACATGCAAAACGTAATTAGAACCATTTTCCTGTCGTTCATCAATAAGAAATTACAGATTTTCTGAACCCTATAATAAGAAATTGACTAAAAATCACACTTTCTTAAGAGTAAAATGCTGTAATTTTCACATCTACATGATTGTTCCTAGGCGATTAACTTAATCTCTTATTCCAAAACTTCATAGAAAACCTGTGAACAAGATTTGGTCTGCGCTTGAGCGGGAGAAATGAAGAAATTGATAGAAAAGCGTTCAACATTAGCTAAAAAAACATACAAAAAGCAATTTAACAAGTGCAAATCAAGGCATTCTATAATGTAAATGTCTTCTAAACATTCCAAACTCATGATTTAATGTGGTTATCCCAGTAATTTTCATGTTTTTTACAAGGATTTAGAGCAGGCTAAGCAGTGTCTTAACTTAATTTTCGCTGTCCTTTTGCGCACATTTCTCTGCATTTTGCAATATCTCGGGTTCGAATTGAGATATCGCCATGATCTCAACGCCATTTGAAAGATCATTAAATTCTGATTATCTTTTGTCTTAAGGTGAATGTCTCTAAAATTGAAAGAAATACCGAATTTTGAGCACCAAAAGGAAAAATGGCCTAAATTTCACCATAAGTGTCCTAACCTAATTTTCGCTACTGTATATTCCTTTTGGCCATCCATGGATATTAGAATGGAATATTTTCCATGGTGCTAAATCCACGGAATATCCATGGGTTTTCCACGGAATAATTCACTCTTTGCGCGCGTTTTCACGCAATTACGTCAGTCTTGTGAAATTCTTCTCATAGGAAAGAACGCGTAAGTATTTTTCTGTACTTTTCAGTACTAAAACGTTTAGTTTTTTAATGGTTAAACACTCTAAGTTTGATGATATTTCCAGGAAAAGTGCTAAATATATGCGATGGAGACAGCGCACGGACTTCACAGCCAGAGAAGACTCGTGAGAAGAGAGGTTTCCGGACAACGTCAAAGTAGGAGAAACAATCAATGTAAGTATGGAATTACCGAAACATAAGAGATATATCCTGTTTTCTATACTGAACATGTCTTTTTTACAGGAAAATAGGATGCGGAAAAGCAGCTATCGGAGGATCTACTTATCCGACAGAGTGTGACTCATGACAAGGTAAAAAAAATATTCTTCATGTTCTTGAATTCCTATGGCGAAAATCCATGGAATATCCTATGAATAATCCATAGATTTTCGCTGCTAGAAATTCATCCATGGTGAATACCTCGGAACTCCGTTGCCAACATAATAAGCAATGCCAAGCATAATAAGCAACCGTCACATTGTCCTTTTCTGTCCAGGGATGTGAAGATGATCTCTGAAGAGCCATTTAGTTCGGAATTGACCATCGAAGCATATCCTGCGGACGTCTATGGGGTTCCTGGGATGTCCGAAGCTCTTGTCCGAAGACTCAAGTGTGCTTAAAGTGGTTTTTATTCGCCAAAAAACAATGAAATGAAGCAATCGGCATGAAAATCATCTTCTCTTGCCCAAAATCTAAGAATGAAGTTTAAAAATGCGATCCGACATTCCATAGACCTGTCCATTGCTGAATGGACATTCTTCTTCCTTGCTTGATGTTTTCCTCGATGGTTAATCGGCAGCAGAAGCACCTCGAAAAGAATACAACAAAAAATACGTTCAATTAGCAAATTTTCTGGTAAAATTAGAGTAAAACTTTGATATTCCATCAAACAAATGTATTGGAACATCAGTTGTTGAATTATTAACTTATCTTACTCAATTTATGCCAACAATTTGCAGATTTTCCTGAGTTTTTCACTGTTTCTTTACAATTTTGCGACTTCTCGGCGTATTTGATAAGAAGTATTTTCTGCAATTCCACGGGAATTCCACGGGAATTCCACGGGAATTTCAGTAGTCTTTTTAAACTTCAGAAAAGAATTTTTACATTTTACATGAAATTTTACATTTTTTACATATTCTTTACGTGTAAAATGTAAAGAGGTATTTTTTATCATGTAAAGGCACAACACTGTCCGTTGGATCAATAAGGAAAATCCTATGGAATTCAGCATGGAAGATTTCATGCTGAATTCCATAGGAATTTAGCTAGAATGATTTTCCATGGATTATTTCCTACTGACTTTTCCCATATATATGGAAAAAATTTCCATTGTGATTCCTTTTATCAAATCCATGGACAATTACAGGGAATCTTCCATACTGAATTCCATAGGATTTTCCTTATTGATCCAACGGAGTTCCGAGGAATTTTCCATGGATTATCCATTGGATATTCCATGGATTTTCGCCATAGGGCAATTTTCTCACCAAAAGCAGCACGAAAACTCTTTCTCCCACCCCCCAAAAAACGATATCGATTTCAATTTTCCCGCCAGAGATGCAAGATTGATTTCACACTCCAGAGTCTTTGGTCACCAGCGCACTTTCGGGTCAATTTCACGCCAAATGGCGCCGGATGCAGCCTCGCTTCGTCCGCCGGAAGATGATTGATGCGACGCCCCCGGAAAAAATGGCCCCCCAGAAGAGCAATTGATTTAGCGCCAATAATTGCACATTAAAGGATCAGCAGCTGAGCGAATAAATAATACAACACAGATATTGCTTGTCCTGAAACTGCAATAGAAGATAAATGACACTGTCTGCAAAGGTCAGTGGAAAAGCTCGTTGACGATTTGTTGCATTCCATTGAACAATCCAAAATCAAATTTACTGGACAATTTTATCTCTTTTCACGCTGATATTTTGCTAAAATTTTATTTAGAATCGCTTTTAGAGCATCTTTTTGGAACATAACCTAAAAAAATCACATTTCGAGGAGAAAATTAACTAAAAAGATTTACTAATAAACCATAATCGCTGATTCAAAGTCAAAATCATCAAGAAAGTTTTCTTAAAAATACATTTTAATCGTTCAAATTAATATTTTTGAGGTTATGTTCGACTTTAACACAATTTACAGTGTTTCTTAACCTCAAACGTTGAGAATAACAAATATTTTAAGGTTCCATCCGATATTTTTTGTAAGAATTCATTAAAAAAAACGCTTTTTTTTAGTATTTTTTCAAACATAACCTAAAAAAATTCACTTAAAAATCTTTAAAAAACTCTGTTTGAAAGCTTTCTGGAATGCAAAATGGCTATGATTTCCCAAACAACCCAAAAATTAATGATTCAGCGTTAAAATCATGCAGAATATATAAAAAAAAAACAATATTTTAAGTCCAAATGGATATTTTTGAGGTTATATTCGACTTTAACACAATATTCAGTGTTTCTTAACCTCAAACGTTGAGAATAACAAATATTTGAAGTTTCAATCCAATAGTTTTTGGAAAGAGTTCATTGAAAAACGCTTTTTCAGTGTCTTTTCCAAATATAACCTAAAAAAATCACTTAAGAATCTTGATAAACTCTGTTTGGAAGCTTTCTAGATTGTAAAATCATCGTCTATGATTTGTCAAAGAACTCAAAATTACCTTTTAAGAGTCAAAATCGTGTAGAATGTTTTTTTTTTAAACAAAATTTTACGTCTAAATGGATATTTTTGAGGTTATGTTCGATTTTAACACAATTTTCAGTGCTTTTTGACATGAAAAGTTCAAAATAACAATGTTTATTTGTATTATCAGCAATCTTTCCAAGGATTTCTGCCTGAAATTAGTTACTTAACCTAGAAAAACACTAGCATAAATTTTACATAAATCAATTGACCTCGGCGAAATGGCAAAACTGCACGTTTCTTTGCATCAACCCAGAGTGTCTATGAAATACCATCTGACTGCCGAATAACACTGCAGCGCAAGTAGAAAATTAATTTAAGTGAAATTATAATTTATGACCAGAGATAATCTCACGGAGAATTTTCCAAAGTGCCACGAAGATGCACTATAAAAATAAATTCCGCCACCCCAAAAAGACGAAGACTCATGTGAATGGCACGGGACCAAGGGGTGGATATTATGCTCAGAAGTGATGTAGAGCTTGAAATGAAGTGTTTAGAAGTGAAAGTGGCAAAATTTACAGAATATTTGCCCTGAAAAAGCTTGCATTTCAACCAAATTGAAGCATTTTCCTAATAATTTGGTTAAAAAATCAATTTTATTGCCTTTTTTGAGGTTATGTTTAATGAAAACAGATTAAATCATCAAATTTCTCTGTTTCTTAACAGATTTGAGCATTTTTGTGCGAAAAAACTTCATTTTGAATGAGAAAAAGCTGAAAAGTCAAACATAACCTCAAAAATATCAATTAATTGCAGAAAAATGTCTTTTTTTCCTTGGTTATTTTCGCGGTTTAGGCATTTTTTTTATCACTTTGACTAGAAAATTGAATTTGATTGCTTTATTTTTGAGGTTATGTGATAAAATAACCCTCAAAATCATCTAATTTGTGTTTAAACTGAGAATTTTCCTCTTTTCTTGGCAAAATTAAGCATTTGCGTTCGAAAAAACTTAACATTAGGTTAGAAAACAGCTTAAAAGTCAAACATAACCTCAAAAATGTCTCAGAAAATTCTCTTTGTTGAGTTATTTTCACGATTTGTGCTCCAAAGTGGCAAATTTAACCTCATTTCTTAGTGGAAACATTGTGATATTCGCCGTATTTACTCATTTTCAGGCTTAAAGACATATTTTTAAGCAAAATTCATAACCTCACAATATGATTAAGATGTTTTTGAAGCATTTTCTGACATTTTCCTAACACTTTTGGGCATTTGTGATCAAAAAAGCTCCAAATTTGTTTAATTTCGTAAGTAAAAACACAGCTTTAATGTCAAACATAACCTCAAAAATGTCATTTTAGCCTCTTTCTTTATCATTTATGCGATTTATACATAATTATTCAGTAGAAACATTGTAAAAAGGGGTTGAAAAGGATTTAAATTAGTTCAAAAAGGTTTTTAACTCTGTTTTCATAACCTCACAATTTATTCAGAGTTTCTTTTCAAGCATTTTCTGAAGATTAAACTAGAAAATGAAGACAGAAATTGTTCATGAACAAATAATCAAAAAAAAAAAAAAAAAATTCCAAGTAAAATTGCAAAAAAAATCAAATTCTGATTTTAAATAATAAAAAAAAAGATTATTTTCTCAACTAAAATTGAAGAAAAAAATCTAATTTTGAATAAATAATCAAAGAAAAGATTATTTTTCCGAGTAAAATCACCAAAAAAAAATGCAAAATGACCAAATTCTGAATTAAACAGTCAAAAAATGAATATTTTCTCAAACAAAAATTGAAAAATTATTGAAAAAATCAAAATAACCAAATATTAATTAATATTTTCTCAAATAAATTTTGAAAAATAATCATATTTTGAATATAATAATTAAAATAAAAAAAACAAATCCCACGAAAAAATTACATAAAAATCTCAATATTGAAATTCTGAATTAAATAATCAATAAAAATAAATTATTTTCAATCAATTAATCAGAATATATTCAAAATTTGATTAAATATTCCGGAAAATAATCAAAAAATATTCATAAAATAATCAATTTTAAATCAAATATTCAGAAAATTATCAGAATTTTCTACGAAATAATCAAAATTTCAGTAATAATCACTAAAATAATTCAAAAAAAGATTGATTAATCACAAATTTAATGTTCTCAACTTACCACGTGATTTTCCCCTTGGAAAACCCGGATTAGCTTTTGTGATAAGTCAGAATTGAGTGTGAGAAACAGTCAAGGGGCAAATCACAAGGCGATTTTTGAGGAAACTTAATGTTCTCTAATCAAATTATCAATTATTTGCGTAAAATAATCAAAAAATTATTATTTTCCCAACTAAAATTGAAAAAAAATCTAATTTTGAATAAATAATCAAAAAATGAATATTTTCTCAAAATAAAAATAAAAAATAATTGAAAAAAAAAATTATTTTTTCTTAAAAAAAATTACAAAAAATATAAAAAAAAACCAAATATTGAATTGAATAATAAAAAAATGAATATTTTTTCAAACAAAAATTGAAAAATTTTCAAATTTAGAAAAAAATTATCAAAAAATTATTGTTTTCCAAAATTAAATTTGCAAAATAATCAAATTTTGAATAAAATATTCAGAAAAGAATTAAAAAAAAAATATAGAATTTTGCATGACGTAATTAAAATTTGAATTAAAATCACAAATAATTTTTAAAAAAAATCAAAATTCGTATAAAATAAACAATTTTTTATTAAATATTCAGAAAATAATGAAAAAAAAAAACAAAAATAATCAATTTTTAACCAAATATTTAGAAAGTAATCAAAAAATAATCAGAATTTGTATAAAATAATAAATTTTTGGTATCAAACATTCGGAAAAAAATCAAAAAATAATCAGAATTTTGTACGAAATAATCAAAATTTGAGTAATAATCACAAATTTAATGGTCTCAACTTGCGGAGTGACTTTCCCCTTGGAAACAGTTGAAGGAGTCGGAAAAAGCGATGGAAAATGCATTTGAAGTGTTGAAGATTCTTCAGAAAGATTTGCAGAAGTGTTTCAGCCTTATTATCTCCCCCTTGGCCGGGACTATAGATAAAATTTCCCTTCGGGCGGGAAGAAAATAATTATTGAGAGCCACGGAGTGAATTTCATCAAGTCTGACATATTAAATATTCCTCAACGGGCGTGTGTGTGTTTGTGTCTCTTGCCGTTGAAAGCCATTTCTCAATCATCTTCATATTACAACCACCATTCGCGGCGCTCGTCGTTTTCGGTGGGTTGCGAATTTTTCTCATAAATTCACCCTCGCGCCCCACGCTTGGAAATCCCCCAAAGGCGGATTCTGTGTTCACAGGGTGGGAGAGGGGAGGGGGATGGTATTTTACATATGTGAATGAGGGAAGATTCAGCGGAGCAAGTTGCTTCAACATTTGGCGCAATGGTGGAAGAAAAAACCCCCGCCGCCGCCGCCGCCCGTGTCAGTGGATTAAGTGAACAAATTCGTGTTTATGAATATAGAATTTCATGTACCGATTTTCCTTCTCGGGCGCGCGCGGGGTAAAAATGGGCGGCAGAAGAAGTGGAGAGAGAGAGAAAGTGAGGCTCAATGTCATATTCAGAAGTTATTCACAACTTCGGCAAAACACCATCGGAAGTGTGGGTGAATTTGTGGGGAAATTCCGTCGGAGGGTTGTTCAGTGTGTCCACAGAGAGTCAATTCGACAAAAAAAGGATGTATTTGAACCCTTGCGAATTTGCCACAATTGAGCTAATTTGTGTGCACGAAGAGCAAAAGAGTTCATTTTCAGTCATTCACATCATTGTCACGCACCAAGGAAGAGATATTATGATCGGAAGTGCTGTACAGCTTGAAAGGACGTGTTAAGAAGTGGAATCAAATCAATTTCATTGCTTTTTTGAGGTTATGTTTAATGTAAAACAGATTAAATTGTCAAATTTCTCCGTTTCTTGGCAGATTTGAGCATTTTTGTGCGACAAAACTTCATTTTGATTGAGAAAAATCCATAAAGTCAAACATAACCTCAAAAATATTACTTAAATTGAAGAAAAATGTCTCTTTGCCTTGGTTATTTTCGCGGTTTAAGCTGTAAAAGAATATTTGCATTGCAAAAACTTCCGTTTCATCAAAATGAAGCAATTTTTTAAAATAATTTTGCATAGAAAAACCAATTTGATCACTTTATTTTTGAGGTTATGTGATAAAATAACCTTCAAAATCATCTAATTTGTCTTCAAACTGAGAATTAAACTCTTTTCTAGCATAAATTAAGCATTTGCGTTGGAAAAACTCAAGATTAGGTTAGAAAACAGGTTAAAAGTCAAACATAACCTCAAAAATATTACTTAAATTGCAGAAAAATGTCTCTTTGCCTTGGTTTTCTCACGGTTTTTACTTTACAAGGATATTTCCAAAGCAAAAGCTTCAATTTCAACAAATTGAAGCATTTTTTCAATTACTTTGACTTGAATAATCAATTTGATCGCTTTATTTTTGAGGTTATGTGATAAAATAACCCTCAAAAACATTTAATTTCTGTTTAAACTGCAAATATTTCACTTTTTCTCTCTAGATTTCAGCATTTTTGATCGAAAAAAACGTCTTATTGAATTGAGAAAGAGCTTAAAAGTATTGAAATGATTGCATAACCTCAAAAAAAATCGAATTTCAGATTAGAAAAGTGTTTCTTAGGTTATTTTTCGCGGTTTTTTCGTAGAAACATTGAGATATTTCACAATATTTACTCATTTTCAAGGTTTGAAGGAATTTAAATTAGTTGTAGAATTCATAACCTCACAATTTGATTGAATTCTGAAAAAGTCCAGATTTAAGTGTGAAAAACAGTTGATGGAGTGGAAAAAGCGATGGAAAATGCATTTGAAATTGAGCGTTTGTGCTAAAAAAAAACTACAAAAGATTCTAAATTTAACTTCAATTTCTTCTTAAAATATTTGTAAAACACTCATAACCTCACTATTCAATTAAAAACTGGAAAATGCGTCAATATTTTCTTGTTGATGCTTCAATTTCAACATAATTTTGTGCAAACTTTGGATTTTTTGCAATATTAGCGAAAAATAAAGATTCTTCAGATCATTTCTAGGTTATGTAATGAATATTAAGAAGACATTTTGCCACGAAAAACCCTCCAAAATCATTCATTTTCGCGTCTAAGCAGTATAATTTGCAATTTACTGGCAAAATATTAATGAAATCTGATGAAAATCACAAGTTTTCAATACAAAACTGTGTTAATAACACTTAAGATTGACACATAACCTACTAAAATAAACCTAATACCTAAATAAAATACTGTTTAAGAATACAAAAATATCTACTTTAAGAGGTTTTTGATTGATTTCCTTTTCTAAAATTGTTTTTTTTTCCCCAAATTTGCCTTTAAAACATTCCGAAAAGAATTCTTTCAAGGATTATTTTGGATATTTGAGGATAATTTTGAGGTTATGTTTTAAAATTCAACTAAAAGAGCGTTTTAAAATTGTATCCAATGAAAATTTCTGCTGGAAACTTTAAAGATTTCTTCAAAACTGTTCCTTTGTAAACTTTAAAAGTAATTCAAGTGAAAATTGCGTCTTTTCCGGGACAAAGAGTCCTAAATTTGAGGTTATGATACGAAAAAGGAGAAGAAAATTGCGTGAAAAATACTCAACAAAATTTAAAATATTTATACAATTGTTTATTTCAACTCAAACTCGAGTTTTATGTATATTTTGCGTCTGAAATTTCAATTAAAAACCATTTGACTGACGAAAAGCTCATTTCAGAAAGCTTTCTAGATATATATAACACATTAAATTGAAACTTTTCCGAGTATGAATTAATTCGAAATTCTTCTTTAGTACAATTAATTGTGTATTTCGTCGGAAATCCAGTGAAAAACTGCACAAATTTATTTAGTTTAGCTTTTTTGGCACTTTTAATCAAGAAAAATTCTTTTATTTAATCCAAGGGGGAGATAAAATGGCCAGATGAGGTGAAAAGTTGAGTAAAAGTGTTTAAGATTCTCTAATATTCCGTTCATTGGCTTTGAATATGTGTGGAAGAAAACAATTCTTATTCAAGTCTACATCTTGACTTATTTTTCTAGGTTATGTGACTTACTTAAGACTAAGAAATCTCCGAAATAAATAAATCTCTGACTAAATCTGAAAATATTCCCATTAATACTTAATGAAGTTGAAGTTTTTGAAAGCTTTTCGATACTTTTTTCACTTGAAATTATAACAATTACTAGTTTCTGACTGAATTCTAACCAAAAACTAACTCTCAGTTTTGACTTTGCAAGGTTTTGTAACGAAATGAGTAGAAATTTCTTTATTTTGAGGAAAATTAAGGACAGAAGATGCCAAAAATAGTATTTTCAAGCATATTTCTACAGATAATCGCTGAAAACTCATGTAATAAATTGGTCGTCTGGAGGTTATTATTTGGTAATCTCGTCATTTCCGCGTTATGCAAAATAATTACCAAGTTAATGACATTTCTTAGAGCATTATATTATGAAATACCTTCAATTCTTGCAACATTTACGCACATTTTCGTTGAGAATATTTCTCCCTTGAAAGTTTACATTCTATTTGAGACATTCGAATTACACCAGAGAAAACTCGTGAACGTCTATTAGTGGAATAATCCCAAACAATTAGCAATTGAGTGTCAAAAGGATTAAATCTGCTGAGGGAAAATGGTGCTTCCAAAAACTTTGCAACTTCCAATTTGGACTTTGTGTGGGAAAATCGCAGATTTTGGGAGTTTGCAGAGTTAATTTCAAGTGCCAGATAAATGATTTTTAATTACTTCCACTCGTTGATGCTTTGGGCTTCAGACTGTCGATGTTGCCACAAATTTTGTGTGATTGTAAATAAACCAATTTATGTCGTCGTCTCTCTGGAAGTGCTGAGAGGCAAAGAAGGAGGAATTATCGACACCAGTTGGGTGTGGAATTTAATTGTTAAAGCATTTGGAGTGATGAGAGACTGTTTTTTCCATGTCCAGAGCCACGATCCAATCAGCCGTGCAGACATCAGTAATTTAAAAGGCAAAACTTCCCAGAGTGACGAAAAGCTCTCACATTGTGTATTTCCTGGGGAATTTCTCTTGCCAACTCCCAAGGGGGAGGATAATACAGTCCAGAAGTGGTGTACAGTTTTTTCGGAAGTGTTCATTCCAATTTTTCATGATTTTCAGTCTGTTTGATGACAAAAAACACGCGAAAATATCTTTTAAACACAAGAATCTTTAATTTCTCAGCACAAAATGTGTTATGAAAAACGCTCAAACATTCTATTTTCTTCAATTTTTCTCTGGAATAAAGCCTGATCCTTATTTCTAATAGAATCAATGGCAATTACTATTGATAAGCGGACTTAATGCTGAAGAGATTTTGATTCTTGGCTTTTTTCCGGTTTTCCCGGATCAGAAAGTCAATATTTTAATATCAATTTCAACTCAATATTCAATATTTACTACATTCGCGCCTTTTTTATTAATTTTTTACTGCGAAGTCTTTGAGTTGCGGCTGCCGCCGTCGGTCAAAACAGCCTCAGCGGGAAAAGAAAACGCCAGAAAAGTCGTGCATCGTTAGCTGAATTGTCCCAAAATACTTTACAAACATTTAATACTGGACTTAAACTGTTTAGTAAATGCGAAACAAGACGAGATAACAGAAGGGATCTCAAGGAGTTTGTTTTCTAATGGAGTTTGAGGTTAAGTTACAAAAATATCTGTGATAAACTGTCATTGTTGCCCAGAAAACCAAAGAAAACCACTCAATTTGTATCATATTAATCAAGAGAATTTCTTTCAGGAACAGAAACGAGCAATTTATGTCTTTTACTTTGGGTGGAAGTGCATTAAAAAGGGATTTGAGTCTCTGATTTGACAAAATATTGCAAAGAAAATTGAATTTCAAAGGGTAAAATGTCCAAAATTAGATTTAAACGACCTTTTCGAACATAATCTCTACGATAACTCAGCGATTTCCATGCAAAATAAGCTTCTTGTAAGATTCCTAACACTTAAAAACAGATTTTCCTCCTCATAATCTCCGAGGGAGTATGTGAGAATAAGTTTTTACTGATTTTTCCCGCCATAAATGGAAGAAAACAAGTGTTGGAAGTGTTTGAAAGTGGTGAACAGCTCAATAAGAAGTACTTAAGAAGTAAAAGTATTCAATAACTTACAATCTTTCTTTCCTGCAAGCTTCTTTTACTGCCAAATCATCCTGATTCTCCAGATTTCCTTTGAATTTCACGAAAAAACAAACCTTTTCTAGGTTATGTCACACATTACGGACGGATTTAGTGAATATTTTGCATTCTATCACATCAATTCTTCAGCTAAAGTTGTCAAGATTGAGAGAATTAAACATTTTTATGCAATAATCATTGCTATTCTGTATCTTTGATGCCAAAAATCACAGAAAATTGAATTAAACTCCAACATAACCTCAAAAAAAGTCATTTAGACTTGGAAATTGTTCATTTAGAAAATGTTTTCGGCCATTTCTGACGGAGAATCGTCAATTTTAAAATCATTAGCAAAGAATAAGAAATGATTTTATGATCCAGAAAACTTCCGAACGGATTTTTTAAAGATTTCTTACTGATATTTTTGAGGTTATGATCGTAAAAAACACCCAATAAAGCGGTTTTAAGTGGTTTCTCACAGAAATATCGAATGGAAACTTAATACAAACGTTATCTGAATTTGAATTGAACTCCTTTGATGCCGAAAAACACTTCAAAGTGTATTAAGATTCAACATAACCTCAAAAATGATCATTTAGACACTTGGAAAACATTTATTTAGACGACTTTCTGCGCAATTTTGACGGAGAATCAGGCATTTTGAGATCATTGGCAAATTTTGAAGAGTTTTTAGGTGATATTTTGAGGTTATGATAAAAAAACGCTTTTAAAAGCGATTTTAAGTGAATTCTTACAAAAATATCGGATTGAAACTCAATACAACATAATATTCCCCTTGAATTGGACTCCTTTGATGCCAAGAAACACTGCAAATTGAGTTAAGATCAAACATAACCTCAAAAAAAGTCATTTAGACTTGGAAATTGTTCATTTAGAAAATGTTTTCGGCAATTTTGATTCTCATTTGGTTGTTTTGAGTGTGATTTTGTGATTTAGAAAGCTTCTAAATGGAGGTTTTTTGAAGATCTTTTCGTTATATTTTGAGGTTATGGTTCGGAAAAGTTGCGCAAAAAGTGTTTTTAAATGGATTCTTGCAGAAATATCGAATGGAAAGTCAAGAAATCATGCAGAAACTTCAAGTTCTGAAAGAATCAGGCTAAATTTGAACATCTTTTCGTTATATTTTGAGGTTATGGTTCGGAAAAGTTGCGCAAAATGTGTTTTTAAATGAATTCTTGCAGAAATATCGAATGGAAAGTCAAGAAATCATGCAGAAACTTCAAGTTCTGAAAGAATCAGGCCAAATTTGAAGATCTTTTCGTTATATTTTGAGGTTATGGTCGGAAAAGTTGCGCAAAATGTGTTTTTAAATGAATTCTTGCAGAAATATCGAATGGAAAGTCAAGAAATCATGCAGAAACTTCAAGTTCTGAAAGAATCAGGCCAAATTTGAAGATCTTTTCGTTATATTTTGAGGTTATGGTCGGAAAAGTTGCGCAAAATGTGTTTTTAAATGAATTCTTGCAGAAATATCGAATGGAAAGTCAAGAAATCATGCAGAAACTTCAAGTTCTGAAAGAATCAGGCCAAATTTGAAGATCTTTTCGTTATATTTTGAGGTTATGGTCGGAAAAGTTGCGCAAAATGTGTTTTTAAATGAATTCTTGCAGAAATATCGAATGGAAAGTCAAGAAATCATGCAGAAACTTCAAGTTCTGAAAGAATCAGGCCAAATTTGAAGATCTTTTCGTTATATTTTGAGGTTATGGTCGGAAAAGTTGCGCAAAATGTGTTTTTAAATGAATTCTTGCAGAAATATCGAATGGAAAGTCAAGAAATCATGCAGAAACTTCAAGTTCTGAAAGAATCAGGCCAAATTTGAAGATCTTTTCGTTATATTTTGAGGTTATGGTCGGAAAAGTTGCGCAAAATGTGTTTTTAAATGAATTCTTGCAGAAATATCGAATGGAAAGTCAAGAAATCATGCAGAAACTTCAAGTTCTGAAAGAATCAGGCCAAATTTGAAGATCTTTTCGTTATATTTTGAGGTTATGGTCGGAAAAGTTGCGCAAAATGTGTTTTTAAATGAATTCTTGCAGAAATATCGAATGGAAAGTCAAGAAATCATGCAGAAACTTCAAGTTCTGAAAGAATCAGGCCAAATTTGAACATCTTTTCGTTATATTTTGAGGTTATGGTTCGGAAAAGTTGCGCAAAATGTGTTATTCAATGGATTTTTGCAGGAATATCGAATGGTAAGTCAAGAAATCATGCAGAAACTTTAAGTTCTGAAAGAGTCAGTCTAAATTTGAACGTGTTTGGAAGTGATGTACAGATTTCTGGCATATTATCTCCTCCTTGGGCATGAGTTTGTCGGGCAGCTTCAATATTTAACATCCCCCAGAAAGTATCGATTGCACAAACTTGCCTCTTTTGCAAATTGACGTGCGGGTGGATGGGTTTAAAAAAATTGCAAAGTTCAAAAGCTCACGTCACGAGCTTCTGTGTGTTGGGGGAAAAGGTGTAAAAGCACGCGCGCCGAAGAGATCAAACGACGGAAGGGTGTCAATTTGGCGGCGAGGGAAGTTCTCGCGTCTCGACGACAACAGAGAGACGCCATATATAGCTTTCAGGAGCGGATTAAAGTGTCGTAAAAAGAGTGAAACAATGTCAAAAGTGTAAATTTCTCTCCAACATTGCAAATAAAATATTTTACGATGCTGTAATTTCCGCGTGATGCAAAATCATAATCATTTTCCTGGCGCCCCGCTGGAATTAAGACACAATCCACACTTTGTCAATGGAAAGTCCTTTTGGGCGTGAGAAGGATAAGAAGAATTTACTCATTCCAAGGGGGGGGATGATTTGTCTAAAATTTGTACACCACTTCCAAACACTTCCAACACTTATTTCTTCAATTTGTGAGAAAAAAATCAGAAAAGAACTTATTCTCACAAACTCCCTCGGAGATTTTGAGGAGGAAAATCTGTTTTTAAGCATTAAGAATCTTACAAGAAGCTTATTTTGCATAGGAATCGATAAGATATCGTAGAAATTATATTCGAAAAGGTCGTTTAAATCAAATTTTGGAAATTTTACCCTTTTTTTTTTTCGCCGTTTCACAACTTTATTTACAAGCTGTCTGAGGACATTCAGTAAAGATAATCACATTGGGGAACATCACAATGTTTGTAGTGGGAATGAACAACCAATGCTGACATTAACCATGGAAAACTCACTAAATTTATAATACTTATAAATCTGGGATCCAACGAGACGGAAGATCAAGAGGATCGACACGCTTAAGACGCCGGTATCTCCTGGTGGTGGGCAGGCGAGCGGCAAGGGTATTAGGATCAGTGTTGGGCGAATTTTTTACATTTTTACTTTTACACAATTCTTTACATGGTAAAAAATATTTTCTTTACACACTTTATTTTTTACATGTAAAGAAAAAATGTAAAATATGAAAATTGTGTTCAATTTTTCGAATCGATCATTCGTTAATAACGGAAATTTACTTCAGGCGTTTTTTTTCCATGAAGCCAAAATCATTAAGAGTTTTGTGAATTTTACCCTCGTTTACGTAATTTAGACCAAAATGTGCAGAAAGATTTCTCGGTTTTATGGTTTATAGGCAAAAATTTAATCTCTTGCAATCTCTTGAAGTTCTTGCCAAGATATTTGCTAAACATTAGTTATTCCCGCTGTGCATTCTGGATAAGCATAATAAGCAACTGTCACATTGTCCTTTTCTGTCCAGGGATGTGAAGATGATCTCTGAAGAGCCGTTTTTAGTTCGGAATTGACCGTCGAAGCATATCCTGCGGGCGTCTATGGGGTTCCTGGGATGTCCGAAGCTCTTGTCAGAAGACTCAAGTGTGCTTAAAGTGGTTTTTATTCACCAAAAAAACAACAAAATGAAGCAATCGGCATGAAAATTGTCTTCTCTTGTCCAAAATCCAAAGAATGAAGTTTCTAAAATGCGATCCGACATTCCATAGACCTGTCCATTGCTGAATGGACATTCTTCTTCCTTGCTTGGTGTTTTCCTCGATGGTTAATCGGCAGCAGAAGCACCTCGAAAAGAATACAAAAATATACGTTCAATTAGCAAATTTGCTTGTAAAATCTAGAGTAAAACTTCGATAGTCCATTAAACAAATGTAAATGGAACATCAGTTGTTGATTATTAACGTACCTTACTCAATTATGTCAACAATTTGCAGATTTTCCTGAGTTTTCATTGTTGTTTACAATTTTGTGTCTTCTCGCGTATGTGACAAAAAGTATTTTCTGCAATTCCACGGGAATTCCACGGGAATTCCACGGGAATTTCAGTAGTTTTTACACTTCAGAAAAGAATTTTTACATTTTACTTTACATTTTACATTTTACTTTACATTTTACATTTTTTACACATTCTTTACATGTAAAATGTAAAGAGGTATTTTTTACCATGTAAAGGCACAACACTGATTAGGATGGACTTCCAGTTGGTCTTGAAGATCTCTATGGATAACTTCGTTAGTCACATACCAGTCAGCGTTTGCTAGTCTCCGCAGAACTTTAGACTGGTAGCATTGAAGCATTTTTAAGTTGGTCTCGCTGGCAGAGCCCCAAATCTGGATACCGTAGGTCCAGATTGGAACAATCATGGCCTTGTAGAGCATCACTTTAGAATGCAGAGAGACACCCTCGATCTCCTGCCGACGAGCCAATAAAGGGAGCTCATTTTCAGCTTCATCTGCTGGATTTTCGCTTTGATATGGCTTTTTCCATGTGAGTCGCTTGTCTAGATGAAGGCCAAGGTACTTGACTTCAGGTTTCTGAGGAATAGTCACGTTGTTAATGCTGACTTTTGGGCAGGATCTGCGTTTTAGAGAGAAGGAGACATGTACGGATTTCCCTTCATTTAGTCTCACTCCCCAAAGGGCGAACCACTGGGGAATCGACGGCATTAGTGGCAAAATGATTAAATGCCTACCCGAGATATGCGTAAGGTTGCTTGCATACATCTTCAATGCAGTGTTCAGGTCGGGTCATTTTCCTCAATCCTGGAAAGTGGCAACTATACGAATGAATTTTACCCTTTGAAATACAATTTTCTTTGCAATATTTTGTGAAATAAGATCAATTATAGAAAATTTACAACCCTTTTTAATGCACTTCCACCAGAAGAAAATGATATAAATTGCTCGTTTCTATTGCTAATAAAAGTGTTCTTGATTAATATGATAAAAATTGAGTGGTTTTCATTGGTTTTTTTGGGCAAAAATGACAGTTTATCACGGATATTTTCGTAAGAAAGCCTCAAACTCCATTAGAAAATAAACTTCTTGAGATCCTTTATGTTATCTCGTCTTGTTTCGCATTTACTAAACAGTTTAAGTCCAGTATTAAATGTTTGTAAAGTATTTTGGGACAATTCAGCTAACGATGCACGACTTTTCTGGCGTTTTCTTTTCCCGCTGAGGCTATTTTGACCGACGGCGGCAGCCGCAACTCAAAGACTTCGCAGTATAACATTGTAAAAATGACTGAATTATAGTAAATATTCTTATTCTTTATATTAGATGTCTTTTGAATGCAAAAAATGGCCTCAAAGAGTTGAAATTGATATTAAAATATTGACTTTCTGGTCCGGAAAAACAAGGAAAAAGCCAAGAATTAAAGTCTCTTCAGCATTAAGTCCGCTTTTCGATAGCAATTGCCATTAATCCTATTAGAAATACGGATCAGACCTTATTCCAGAGAAAAATTGAAGAAAATAGATTATTTTGGCGTTTTTCATAACACATTTTGTGCTGAGAAATTAAAGATTCTTGTGTTTAAAAGATATTTTCGCGTGTTTTTTGTCATCAAACAGACTGAAAACCGTGAAAAACTGGAATTAATTTCTCATATTTGTGAAATTACAATTGAATTTTACACCATTTCCCACCATATTATCCTCCCTTTGACTCAATCAATCAATAAAAATTTACTCAACTTACGTTCTGACTGTCTTTCCTCTCTTTGACATTCTTATGCTTTGTCATTTGGATGTGAATGCATTCATTAATGTCTGTAGATTTCTTTGAAGCTTTTGCTGCTATAAAATTCAAGTATTTTTCCTTGTAAAGACCAACAGAAAAAGAAGGACGTGAAACTCCTCAAGGGTTGAGAGATTAGTAGCGGCTGATGATTTATTTGCTAACCTAAGGAAAAAATCACATAAACAAATCCTTTCTTCCTTGGAGAAAAGGTAATTTCCATGGGAATTCAGGAGAGCTGTTTACCCGTGCTTATGTAAATTATCCTCACCTCCGCGGCTGGGATTTATCTGCGGGCGTCTTCCGTTTCACCTCCAACTTCTTTAGATGGGGCTCCTTGGAAAATCCCTGCGCGATCATCGGCGGAGCGGGAAGGATTTTAATTACCCCAATAAAGTTGGGGGTGAAAAAAGCACCTCTTAAGCTCCATAACATAATGTTTCCAGCATTATCGCTTGATCTCCATTATTGAGGTACTTTTTTTTCTTCTTCTTCCTCTCTGCTCCCCTTCGCGCCACCATCCCCCCCCCGCCAATTTGAGGAGCTTTTTCCTGGAACGGTGAGACGCGCAGGATGATGAAAAGGAGAATGATGATATCTCACTTATATTTTCTTAACGAAAAATTTATTATCAAGGCACACAATACACGTGGAAGGGCGAGGGAAATGCAATTTATCTCTCGTCCTTTTTTTCCTTGGCTCCTTCGCCCTCTCATCTCACCACCACCCTTGTTCCATTTGGGGGGGCGGAGGCGAAGATGTTTCCCTTTCGCGGTGTATTTTCGCGCCTTTTTTCGCCTTCTCGCTATCATCGCGGAGCGCCTTTCATTCACACACACATACAACACTTGGGGGTGGGTTTGGAGGGGTGGAAGTTCAACCCATCCACTTGCCAAAGGGGTGGTCAAGGGGGAGATAATGTGGCTCAATCTGTACAACTCTTTCTGACACTTTCAGAACTCCAGCAATGCTTAAAACATGCATTTTCCTTATATTTCAACCGCCTAAATTAACATAACCTCAAATTTATGACTCTTTGACCTAAAAAGATAACATTCTTACTTGTAAGACCGTGAAAATTCACTGAAAAGTAGTATTTTGAGAAATATTTGAAGATTCTAGTTGATATTTATTGAGATATAATCTTCAATCGCACTTTTAGATGCACATTTTGAACATAACCTAAACAATATCTTGAGATATCCGGAAAAATCTTTGTAAAAAACCGACAATAACTATTATTGATACAGTTATTTAGACATATTTCAAGTTTTGAGCGGTTTTCTAATGTGATTTTACTTTAAATCGCTTTTTTTTGGATGCTGATCGTTTTGTCCTGGAGGTTAGTCAAGAACACTAAGACGACGATGGCCGCAAATGAAATGAGACTGTTATTGTTAATTGTTATAAATCGACAATAGGCTAAAATTTGCTATTTTAGAGTAGAAAATCAATGAAAGAACTCTTAAAATAGACAATTTTGTGGCGTGAAACAGTATTTTTGAGGTTATGTGTCAATCTTAAGACAATTCATAGAATTTAACAGTGAAAACTTGTGATCTACATCAGATATATGATTTATAATGTCCAGTAGATGCAGAATTTACCAGCTTAGATGCAAGAATGAATGATTTTGGAGGTTATTTTGTGGAAAAATTTGAACATAACCTAGAAAACTGTCAAGAACAATTCATTTCCTTAAAGTATTGCGTTTATTTCTTTTGAATGTGTCTTTTGAACGCATCACAATGAAGTTATTGAAGCACTTCCACTTCTTAAGTACTTCCACTGAATTGTACACCACTTCTGACTGTATTATCTCCCCCTTGGCTGTGACTCTTATTGGTTAAATGGTTTAAAAGTGTCATAAAATGTGTACATTTTTGCTAAAAACTCATCGAAAATAAGTTAAAAACTTGTCTGACAGGAAAACTGTGTTCTAGAGATTTGTCGAATATCTTTTGACCTTTCCAAAATGGTATTATATTTCAAAATCTATCAAAAAATGACACTTCTGTGAGTATTTTTACATTGCAAAATACATTTGAAGAACGTTTATCCAATAAATTTCAGTCTGAATATATTTTTAAAATTGATAAAAACAATCTTTAACTCAATTTAATGTTCTTATGATTTGTAAGCTGTGAAATTTCCTTTCAAAAACGTGATTACCCATGAAAATCTACTAAGAATTAGTGTTTTTTCTGAGTGTTTTTAGTCAAAATGCATAAAAAAAAATCAATTACTGACAAAAAATAGCCATTTACACTATCTTGTGATCATTTGGTGACTTCAGTATGTTCTAGACATTTGTAGGCTGTGAAGTCACCTTTCCAAATCTGTGTCACTTTTGTAAATCAAGCAAGAACTTTGGAAGATATGGGGTGATAAGTAGTGAAGAACAAGAACAGAATGTTCCAAATTTACATTTTTTCCAGCACAGAATCTTTCTCATCACGCCAAGAGTGATTAAATGAGCTAAAGAAATAATAAAATTATCAATTTAGATTTCTCAAATCTTGAAGTGCAAATTAAATTACTCCGACTTCACGGAAAAGTGTCGTAAAGTGAACAAATTCTTAAGTTGATTATCAATAATTCGAAGAAGAGTAGGTATTTCGTTAAAATGTGATCTTATTTGCTCGTGAGAAAGCTGAAAACTATAGATTAAACCCAAGGGGGAGATAATACGACTGAACAGTGTACATCACATCCAAACACATCCACAATTCCTCTGCAGAATCTTCAAACACTTCCAGACACTTCTTAATGCCTTTAAAAATGCATAATTGTCTTGATTTTCTAGTTTAATCTTCGGAAAATGCTTGAAAAGAAATTCTAAATAAATAGTGAGGTTATGAATTTTGGCTTAAAAAATACTTCAAGTCTGGAAACGACTAAAAATGGCGAACATTACAATGTTTACACTAAATAATGAGGTTAAATTTGCCATTTTAAAGCACAAATCGTGAAAATAATGAAGCAAAGATAATTTTAGTGATATTTTTGAGGTTATGTTTGACTTTTAACCTATTTTCCAACCTAATTTTGAGTTTTTCCGAACGCAAATGCTTAATTTTGCCAAGAAAAGAGGAAAATTCTCAGTTTAAACACAAATTAGATGATTTTGAGGGTTATTTTATCACATAACCTCAAAAATAAAGCGATCAAATTGATTTTTCTATGCAAAATTATTTTTAAAAATGCCTCAATTTGTTGAAATTGAAGCTTTTGCTGTGAAAATATTCTTGTAAAGTAAAAACCGTGAGAAAACCAAGGAAAAGAGACATTTTACTGCAATTTAAGTAATATTTTTGAGGTTATGGTTGACTTTTAACCTGTTTTCTAACCTAATCTTAAGTTTTTTCGAACGCAAATGCTGAAGTTTTCTGAGAAGAGAAGAATTCAGAGTTTAAACAGAAATTAGATGATTTTGAGGGTTATTTTATCACATAACCTCAAAAATAAAGCGATCAAATTGATTTTTCTAATCAAAATAATTGAAAAAAATGTCTCAATTTGATGAAATTGAAGTTTTTGCAGCGGAAATATTCTTTTACAGCTAAAACCGCGAAAATAACCAATGCAAAGAGACATTTTTCTGCATTTAATTGATATTTTTGAGGTTATGTTTAACTTTTAGGCTGTTTTCTCAATCAAAATGAAGTTTTTTCGCACAAAAATGCTCAAATCTGCCAAGAATCGAAGAAATTTGATAATTTAATCTGTTTTTACATTAAACTTCTGAACGCACGATATTGGAAATAATGAAGCACTTTCACTTCCAAATACTTCAAATTGAATTGTACACCACATCTGACTGTATTATCTCCCCCTTGGGAGTGGCTAGGCGGTGTGTGTGTGTGTGTGTATTTTTCTGAAAACATTTCGATGCTCAATGTTGGCAGGCGAATAAAAAAGGATGAATGTGATATTTGTATAACAAAGTGCGATGCTGAAGAGACATTTTTTGTTGTTCTCAGCTATCTCTCACTCATACAATTTGCTGAAGTCGCTCGGAAGTATCTCTCGAGGGTTTTCTTGCATTGCCAGGACTCACAAGTTGAATGCCAAACAGAACATAACAGAAGAGTAAAAGGGATGGGCGCGCTTTTGGGGGAGGGAAATTGATGAAAAACGACAGAGAGAGAAAGTTGGCGGACATAAAAACTGCACTCGCACTGGAAATCCTCTGTAACACACCCCCAAGAAGAAGGGTGTGAAGCATCTGTGTGTCACCCCAGGATGGGAATGGGGTTAAAATGATTCACTCTTGTATATGATATTCAATTTGTACTTGGGATTTGCAATTGATTTACACAGTTTGAGGGTGAAAAAACATCATCATCGCGAAGAAAACCACAAATTCCCTGATCTCATTTCGCACTTGGGGATTTTCCACCCCCCCTTTTCGACACACAGTCACCCTCTTTTGCTCTCTGCCATTCGCGCTGTGCATTACTTATTGCAAGGGGCAGATATTATGATCGGAAGTGGTGTACAGCTTGAAAGGAAGTGTTTAGAAGTGAAAGTGGCAAAATATTGTATGTCGAATTCCCAATTCCTGGAGAATTTGTAGCTAAAATGCCACTATCTTGGCGGCCTTCTCCTTCTGACGAGACTCTCGCTGTAAGCATTATTCGACGGTAGAGGCGCAGCACTGAGAGTGACGCGGAGAAGAGTGTGAATCAGTCAGTCGTTTTGTGATCGCGAAGCGATGGAGTGTTTTTGCCTGTAGGAACAGGAAACACCGCGAGATGGCGCAGCAGGAGGAGTTGGTTATATATAGTCAATCTCCTAGAGTATTTGGAACTTCAATATATAGAATATTTGCCATGAAAAAGCTTCCATTTCAACTAAATTCTGACTTAAGTTTGCTTAAAAATCAATTTTATCGCTTTTTTTGAGGTTATGTTTAATGTAAAACAGATTGAATTGTCAAATTTCTCCGTTTCTTGGCAGATTTGAGCATTTTTGTGCGAAAAAACTACATTTTGATTGAGAAAAAGCCTAAAAGTCAAACATAACCTCAAAAATATCACTTAAATTGAAGAAAAATGTCTCTTTTCCTTGATTTCTTTCGCGGTTTTTTGCTGTAAAAGAATATTTGCACTGCAAAAACTTCCGTTTCATCAAATTAAAGCATTTTTTCAATTATTTTTAATAGAAAAATCAATTTCATTGCTTTATTTTTGAGGTTATGTGATAAAATAACCTTCAAAATCATCTAATTTGTTTTGGAATTGAGAATTGTTCTCTTTTCTAGCATAAATTAAGCATTTGCGTTCGAAAAAACTTAAGATTAGGTTAAAAAACAGGTTAAAAGTCAAACATAACCTCAAAAATATCACTTAAATTGCAGAAAAATGTCTCCTTTCCTAGGTTTTCTCACGGTTTTTACTTTACAAGGATATTTCCAAAGTAAGAGCTTCAATTTTAACAAATAAAAGCTTTTTTTTCAATTACTTTGCCTAGTAAAATCAATTTGATCGCTTTGTTTTTGAGGTTATGTGACAAAATAACCCTCAAAATCATACAATTTGTGATTAAACTGAGAATTTTTCTTTTTTCTTGGCAAAGTAAAGCATTTTTGATCGAAAAAAACGTCATATTGAATTGAGAAAAAGCCTAAAAGTATTGAAATGATTTCATAACCTCAAAAATATCGGATTTCAGACTAGAAAAGTGTTTTTTAGGTTATTTTTCGCGGTTTTTTCGTAGAAACATTGAGATATTTCACAATATTTACTCATTTTCAAGGTTTGAAGGAATTTAAATTAGTTGTAGAATTCATAACCTCACAATTTGATTGAATTCTGAAAAAGTCAGAATTGAGTGTGAAAAACAGTTGATGGAGTGGAAAAAGCGATGGAAAATGCATTTGAAGGGCGTTAAGAAGTGTTTTGGAAGTGATGTACACTGTTTAGCCGTATTATCTCCCCCTTGACTTATTGTTAAAGAATATTCCACCCTTAGGATGATGGCAAAGAGTGCGTGGTTCACAGCGTGGCTTTGGTGGTCAGGAAAAGAGAATTCCATTTCACACTTTTCTCTCTTAATCACCGTCATCACAATCGCGCGTCTTTCGCGTCATAAATCTTAACAACTTCTCTAATTGATATCAAATGGTATGTTGATCTGGGCGATGCCTGGCTCCACCTGTAATCGCGCAAAATATCAAATGTCGCAAAATCGACTAAAACGACATCAGGGAGGCTAATTATGACGAAATCTGACCATCTGTCCGTTCGTCCGTCGGTCGGTCACTCGTAAATGGACTTGTACCACCTAAATGGTAAAAGATATCGACATGTGGTTTTCAGCAAAGGTCAAAAATTTTACTGCCGCTAGAACTTGGTGATGTCAAATCCAACCCCCCACCCTTTCGTCCGCCATTTTGAACTCCTCCAAAAAACGTTTTACTCATTTGCTTAGCCCCTATGGCATGGATTGGGCCCAAATTCTAGTATGTTATAGCTGACATCAAGACCTTTCCAACGAATCGCTACCCAAGGATCTAGGTCCTTCCGAACCCTAGATACTAGGGTCCAAATTTTCAAAACTAAAAATGGCCATAACTCTGCTTCTAATTATCCGATTTAAATGATTAAAAGCTCGTTAGATAGATCTCGTAAAATGCCATCTCCCACCTGAACATCATAACTTAGTAGGACCACCGCTAGAGGCGCTAAAGTTGAAAAAACCAATTTTCGAAATTTCGAAATCGAATAACTCGAAAACTAGATTATCAAATTTTTTTTAAATTTCAGTATGTTGTAGCTGAGCTTGAGACCTTTCCAACGAACCCCTATTTGTTAGGATTGAAATCATAGGAGGGGAGATATGAGGAATCAAAGTTTACACCTTGATCCGCGCCTTATCAATGTATAATTTTTAAGTCCAAAATTTTGTCCAAAGTCAAAATATTTTGAATAAAATTTTTAGATACATTGATAGTCAAGATTGAGACGTTTCTCAAAATGCGCGGTTTAAATTTTGTCCAAGTGATAAGAGCGATGCTGTTTCGCTTTCATATTGGACATTATGCGCCCTCTAGTTATGTTTCTTATGCTCTTGAATCTAGTGAATTGCCTACTTTTTGGCGATTGAAATCCACCTATTTTTTTTATCTCTAGCAATTGCTTTCTTTGTATCCAATCTTCATTCTTTACATCTAATTTCATCTTAGCTCAGCTACAAATCGAGTCTGTTGCATTTCGACTTTGGCAGCATCGCTCAGCTCACCCATAAGCCAACCTATGCCTTGACTTATCACGTCCTTTGATTTCTTTTCACTGCACGCGCGCGCCTTGCAAAATCGATGACTGCGTAATGTCTTTATCAATTTTTGAAGGAGGCAATAAAAGGCGCAGCTTCATCAAGATATCGAAGACACGGAGAGAGCATTTCGACCATGGCGTTCCTAATGATCTCGGCGCGCGCTTTCCTTCCGCCGACGAGGAAGTGGGCGCACAAACAGCACCCCCAGTTTTTTGCGGGAGGGTTGAAAGTCAGAGAAAAGCCTCTCTTGGCATGACAAATGTTTGCCACCTCCATTCAATTCACACATCATGAATCACTCTCGAGGATGCCAAACAGAATGAACTCTGCCGACATTGGCGGGAGGGCTTGAAGGGGTGCCAAAAGGCAATGGGGTTTTGTGGGGGATGAGAGAATTGGATGCGGAACATTCTGCAGCAAAGATGATGGAAGATTTATATGTAGTTTAGCCAGAAAGAAATCAAATGTCTGAAGCGAATCTAACTTTAGATGTGTTTGAAATGTCGATAAGATGTGTGAACTTACCGACACTTATCGATGCAAAATGCATGGAATTTCCCAAGGGGCAAATCACAAGGCAATTTTTGAGGAAACTTAATGTTCTCAAATCAAATAATCCAATTATTTGTGTGAAATAATCAGAAAAAGAATATTTTCTCAAATAAAATTGAAAAATAATCAAATTTAAAAAAATTATCCAAAACGGATTCTTTTCCAAAGTAAAGTTGAAAAAAAAACACAAATTTTAATTAAAATAATCAGAAAAAGAATGTTTTCCAAAATAAAATTGCAAAAAAATCAAATATTGAATAAAATAATAACAAAAAATTTAATATTTCCTCAAGTAAAATTGCAAAAAAAATCATATTCGCAAATAAAATATATAAAAAAAAGTTATTATTTTCGAAAGTAAAGTAACAAAGAAAAAAAAATCAAAATAATCAAATTCCGAAATAAATAATTTTAAAAAAAAATGAATTTTTTCTCAAGTCAAGTCAAATTGAATTGAAATCACAAATTAATTTAAAAATAATCAGAATTTGTATAAAATAAACAATTTTTTTTATTAAATATTCAAAAAAGAATCAAAAATATTCAAAAAAAATAATCAAATTTTAATCAAATATTCAGAAAATAATTTAAAAATATCAAAATTTTGTATTAAATAATTGATTTTTAATCAAATATTCAAAAAATAATCAAATTTTCATCAAATATTCAGTAGAAAATCAAAAAAAAATTATTAAAATTTTGTATGAAATAATCAAAATTTGATTAATAATCACAAACAATCATAAAAATGATTAAATAATCATAAAGTTAATGGTCTCAACTTGCGCGAGTGATTTTTCCCTTGGAATTTCCTTTTTTCAACACAGTTTCAATACAATTAACTTGGGTAATAATATGCATAACGCGGAAATGAAGAGATTACCAAATAATAACCTCCAGACGACCAATTTATTACATGAGTTTTCAGTGATTATTTGTAGAAATCTGCTTCAAAAGCACTATTCATGACATTTTCTGACCACAAATTTCGATAAAATTAAGGGATTTCTACTGATTGCATTACAAAACCTTGCAAAGTCAAATCTGAGAGTTAGTTTTTGGTTAGAATTTGGTCAGAAACTGGTAATTGTTATCATTTTTAGTGAAAAAAGGTTCAAAAAGCTCTGAAAATCTGCAACTTCATTAAGTATTAATGGGAATATTTTCAGATTTAGTCAGAGATTTATTTATTTCGGAGATTTCTTAGTCTTAAGTAAGTCACATAACCTAGAAAAATAAGTCAAGATGTAGACTTGAATAAGAATTGTTTTCTTCCACACATATTCAGAGCCAATGAACGGAATATTAGAGAATCTTAAAAACTTTTACTCAACTTTTCACCTCATCTGGCCATTTTATCTCCCCCTTGGATTAAATAAAAGAATTTTTCTTGATTAAAAGTGCCAAAAAAGCTAAACTAAATAAATTTGTGCAGTTTTTCACTGGATTTCCGACGAAATACATAATTAATTGTACTAAAGAAGAATTTCGAATTAATTCATACTCGGAAAAGTTTCAATTTAATGTGTTATATATATCTAGAAAGCTTTCTGAAATGAGCTTTTTGTCAGTCAAATGGTTTTTAATTGAAATTTCAGACGCAAAATATACATAAAACACGAGTTTAATTTTAAATAAACAATTGTATAAATATTTTCAATTTTACTGAGCATTTTTCACGCAATTTTCTTCTCCTTTTTCGTATCATAACCTCAAATTTAGGACTCTTTGTCCCGGAAAAGACGCAATTTTCACTTGAATTACTTTTAAAGTTTACAAAGGAACAGTTTTGAAGAAATATTTAAAGTTTCCAGCAGAAATTTTCATGAGATTCAATTTTAAAACGCTCTTTTAGTTGAATTTTAAAACATAACCTCAAAATTATCCTCAAATATCCAAAATAATCCTTGAAAGAATTTTTTTCGGAATGTTTTAAAGGAAAATTTAGGGAATATTAATCTATTTTAGAGTAGAAAATCAATCAAAAACCTCTTAAAGTAGATATTTTTGTATTCTTAAACAGTATTTTTGAGGTTATGTGTTAATCTTAAGTGTTATTAACACAGTTTTGTATTGAAAACTTGTGATTTTCATCAGATTTCATTAATATTTTGCCAGTAAATTGCAAATTATACTGCTTAGACGCGAAAATGAATGATTTTGGAGGGTTTTTCGTGGCAAAATGTCTTCTTAATATTCATTACATAACCTAGAAATGATCTGAAGAATCTTTATTTTTCGCTAATATTGCAAAAAATCCAAAGTTTGCACAAAATTATGTTGAAATTGAAACAGAAACAAGAAAATATTGACGCATTTTCCAGTTTGCATGGAATTTCCTTCTTTTTAACACAGTTTAAGGGGGAAAATCAGACTGATTTGATATAATTAGTCTCTAGACTGATGATTTCACCTTTCCCCCCCCCCCTAAAATTGCTTAAAGAATTGGTTAAAATGCATTGTCGATAACAAAGGGTTCGTTTCGTCATTTCGGAGAAAGTTTTAATCCAATGTCAGACATCATTCAGACAAAAAAGAAAGAAGAATATTTTAAGAATCATTCAGAGCGACTTAAGAGAAAAATCTAAATTTCTGTTAAATACAAAAAAAAGGAGAAGATTTGGTTAGAAAAATGAATTTTGGGTAAACTTTAAGAAGATCTTATTAATACGGAACGATTAAAGAACTTTTAATGGTTTTGGGATTCTTAAAGATTCTCGTTTTTGCAAAAATTAGAAAGTTTTTCCAGTATCACAAAACGTTTTTCACTTAAAACCGAAAATATTCGATTAAAGATTTAAGTATTTAAGCAAAGTTGTCTATTTATCGCGGTGTTTGCAAGATTTTCAGCTAAGAAATTCGTCTTTCACTCTTTAAAATATATAAACAATAAATAAATTGAGTCAAGTGACACTGCATTCCCGAATATATTAGCAATTACCTGGTTTATAAATGAGTAAGCTATACGTAATGATTACGAATTGATTACATTCTCTAAACCTAAAGAAATGCTGTTTGATCCAATTCTTTGAATACGTAACATTTCCATTTTGATTTAGTAGCATTGATTTTATTCTCTCTCGTTTATATAACAGTAAGCAATACGTAATGATTACATCATTAAAACCTTGAAAAATCCTAGTTGAATTGCATAAATTTGTAAAATCACTCTTAAATTCACTGAATCAAATTTTTTTTATTAATCTTTCCATGAGTTTTTTTTTTGTGTGTTTTTGAAGAGTTTTTGCCTAAAATTTTTCTAAATGTTAATCCAAAACAGCACCAAAAACTTTACACATGCGAACTTTCCGTGTGAAACTTTCTTAAGCCTCGGAAAGCTAATTAAATTAATACAAGAATTATTTTCCTAAGAAATTTCCATGAAATTTCTAATTTATTCACAAGTCAGTGTTTAAGGCAATCGCTCTTTATGTAAAATACGTCATTTTCTCTCACATAAATTAACGCGCATATTTGGCGAAAATTCGGTGGAATTTTCGCTGACAAGAATATCTTGGACTAATTGAAAATCTCCCTCAGCTTTCTTTCACCTCAATTACATCTTCAGCGATTCTTTTTTTTTCCTTTCTCTTTTCCGTCACGAGAAAAACTGTCTTCGAAGCTCAAGTTGCTGTTTTCCCACCACTTTTTTTTCCCTCCAACACCAGAGAGAGAGTGAGAAGCTCTGTCTTGTCGCAACAAAAGGATGAATAATTAATTTTTCCTTCCCTTCGTCATATTTTTTCTTCCTCCTCTTCTTCTTCTCGTCTTCTGAGAGTGTCTATGGACAGCTCTTTGTTTGCCCTGTTTTCATCTCTCTCTCTTCGACGCTTTTTCTTGCACAGAAAGAAAAAAATAGTTGAAAAAAGTAACAAAGCTTGTTAATCACGATAGTTAATTGCCTTTTTCACGAAAAACTTACAAAAAGTGTGTAAAAAGAGGTGATTTTTCATAAAAATTCGAATATTTTCACGAAATAACACAAATTTTTACAGACTTTTACGAACTTTTACCACCCATCATTTGACCACAGCTGCAAGTGCGAAAGAAACAAAGAGATTTTCAGTATTTTAAAGTACAGTAGCGAAAATTAGGTTAGGACACTTATGAAATTTTGGCCATTTTTCCTTTTGGTGCTAAAAATTCGATATTTCCTGCAATTTTAGAGATATTTTCCTTAAGACAAGAATTGATTAGAATTTAATAATCTTTCAAATGTCGTTGAGATCATGGCGATATCTCAATTAGAAGCCGAATTATTGCAAAATGCAGAGAAATGTGCGCCAAAGGATAGGGAAAATTAAGTTAGGACACTGCCTATTTTTCTCTAAATCCTTGTTATAATCATAAAACTGCCTCGGATAATCACATTAACTCATGAGTTTGGAGTGTCTAGAAGACATTTTCATCATAAAGCGCCTTGTCAAAATTATTTGAACTTGTCAAATTGCTTTTTGTATGTTTTTTTCGCTATAAATTATCGCTTTTTATGCATTTCTTCATTTCTTACGCACAATTGCGTCTTAATTCCTGTTCACAGGTTTTCTCTGAAGTGTAAAAAAGGACTTCAAGTCAATCGTCCAAGAACAATCATGTAGTCGTGAAAATTACAGCATTTTCCTCATTAAAAAGGGTGATTTTTAGTCAATTTCTTATTGTAATGTCCAGAAAATCTGTAATTTCTTATCGATGCAGGGCAGGGAAATGGCTCTAATTGCGTTTGCATATTGTCTAGGATACAAGGGTTCCATAATGTGGTGAATAATGTCCATGCCATGACACAAAATCTAGTATTGTGGCTATTATTGCATAAAAAGATATTCCAAATAACTAAAATTCATTGATCAATCAAAATTGTCTAGAAATTTCATCCAACGATGCGCAATACGAACTTTACACAAAACCAGGATAACTAAGATGTTCATCTAAGACACGCATAGAAGCAAAGTTTTCAGTACTTCATTGATTAGTCCTTAATTTAGTGAATTTTAGTAGATTTTCAGTATTTTAAAGTATATTTGTCTCTTTTGCTTCGGTGTTAAGACAGTTTTTGTCAAAAGATGGTGGAAAAGAATGCATTCGTGTCGTGAAAAGTGCCGCAATTCATCAAATAATACAGTTTTCACCGCGGAAAAATAGTGAAAATGTACTTCATGTGCGTCTTCAAGAGTGGTAATCGCGCCACCTAAGAAGCCTTAAGAGATTGTCTCTTAACTTGTCAAACGGAGCACAATTCATCGATGGACTCTTTGGGTGGAATTGCTCTTAAATTTAAATTTGCCAATTCATTGAGAATTCACATGACTCTTGTATTAGTTAAATAGTGAATTAAATACGCGTCCTAAGTGAATCTCATGAGCATTTTCTCAAGTGGAGCGGACTTTCCTCAGTCTTCTCCAACGTCTTCACAAGACAATTTGGGCAGAGAAAAAGGGCGCCGGACACAGAATTTTCTGTCCTTCATCCGCGGATGGAGTGATTAAAGTATTCTGTGTATTTATCAGGTGAGCTGAAGACTTTTCTGAGTATATTTCCTGGCGAAGGACTGCAGGAGGCGTGAGGTGAACTAATTAGTCTAATACAATTGAAAATACATATTTTTGTCCAAACGACAGTGTTGATCATGCTGAATCTGGCCACCTTTAGCACTCTCCGGTGGTCATCTTATCCCGGATTCCGTGAAATTTCCCGCGGCTTCATTGTCCATCTGAAAAATGATAAAATTATTAAATTTTACTGTTTATACGTGCAGAATTTAGATCAAATTTTCTCTCAATTTATTTTACAACATCATAATTAATGCACATTTTGAAAATTCACCAAAATGTACTTAAATAAATTCAATTTTTCTCACCTTATTATCCGATGAAGAACTGCACTCTGCACACGTTCTGCATTCAACCACGACCAGAACTCAACTAAATCGACAACTCAGATGAGTTTTAGTGAAGGAATTTCCCAACATTGCTTCATCCCGACACCTGAGCCTTGTTTTATGACCCTTTTTTTCATACTTTGCATTTTCTCTGTGCCTATTTTCTGTAAAACAGATGAAATTTTGACCGGTTTCAGGTATTACGAGAAACTCTTCCGTAAACCAAACGGAGGCATTTCTTGACCACATTCGGAAATAGTAAGAATACTTGGTCTTACTCGTTTCTCCTCCTGAGGGCGCAATCCAGGGTAGAGTGCCAGAAAATTGGGTAAATTTGAATGAGGATTTGCAATTTCTGTGGGTCATAAAATGCAGGAACACACCATGTGGCTTATTCTATACATGTTTGATCTGTGAAACCAGAACGAAAGCATTTCTTTGTTGGGAAACAGAAATTGAAACCTTTCTCAATTTGCATCATGTTCATAGTCGGAGGGCAATGAGATATTATTGCTCTCCGATTTGCCCTCAGAGACAGAACAGGATACAAATCTGCAAGGGTTTCACATCCACTACCGATGAGTATGCGTTTCATGAAACCCTTACGTAGCGTGTGGAACCTCAACTGGGTTCAGAGACGTGAGTTTTATAAATAAGAATTCAAACATATTTCAGGTAGAAATTTACAAATTTTCAAAAACTGCGCTGTCAGAAAGTCTCTTAGTCAGGAAATTAAGTTCAGTGATTCATGTTTTCTTAACTTTAATCGTTTTCTGTGTGTTAAAATAGAGGAAAATGAGGCAAATAGATAGGAAATAAGGGGGAAAATGGTTAAATTTAAGGTCAAAATGTATTTTAATTGATATTTTTTCTTTTAAATAAATGTCAAAAATCAAGCACCGTTTTTATATTAATCCAAAAATTACAAAAACCCTAGAAAATCTTACATAAAAATACGAAAATATGTAAACCAATTTGAAGGATCACAAAGGATTATGAAGAGCAGGTAAAAATTACGATCAAGTTTGGTAAAATGTGTCAATTAGATGATTTTGTAAATAAAAATTTACAAAATCTGACAAATATTTACCCAGAAGACATTTTCACAAGCATGATCGTAATTTCCCATACAATTTTCAGACATTTTCTTTACAAAATTCAGCAAAATCCTACTAATTTTTTCTTTCTGTGTGGGCATTTGTGAACAAGAAGAAAAGCTCCGAGAGAAGCTCGATGAGGACACACTTTTCGGCGGGGGTGGGGGAAGAGGAAGTTGTGGGTGTGCTTCATGTAAGATTATTGTCTTGTTGTCGCCTATAAAATTCCATCTTGACACCCACAAAATCCATTGAATATCGCACACACAACGATGTTGTTTTCCTCTCACGGAGCTTTTCGTGAGGAAAGTTTGTCGCACGCCTGCGAATAATTCAATATCGACGGGTGAATCGAAGACGATTAAAAGTCGTTTTTTGATAGTTGACGTCTTATATCTGTTTGGATTGATCTTAATGTCATTTCATCGGCAAAAAATAAAGAAATTTCTCAATGTTGCGTTGAAAAGTATGAAAAGTCGACTTTTGATAGTTTACGCCCAAGGGGCTAATCACTAGTGCAAATTGAGACCATTAACTTTGTGATTATTCAATCTTTTTCCTCGATTATTTCGTGATTTTTACTCAAATTTGGATTATTTTCTCAATATTTCATTAAAATTTGATTATTTTTTTATTATTTCCTGATTATTTCATTAAATATTAATTATTTTATACAAATTTTCTTTTTTTGTACACTTTTTTTTATTAATTTCTAAATATTTCTTTAAAAAATTTAACTATTTTATACAAATTTTGATTATTTCGTACAAGATTCTGATTATTTTTAATTATTTTCTGAATATTTGATAAGAATTTGATTATTTTTTGATTTTTTAAAATTATTTTCTGAATATATTTAATCAAATTTTGAATATAATTGAATAATTGTGAAAATTCTGATTAATTGATTGTTTATTGATTGAAAAAAAAATCTTTTTTCTTATATTTTATTCAGAATTTGATTATTTTTCAATTTTACTTTGGAAAATATTTATTTCTTTTATTATGTCATTCAAAATTTGTTTGCTTTCTCAACTTTTCTTTGGAAAATAATCTTTTTTTTTGATAATTTAATTAAAAATATGATTATTTTTCAAAACTTAACTTGAGAAAATATTCATTTTTTAATTTTTTTCATTCAATATTTGGTTTTTTTTTGATTTTTTGTCATTTTATTTGGGAAAATAAATTTTTTTCAATTATTTTTCAATTTTTGTTAAGGAAAATATTCATTTTTTGACTATTTTATTCAGTTTTTGATAATATTTTGATTTTTCTTTGTGATTTAACTGCGGGAAAATAATCTTTTTTTATTATTTAAATCATAATTTGATTATTTTTTCAATTTTTCTTGGGAAAATATTTATTTTTTTGATTATTTAATTCAGAATTTCATTACTGAGATTTTTTGTGATTATTTTATTCAAAATATGATTATTTTTTCAAAATTTTTCTTGAGAAAATATTCATTTTTTTTACTTTTTTCATTCAATATTTGTTTTTGATTATTTTTTATTTTTACTTTAGAAAATCAATTTTTTTTCAATTATTTTTCAATTTTCTTTTAGAAAATATTCATTTTTTGTCTATTTTATTCAGTTTTTGATAATATTTTGATTTTTCTTTGTGATTTAACTGCGAGAAAATAATCTTTTTTTATTATTTAAATCATAATTTGATTATTTGTTCAATCTTTTCTTGGGAAAATAATGGGCAGGAAAAATGTAAAACGTTGATTTTTACGAATTGTTTGAAAAAAAAGTACATAAAAATTATCAAAAATCGTCTTTTTGTAGCAAATTTCTTCCAATTTGTCTATTAATTCTTCGTATTTTAGTTAATATTTCAAACAAATAACAGTGGAAAAATCTGGGAAATTCTGCATAAAAATAGAATTGAGCAATTTTATCAATTTACTGAAAGATAACAGAGAGTTTATGGAAATATTAGGCAAAATTTCAAAGCAAAATCATCTCTCAAACTGCAAATTGCTGCCTTTTGATAGTCTTCACGGCACCCGTCGAATATATAATATAAAATTATCAGCGAATTTTGTCGGGTGCAACCGTTGAAGGAAGTGATAAGTAAATGCAGAGATGCTATGGTGTGCAAGAACAAGAGAAGACACACTGTAATCTCACCCCCACCTTCGAAACTTTTGGCGCCAAAGCTTTGCACACGAGCCCGAGAATGTGCAGATGAATTTCCACCACACACTTCCGCTGAATTAATTATTGCATGAGCTTCAATTTCCCACCCTCCACGCGCGCACACACCTCGCCAAGACGCCCCCATCAAGGGATGTGTAGTTAATTTTACACCCTCGGCAGCCTCCGCAGACTCTTCATTGATTTATTTGCCGCTTAATAATACAATGTGTGAAAGTTTTCTTCTGCAAGTGGCGGCAAAAACCACACGAAGGGCGCGCGCGTATGTGTGAAAAGGGTTTCAAAAACTTTACTAACCCCCACACATCACCCCCCCCCCCAAACCACCCTCAACCGGTGAACGTCGGGGCCCAAAAGTGGGTGGCGTGTGTGTGTGTGTGTGAAAAATGTTTATGGGTGAAAATGAAGCCTTTGTGAGGACTTTTCCTTTTATTGCGAAATTTCACCACCATTGACTCGGGCCTCTTTCTGGGGGATGATGTCCGGCTTTTTGTTTCTTACCACCACCCACACAAACAATAAAAGAGACTCGTGTTTTTCACCCCCGACAGAAAGCTTCCTGACTTGCTCATAGAGTTGAGAGGCATTCCAGTTGGGAGATCTTGATGATCATTTGCGGTCCTTTGCAGTTCGGACATATCAGACATTCCAGACAAGACTTCAGGACATCATTGAGGGGAATCAGAAAGGAAAGGAGATCGAGAAACAAGACACTTGTGGTGCTGCCAATGGGTTCAATCAAGGAAGGACACTTCAAAAAATCAAAGGCAAAGAACAGAAGCTCAGAAATGGAAGTATGAAACACAGCAGAAAAGAAACACGGAGTAGAAAAATTAAAATAAAGACATAGAAAAAGAGACAGAGAAGAGAGGCACTGCATAAGACGAAAAAGAAGGAAAGAGCATAGAAAAGAGACACAAATAGAAGCAGACGAAACAAGAACCGGACAAGGGACATCAGGGACTCGAGCAAAACAGAAAGAACCATCAAAAACACGATCCGAGAGCAGACAAAAGGACAAGCGAGACAGGAGAAAGTCACCTCAAACGATTTCCTTCAACAAATTAATGAGAGCCAAGTGATCCCACTTCTGCTTGTTTGACATTTAGTGCCAACTGTTATCTGTTACTATGTTTCGAATAGAGTTTCTTTTACAACAATTAATCTATATTCTGGAGCCTAAGCAAGAACGTGCACATTCATTCATTCAATCATTCATTTATTATCATCCTTCCGTGTACAAGGAGAGTTACGCGCCATAGCCCCTAGGGGCTGTTTTGGCGCCGTGTCGGTGCGGCGCATATTCTGACAGCGCTAGCTGCCGTATTGCGATCTGCATCTTGCCTGGACCTCCTCTGGGGGAGTCCCAAGCAGCCAGTTCCTGATCGAGACTCTGCTGAGAGCAACACCTTCGCGGACCATACTATTGATGACAGTCGGTGCGGCGTAGTTCACCGATCTCTTGAAACGCTCCGACAGCGGCCTGGGAACCATCAAGAGCTCCCTTCCCCTCATCTCCGTCGTGGGGCAGAACAAACCGCAGTCAGGCCTGAGACCGGCCTGGGCGCGCTCAAAAAGGCACCCACAATCCTGGACACAAAAAGATGTCCCAGGGGCAGGATTTCCCATTCCTGGTACAGTGGCCAAGAGTGGGCCCTCCGGCCGGCGCGCGCCATTACGATGGTCTTCTGTGTTCTTGTCAGCGGGGATAGATGAGTCTCACACGCGTTGCCCCAAATCAGAAGGCCATAGCTGAGTCTCGATTCCGCCAAAGCGAAATAGATGACCCGCATCAGATGCTCCGAGCACAGCGCTCTCAGTGAGCGCTGATGTGTCCCCTCCATGACAGCTCCGAGTCCAAGGTGACGCCCAGGTACTTGAAGGTCGGAACACACTCTATGGGCAGGCAGTCCGCAAGGCACGCATCAGCAGCGCGAGAGCAGCGCGAGGAGTGGCACACCAGGTCACCGCCACCACCGAGGCCTCCTCCGAAGTCCATGCGCACGGTCTTCGAGCTGAGGACCATGCCGTTGGCCTCGAGCCAGCTCCTGAGCGCAGAGAGGTCAGCATTCATTTGTCGCTCAACATCATCCTCAACGTGGCACTAGAGTAGACAAGGGCAACGTCATCGGCGTAGGCCGTAATATGCCCCTCCAGTGGGAGAGTGAGTAGACCATTTACATATATCAGGAACAGGAGCGGCCCAAGAACTGATCCCTGAGGAACGCCAAACTCACAAGTCACCGACTCGCTTGTACAATGCTGCCCCAGCTTGACTCTCTGAGTGCGCCCAACAAGGTAAGAGCATAATAATATATCAGCGTGTATAGAAATTGCTTGCAGTTCGGACATGTCCGGGGATTCACAGAAGTAAAAACGCAGCATCAGACTAAACAGCAAAGCTCACGCATCTCAGATTAGCACGGAGATTTCTCCTATATACTGAATTATCAATCAGAATCGCCTGCGTGATATCTAGAAAATCCTCCCGTTTGCATCAACTCTAGTGCGTGTGTGTGACGTCTTATGTTTGGACTCTTTTGTCCCTTTTTTTGGGGCGACCACTCGCAAATGTATTTCATTATTTTTATTTCCAACCATGAAAGACTTCCCCCAGACAGCGCGATGGCTCCTCGGCACGGGGTGTGGAGGGGTGGGGATGGCTCCCGAATCTCGGTGGGCGATCAAAGAGCGCCCCCAGCGGCAGTCCCGCATGCTGGGGTGGCAGAGAGAGTGAGAGAGAGAGCAATAAAAGCGGGCAAAATTAAAGTCTGCTACAGCCATAAAAATTAGCTGAAAGCTCTCGGAAGCTTTCTGGAGTGGAACGAATTGCAATTGAGATTTGAAGTGGACGCGAGGGGATGTGAAGTGATTGATTTATTGGTCTCTCGTTGCCGAGGCGCTTCGATATTGACCGCACCGGACGGAATATATGAGGAAAATATGAAATGGCGAATGCCGCAACAATCCTTTTGAAATGCATTTCGCTGTGATGAAAAATTCCACCCCTCTTGGATAGGATGTATCAAGGGGGAGATGTTATGGTCAGAAGTGGTGTACAGCTCAACAAGAAGTACTTAAGAAGTGGAAGTGTTGAAAAAACCAACAATATTTCTTTCCTTAATGCTTCTTTTTCTGACAAATCATCAAGATTCTTTGAATTTCCTTCCATTTTCACGCAAAAACAAACGTAATAATCTTTTTTTCTAGGTTATGTCACGAATTAAGAACAGATTTAGCCAATATTTCGCATTCTAGCACATAAATTCTTCTTAAAATAAGCATTTGCAAGTAATTAAGTGCCCTTTTCGATCTTTTGATGCTGAGAAACACTGAAAATTTTGCTAAGATTCAACATAACCTCCAAAAATTGTCATTTAGAACACTTGGAAAAGTGTTTATTTAGGAAATTTTCGACTCGACATCAGTAATTTCAAGATAATTGACATATTTTAGCGTTCTCTAAGCGATATTTTGAGGTTATGGTCATAAAATACACACACAAAAAGGAGGTTTTAAGAGAATTCAATCAGAATTTTTATGATAATACAGTCCAGAAGTTACTTAAGAAGTGAAAGTGTTGAAAAACTCACAATTAATGCTTCTTTCTCTGACAAATCATCAAAATTCTTTGAATTTCCTTCCATTTTCACGCAGAAATAAACATAATAATCTGATTTTTTAGGTTATGTAACGAATTAAAGACAAATTTAGTGAATAATAACCATTCTAGAACATAAATTCTTATGCTCGGAGTCGGATAAGAGAACATTTCGGCCAATTTCGACAAAGAATCAGTAATTTTTAAGACCATAACCTCAAATTTTGAAGATCTCTTAGTGATATTTTAGAGGTTATGGTCGGAAAAGACACAAATATCAGATGGAAGTGCGTTCAAAAGTCACTTTCAGAAGGAATTAACACAATAATTGGAGAAAAAGAATTGTTTTTCATATTTTTCTAGGTTATGTTATGCATTTAAAATAAACTTTGACACTAAATAACCTCAAAAATCAGTAATTTTTGCACTTAAACTGGTGTAATTTGTATTTACTGACGCGATAATGATAAAATTTATTGACTATCAAAAGATTTCAATTGAAAACTATGTTAATTGTCCTAAAATTGATCATAACCTCAAAAATACTGTTTCAGAATGCAAAATTTGCCTATTTTAAGAGCTATTTGATTGATTTTCAGCTTATTATCAATTTGTCTAACCTTTTAAACGTTTCGGATAAGTTTCTTTCAAAGATTTTTTGATATCTGAAGATAATTTTGAGGTTATGTTCCAAATTACACCCAAAAAGAGCGATTAAACATTAAATAACATGAAAATATCCACTGAAACCTTCAAATATTTAAAAAATACTGTTTCTTTCCAAGTTTTCAGGGTCATAAAAGGTAAAAAAAGGCGTCATTTTTGGGTCAAAGTCTCCTAAATTTGAGGTTATGTTGACTTAGGCGGTTGAAAAATGCGAAAAACGCATGTTTTAAGCAGTGTTAATGTTCCGGAAGTGTTAAAGATTGCTCACAGAAATTGCAAAAGTGTCTGGAAGTGGTGTACAGATTTTAGTCATATTATTTTCCCCTTGTGTTGTATGATTTTCCCGCACATGGATATTTAGCCATCGATTAAAATTGCACTTTCCAACCACTGACGTTTCCCATCTTATTCCGGAACATTTCATGATTGAAGCCGGATATTGAAGGCGAGTGGCGACCTGTGGGTGGCGCTTTTCCCCTCCCACTTTTCCTTCCTTCTTCTTCTCACGACATAATCATTTTTATTCTCTGACGCTCTGAGAAGCACTCATGAGGGAGGCAAAAAGCGCACGCCGACAAGAAAGTGGGAACGGAATCTTATGGCGAGAAAGAGGCATCAATTAATCATGAAGACCACCCTCATGTTTGGCCACCCATTCTGCCAAAAATTTGCTCAACTGTCGTGTATTTATTTTCATAAATATTAGTTGCTCTTTGTGTGTGTGTGTGTGTAAATTTCCTTCCGGCACGCAATATCCACACTCAATTTCTCACTTTTTCCCACACTCTTCACCCCTCTTCATCCCTTAAACAATAGGGCAACACCAAGGGGGGGGTTAATTTGTCTAAAATATATACACCACTTTCAAACACTTCCAACACAACCTTCACTTCTTTTCTTACATTAATTAACACGAAGAAAAGGACATAAGTTGCTCTTTTCAGTTCCTGAAAAAAGTTCTCTTGATGATTATGATTCAACTTGAGTGGTTTTCATCGGTTTTCCTCGGCAATTGTTTGTATTTAAACCTCAAACTCTGTTCGCGGTTACATTACATTTACATTACATTTGCGGCCATCGCCGTCTTGGTGTTGTTGACCAACCTCCAGGACAAAACGATGGAAAAGTCCCTTCCTGAGACGCTGGACTGGTGGCTCAAAACGTACGCTGGAGGGGGCGGAGAACCTAGGCCATTCAGGCTGCTTGGCTCCGAGTGTAGGTTTGAAATCAGGCAACGAGGGGTCCAGGAGGCCAAGTCTACCTTTCGGAGCACCTGAGCGGGCACCTTTGTCCAGGGATACGCTGATGACATTTGCATTATGGTCAGAGGTAAATTCCTTGATACCGTCTGCAATCGTATGCAAAATGCTCTGAAAATTGTAGAAAAATCCTAGCAAGACCACAACGGATGCTCTTCAACGAAAAGAAGGAAATTTGAAGGTCTGAAAGCACCCAAACTTTTTGGCCAGGAACTCATCTTCAGCAAGAAAGTCAAATACCTTGGCTACTACAACGGCTCCAACGCGTGGTATGCATCGCAATTACCGGAGCCATTAGGTCAGCACCCACTGCTACCCTTGAAATCATGCTAGATCTCCCTCCGCTTCCTCTCTTCCTCAAGGAGCAAGCGAGTCTGACCGCCTTAAGACTTCGCTCTTCCGGCATGTGGAAGGTCGGCGCCATGCCCGCAGGTCACATGGATCTTTTCCGTGGTCTTGCGCGACAAGCACCCAGATCTCCTCATGAAGGAAGACGTCCTAACCCAGAATAAACTGTCAGGACCTAATATCAGTTTTACTCTTCATACTAGAGACGACTGGGCAGAACGCATTGACAGGATACTTGAACCAGGTATTATTGCTCTGTTCACGGACGGCTTCGCACCGCAGGTTCATCAGGAGCTGGCTACTTCTGTCCGGACCCTCCTCTGAGTGGATCCGTGTCGTTAGGCTGCTATACTACGGTATTTCAAGCTGAGGTCGCGGCGATACTTTTTGGAGTCCGCGACCTTCTGTCGGCCGGCAAGATTAAGATATTCTCAGACCCTGGTCTCGGAATGCAGAGAATTATTGTCTAACCTGTCACTCTCCAGTGGCGCTAGCCTCCATTGGGGTACCCGGTCATCGGGGTATTGTGGGAAACGAAGAAGCAGACCGCCTCACTGTTGCTGGGACTAGGTTGGACTTCATTGGTCCCGAGCCTGCTGTCTCTTTATCACTGAAGAGACAGATCTTACACGGGCACTTTTCTGAAGAACACCAAGCAGATTGGACCGCGTCAGACAACTGTCGCGTGTCTAAACTGTTTATGGTCGGCCATGATAAGAATAGGACGGAGTTCATAGTCGGTGGCAGCAGATGGAGATCCCGGACGCTCGCCAACCTGCTAACTGGGCACTGTCTCAACAAACATCTCAGTAGATTAGGCGTTAGTTGCCACGACATCCTGCAGAGGCTGTGATGAAGCGGAGGAGACGGTCAAACATCTTGTGCTTGCGATTGCCCTCGATTTGTAAATGTCAGAAGAATCCTCTTAGGAAAACCATTACTCTTGGAAAGTGACCTATCGAGGCTAAAGCTGAACTTCGTTCGGAAGACTGGCTGGCTTAATCATCCTTGCCTTGTATAGAAGATGTTATTTTGTATCGGGGATGCATAAAGGGCCCGTCAGATGGCCTGGATGCCGTGGAGCAAGATTTCTTGCACCACCCCCATCTCTAATCTAATCTAATCCCCTTAAACTCCTTAAATGTATTTTTCACTGCCTACAATCTTAGCACTATCCTCCTGCACAGCCTCTTCCTCATTTAAAGTCTACACTTATGCATTTAACTTAACTCAACTTACGCGAAAACTTCACAAGACGAACAAAGACTAGAAAAACTGCACGATATAAAAATTGGCCTCTTCAGCTGCCCAAAGATTGTTGCACAAGTGCAGATGCACTGAAGATGGCCCACTGACGAGAGCTGGTGACCTTGATCTTGAACTTGGGAGTCATCAGCTGTTCAGGCCCAACACTTGCCCAAATCCGCATTGCGCCAAAATCAAAGTGCATGCGATGGTGCGCTTGTGATCGCGTATGATCTTCCGTTACGTCGCGTGTGACTTTTACGATAGGGAGAGCGAGCGCACCATGACTAGGGAGTCCACTTTAAGTTCTCCTGAACAACTCTTGATTTATATAATTCAACTTGAGTGATTTCAATCGGTTTTAACCTCAAACTCTGTTAGCAACAATACAAAGTCTCTCAGATTTAGGGCCGCAAACATATCCCTAGAAATCCTTTGTGTTATCTCGTGATGTTTCTCGTAAATAAACAGTTTAATGGAGCAATTTTGCTATTCCGAGTTCACTTGTGTTATTTGCTATTGTCGTTAACATGTGTTGTTATTCATTTTGTATCACCAGAATGTGTAATTTCAACACAACCTCCGGAAATTGTTTCATTGAATTGTGTAAAAAGCAGAATAACAGATGTTAATCCACAAATATCTTGCAAAGACGGATAAATCTGCAATTGTGGCTCTAATTTTCAAGTATGAACATGAATTATGTTTACAATAAATTCTTTTTATCATGGATTTACTAATTATTTATTTGAATTTTAATAATTCTGACAAAAATTTCACAATTTTTCCTCTTTTACACGTTGTGGAATCGTTGAAAACGGGCTGTTTTTCCTTATTCATTTTGAATGTTAAACTTTAACATGTTTTAAGGTTAATATGTCTGTGTTTGACTCAGAATTGCTCCATAAATCAGTATTAAATGTGTGTAAAGTATTATGGAACAGATCAGTCAAATTTGCAGGACTTTTCTGTCATTTCTTTTTCGCGCTGAGGCTGTTTTGACCGACGGCGGCAGCCGCAACTCAAAGACTTCTCAGTATGAAATTGTAAAAAACGCTCGAATGTAGTAAATATTCTTATTCTTTATATTGGATGTCTTTTGAATGCAATAAATGGCCTCAAAGAGTTGAAATTGATATTAAAATATTGACTTTCTGGTCCGGAAAAACAGCGAAAAAGCCAAGAATCAAAATATCTTCAGAATTAAGTCCGCTTTTCGATAGCAATTGCCATTGATTCTATTAGAAATATGGACCAGTCTTTGAGCCTCTTTATGCCGTGGCGGCTTTAATATAAATGCAGCATTTATATTAAAGCTAGTCCGACATGGACTTAAAAGTCGGCTCAAACTGCGCGGTGGCGCATGCGTGTGCGCTGTCAAATTCTCACACACATCCTCACTGAACGTCCTTCGTGACTGCGCGTCGCGTTGCGACATGACTCGATTTCAGTTCAGACTAAAATAAAGCCAAATATTGTTGAATGCTACATTAATGATAAATGCAGCATTTAACTTGGCCCGGCATAAAGAGGCTCTTTGTGTTCATGAGAACAGGAGATAAATTCTATATGGCCTGGCGATATGGCCTGAATAGCTGGCAAATTCAAGTTCAAAGTCACCTGCTCTGGACACTGGGCCATTTCGGTGCATCTGCACTTGTGGAAGAATCTTTGACCAGTGCAGAGGCAATTTTCGTCGTGCTTTTTTGAGTCTTTGTCTTGTGAAGTTAAGTAATTAAGTTGAGTAGTTAAGATCTTAGTTAGAGGGGCGCATAAGTGTAGTTAAGTGAGGATCAGGCTGTACAGGAGAATTGTGAATGAAAAATACATTTAATTAAGGGGAGCTCGAGTGCGTTTGAGTGAATTGTGAGGAGTCGAAGACGCCGTGCTTTCGGCGCCAATTCGCCAAGGAGACTCAGAGGCGATCTGTGGCTCATGAGAAGGATTTTTTTTTTTGAATCCTTCTCACCAGATCCACTAATAGGGTGACTTTCCATCTCATTCACAGGTGCGTGGATTGATTGTCTGGCCTTTTCGGGGAGATTCGCGGGATTTCTTGCTCTGCCGCTGTTCTTATAGGAATTATTCTCATCTATTCGAGGTAAGAGAGCCTTCAGAGGCCCAGAAGGTGCGCCGAAGAGGCGATTATATCTCACAGAGAATATTTCTTCTTCACACAAAGGTTGGTGACCACACTTTGCGCAGAGAAATTTAAGATTTCTGTTCTTAAAAGATTTTAAAGCTTCAAGAGGTAATAAATACGTATTTTCGGGTGTTTAATGTCTTCTAAGACGCTGAAAATCGTGAAAAATTAGGATGAATTTGTCAAATTTGTAATATTGAGCGTTAAAAAAGCCACTTTCAAAGGAATTTCAAAAGAAATTAATGCAATACTTGCAGAAAAAATGGTTCTTTACATTTTTTAGGTTATGTTTATGGATTTAAGACAAACTTTGTCACTAAATAGCCTCAAAAATCACTTCATTTTACACCTAAGATGGTATTATTTACTATTTACTGCCACAATAATAAAGAATTGTGATGAAAACTACAAGATTTCAGTGCTAAACTGTGTTAATTACACTAACATTGATACATAACCTCAAAAATACTGTTTCAACATGCAAAATTTACTTATTTTAAGAGGTTTTTGATTGATTTTATATTCTAAAATAGCAAATTTTCCTCAGATTTGCCTTTTAAAAGTGTCTGAATAAGTTTATTTCAAAGATTCTTTCAGATATTTTTTTTAGGTTATGTTCCAAAATACATTCAAAATACCGAAAACTTCAAACATTGCTCAAATATTGTTTCTGTCTAAGTTTTCAAGGTTTGATAAAAGGATAAAAGTGAAAATTGTGTCTTTTTATGACAGAAACTCCTCAATTTGAGGTTATGATACATTTAGATGGTTGAAAAACATATCGACGGGTGAATCGAAAACTATGAAAAGCCAAAAACGCAATTTTTCAGCAGAGCGATTTCAAGATTTTCGCTTCAATATTGCTGCAAAATTTGCCAAATTTATCTCAAAAAAGCCTTCAAATCGTCCGTTAAAGTGTAAATATTGCAAAGTATTTTTTATTTTGTTATTATTTCAGTTGATTTTATCAGTATTTATTGGAATTTTTGACTAAAATATGGCAAAATTAATAGAAAATCCGAAAATATTACTTTTCAAAGTCAATTTTTAATAATCTTAGAGTCGATTTTATCCAAATTTTCATACTTTACTTGAACTTTTCTTTAAAGTTTTCAAGTGAAAAAATTAAAAAAAAAAATAGAAATATTCATTTAAAGTCTTAAAAAACATTTTAGAATCATTCTGAAAATCTGCAAATATTTTCTAAAAAGACTTTTTAATGCATTTGACTGCAATTTTTGAGACATTTTTCTTATGGGAAAATTCTTCAGCGTAAACAATGAAAATTCGACTTTTAATTCGAATAAAACATGACAATTTTTTTCCATTTGTGCTTTTTAGATAAATAAGATTTTTTGCTGTTGTCTAATAAGATAGAAATCTTAATATTCTTGTGCAGGACCAACAAATAAAAAGCCATTCAAAAATAACATAAGACGTAAATGATGAAAAATCAACTTTTCATACCCAGTAAAAACAGTCACGATGGAAAACCGCGGGATTCCCACCGGTCGCGGTCTCTTGTTCCTCAGTGGATTTTTGAAGGAAACTTCCCTCGGGATTCCCGCAGATTTTTCCATACACAAATTTGTCTGGAGTCTGTCCGCGGATATCCACTGGTTTTTCAATGGGGACTCCTGCAGGGAAGTCAATGGTTTTTCCACACCTCTTAAGCCCGTCAAAGAAACCTCTTAGGCCTCTTTTCAATGGTTTTTCAGTGGACTTTCCTGCGGAATTCCTGCAGGAAAGTCCATTGAAAATCCTTCAAGGATAAAAAGGACCCAAAACGATGGATTTTCAATGGACCCCTACTGAGGTATTCCTGCAGGAAAGTCCACTGAAAATCCATCATAAAGTGAACCTGTAGTTAGAATATGGCGCGTTTCGGATCAATTTTTCGAGGTGGCGCTGTGATTCACAAAATGTGACATGTTGATGAAACACAGGGGAATTTCACAACAATATAAATGGCGACTTGAAATTTCACCAAGACATTTTTAAGCACGCAAATAAGTCCTTTTTCACGCTTATTATAATAAAGAACTTGGTGCAAGGATGCTTCCACGGTACAGGATGAATAAAAAGGGGGAAAACATGGACAGCGGATTGTGTTTTTACTGGGATTAAAAATTAATTGAATGAATTTTAGAACACTTCCAAAAGTGTGGTGTACACCACTTCCAACCAAATAATCCCCCTTTTGGGCCACACGACAAAGACCCCAAAGACTCAAAGAGGGCGCGCGCGCGCTTCTGAAACAAAACGTGAAAGGTTACATGAGCTTGAAGGAGAATTTGATTGTCATGCCGCGACTAATTCACAGAGCGTCGAAGAACCCGATCAAAATGCCATTCATGGGTTGATTGTAATGACATCGATAAATATAAATTTTATTGACAATAATCTCTCATGCCATTGCCACGGAAATGAATTATCGCTGAATGGGCAGAGGAAATTGCATGAGACTCCTCAATTTCCCCGCTCACTGTGTGTGTTATGTGTGTGTTAAGGGATGTCTGGCGATGAGGAATTAATGCACACACACACCCTCTCGCCAAATCGATACATCCCCGGAATTCTACCATCCCAAAATCACTCAAAATTCACCAGCAAAATATGACAGCTGAACTCCTTGAGTTTTGCACCCCCAAAAAAAACTATATATTTATGGAAATTCGTGGTGCGCGGCAAATGCATGACTTTGCAAATATCAGGCCATAAAAGTGAGGGAGAGAAACATTGTGACTTCAACCCTCAGATTCACTATTCAGATTTGAATTCTTGCATTTATATAATTTCCAAACATCAAGAGGAAAATGTTTGAGATGTTTGCATATATGAATGAATGAAGGATAATTTTAATACAGTCCTGAAAAATGGAAAGAACTTAATTATATTTCACTACATATGTAGAATTGGATGCGGACTCTTGAAATACCTAGAAATGACTTTGAATTTCTTTTATATACATTTACAGTAGAGAAAATTAGTTTAGGACACTTAATGAAATTTTGAGCCAATTTTTTGGTGGTAAAAATTCGATATTTCTTTCAATTTTAGAGACATTTTCCATAAGACAGAAAATAATCAGAATTTAATGATCTTTCAAGTGGCGTTGAAATCATAGCGATATCTCAATTCAGGGCTGAGATATTGCAAAATGCAGAGAAATGTGCACAAAAAGAACAGCGAAAATTAAGTTAAGACACTTCATTTTATGCTCTAAATCGTTTGGATAATGAAAAAAGGAAATCACAAGGATATTTTCGATTAAACTTAATGTTCTCTAATTAAATAATCAATTATTTGACTAAAAAAATTTTTTTAATGATTTTTCCCGAGTTTTAATTGCAAAATAATAAAAAAAAACATTTTTTCCCAATTAAAAATGAAAAATAATCAAATTTTCAATAAAGAATTATAAAAAATATGATTATTTTCCCAAGTAAAATTGAAAGAAAAAAAATCAAATCATGAAAAAAATAATAATTAAAATTATTATTTTCCTAAGTAAAATTGAAGAAAAAGTCAAATTCTGAATGAAATAATAAAAAATTATAATTTTTATAAAGTATTAATGAAAAAAAATCAAAATAATCAAATTTTCAATATAAAAAAATAATAATTTTCCAAAGTAAAATTACAAAATAATCAAATTTTACTTTGGAAAAAAGGTTTATTTTCCCAATTAAAAATGAAAAATAATCAAATTTTCAATAAAGAATTATAAAAAATGATTATTTTACCAAGTAAAATTGAAGAAAAAAAGTCAAATTCGGAATTAAATAATAATAAAAAATCATAATTTTTCCAAGTAAAATTACAAAATAAATCAAAATAATCAAATTCACAATTAAATAATCAAAATTATTATTGTTTTCCAAAGTAAGATTACAAAATACTCAAAACTTCATTGACATAATAAAAAAAAAGATTTTTTTTTCAAGTAAAATTGAAAAAAAATCATATCATGAATAAAATAATATTAAAAAATTATTATTTTCCTAAGTAAAATTGAAAACAAAGTAAAATTCTGAATTAAATAATAAATAAATGATAATTTTTTCAAAGTAAAACTACAAAAAAAAATCAAAATAATCAAATTTTCAATAAAAAACAATTGTTTTCCAAATTAAAATTACAAAATAACCAAATTTTACTTTGGAAAAATAAAAAAAAAGGTTTATTTTCTCAAACAAAATTACAAAAAATCAAAAAAATCAAATTCTGAATTAAATAATTAACAAAAAAATTATTCTTATCCCAAGAAAAATTACAAATAAATCATATTCGGAATAAAAATGAAGAAAAAAAATCAAATTTTCAAGGAAAAATATAAAAAAAATGATTATTTTCAATCAATAAATCAAAATATTCCAAATGTTCACAATTATTGAATTGTATTCAAATTTTAATTGAATATTCAGAAAATAAGAAAAAAATATCACAATTTTGTGACAAATAAATAATTTTTAATCAAATATTAAAACAAAATATTCAAAAAATTATCAAAATTTGAATTAAAATCACAAATAATCAAAGAAAAATGATTGAATAATCACAAAGTAAATGATCTCAACTTGGGACAAAGTGTGTTGCTTTAAGAATTTGTGAAGAATGCCGAAGAATTCTTCCCTCATGCGTTGCTAAGTTGATAACACAGAGAATTCAAACGTTTTCCTCAAGACATCGCGTCAAATATTAATGCCCCGGAAATGCACTTTTGCGCTATCTCTGCAGACACACACACTTCCAACGAGGATTGCCAACACAAGAATCAACTGTAATTGTCCGGAAGAAGAAGAAGAAGAAGAAGAAGAGGAAGAAAGAATGCAGGAATTCCATGGCCAATTTTCAGCGCCCAGAATTTCTCCACAAGAGAATCAGTGGCGAAGAGGAAAATGCCATTGACAGAGTATTTCCCAACATGTGGTCCAGTCGTGGCGTTAAAGAGGCTGATGGCTTAAAATAGCAGCGCCAGCAAAAAGCTGAGAATGTCTCCTTTTGCCACAATCTCAGAATCTCTGGCTCCCAAGGGGCAAATCACAGGGCGATTTTTGAATGGAAACTAATCAAAAAATTCAATTATTTTCCCAAGTAAAATTGAAAAATAATCAAATTCAGAATTAAATAATTTGAAAAAATGGTTTTTTTCCAATATAAAATTACGAAAAAAATTAAATTCTGAATTAAATAATTAATAAATCAATCATTTTTCCAAGTAAAATTACAAAAATTATCAAAAAAAAAATCAAATTCAGAATTAAATAATTTTAAAAAATGGTTTTTTTTCCAAAATAAAATTGAAAAATAATCAAATTCTGAATAAAATAATTAATAAATCAATTATTTTCCCAAGTGAAATTACAAAAATTATCAAAAAAAAAAAATCAAATTCTGAATGAAATAATTTTAAAAAATGGTTTTTTTTCCAAAATAAAATTGAAAAATAATCAAATTCTGAATTGAAAAATTAAAAAAAATGGTTTTTTCCCATATAAAATTACAAAATAATCAAATTCTGAATAAAATAATTAATAAATCAATTATTTTCCCAAGTGAAATTACAAAAATTATCAAAAAAAAAAAAAATCAAATTCTAAATTAAACAATCAAGAAAAGGTTGTTTTCCCAAGAAATATTGAAAAATAATCAAATTTTGAATAGAAAATAATTTTGAAAAATGATTATTTTCCCAAGTAAAATTGAAAAATAATCAAATTTTAAATTAAATAACAAAAAAATTGAATATATTCACAAATAAAAGAAAAAATAATCAAAATAGTTAAGTTTAAAATTAAATAACAAAAAAAATTGAATATTTTCCCAAGTAAAATTACAAAATTATCAAGAAAAAAAATCAAATTCTAAATAAAATAATCAAGAAAAGATTGTTTTCCCGAGAAAAATTGAAAAACAGTCAAATTTTGAATAAAATAAATTGAAAAATTATTATTTTCTGAACTGAAATTGAAGAAAATAATCTAATTTTGAATAAAAAATCAAAGAAAACATTATTTTTCCGACAAAAATCACAAAAAAACCCAAAAAACCACTTTCTGAATTTAAATAGTAGAGAAATAAATATTTTCCCAATTTAAAATTAAAAAAAAACCAAAATAATCAAATACTAAATTAAATGATCAAAAAAATTATTTTTTTTTCAAAGTAAAAACACAAAATAAACAAATTTAACAATAAAAAATTATCAAAAAATCCTTATTTTTCAAAGTAAAGTTGATAAAAAAAACAATTTTTGAATCAAATAATTAAAAAAATGATTGATTTCCAAATTTATAAATTGCAAAAGAATCAAATTTTGAATAAAATAATAACAAAATCAAATAAATATTAGTATAAATAGTTGTATTGAAAAATAATCAAATTCTAAATAACATATTAAAAAAAGATTTTTTTCCCAATCAATGAATTCAAAATATTCCGAATATTCACAGTTATTCAATTATATTCAAAATTTGATTAAATATTCAGAGAAAAAGTAAAAAAAAAATCAGAATTTTGTAAAAAAAAATCATAATTTGAATTTAAAAAACAAATAATCAAGAAATAATCAGAATTATTTATAAAATTAACAACTTTTAATCAAATATTTAGAGAAAAAGTCAAAAAATAATCAGAATTTGTATGAAATACAGAATTTTTAATCAAATATTCAGAAAATAATCAAAAAATATTCAAAAAATAATCAATTTTATCAGAATTTTGTACGAAATAATCATAATTTGCCTTCTAAATCACGAAATAATCGGAAAAAAGGTTGAATAATCACAAAGTATGAACTTGCGCCAGTGATTTTCCCCTTGTTGGCTTCCATTCTATTTAATTAATTGAATGAGTGACATGGAAAATGATTAACATGTTGCAAAGCGACGTGAACATGTGTCTCTCAATCTTCAAATATCTTCCACACTTTCTCTCGAGAGCAGAGCATCTGAAAAGAGTTCCTTTGCATAGATAAAGAGAGAGAGAGAAAGAGTTTAAGTTCGGTGGGAAATTCGATGGAAAAGGCGAAAGTTTTCTGTGTGCTGGGAAAAACAAGAGAAGATGGTAACTTAATGGCTGCTCTTTTGGCAACAATAATAAATTAAATGGAAGTTATTGTCTGAGTGGAATCCTTTCAATTCATCGCGCAAAGAGCGAGAGCGAGAGAAAAAGAGCTTCCAAGGGGGAGATAATATGTCTGCAAACCTTCAAACCAAGCTTGAAAGTGATTTTAGCAGTTTTACTGCTCAAACCATTGAATTCTTGCAAAATATTGCATCATTTTTTACTTTAATTGACAGATTTTTTACGTTTTTATGCAGAAAAACTGCATTTAATAACTTTCCTGGAGACTTTCTTCAAACATAACCTCAAAAAGGCCGTGAAAAGCATGAAATTGAAGACTTTCATGCAGAACTTTTTGAGAAAACTCCTTAAATTAACCTTTCTTTCAATTCTGAAGCCTGTTTTTTGAGGTTATGTTTGTCAATCGCAATTAATTTGCATGCAAATCTTTACTTAATCTTTTGATTTAGTTACATAACCTAGAAAATAATTGTTAAAAACTTTTTCCGTGGACAAATTGGGAAAAATTCAATGTCTTGTTCAAAGAAATTCGTCAAAAGGGTTTAAAAAGAGGTAAGAAAGGAGCGATTTGAGTCTATCTGACTCAAAATCGCAGCTTTGAAGTCAATAAAATTGAGGTTATGTTTGAATTTAGCGCTGTTTTTCACTACTCAGCTTGCAGAAAAGTATTTTTCATCGAATCCAAATCCACAATTCAATTAATAAGTCTAAATTATGTCAATTTAAGTGAATAAAAACGCATTTAAAGCTGTAATTTCATCTTAAATAGAGTCACATAACCTAGAAAATAAGCAAGAAATGATTTGTAATATTGAAATAATCTATAAAAACTGAAAGAAATGCAATGAAAATTCCAAATTCTTAAGCATTTCCACTTCTTAACTACTTTTGCCAAACTATCCGCCAGTTTTTAACACAATATCTCCTCCTTGAGAGTTCCAAGGGGGAGATAATACAGTCAGATGTATTTAAGAAGTGAAAGTGTTGAAAAATCTACATTATTTCTCTCCTGTGTGCTTTTTTACTACCAAATTATCCTGATTTTTATGGATTTCTTTTGATTTTTGCATAGAAATAATCATTAAAAATCCTTTTCTAGGTTATGTAACGAATCAAGGGCGGATTTAGTTGAAAAGTTTATATTTTAAAACATCAATTCGAACAGAATTAAGCATTTACATGCAATAATCGCAGTGTTTGTGCTAAGAAACACTTCTAATCGTATTGAAATCGAACATAACCTCAAAAATAGTCATTTTGACGTGGGAAAATTGTTATTTTTTAAACTTTCTTGGCAATTTTCACTCTGAATCAATAGTTTTGAATGCATTTATCAATAAAAAGAGATGATTTTGTAATATTTTTAGGTTATGGTCAAAATCGCCATTTTTCAGCAAAGCGAGTTCAAAATTTTGGCATTAAAACAGCTGCGAAATTTGCCAAATTTACTTCAAAATCCTCAAAATGCCTTCAAATTGTTCGTTAAAGTGAAAATATTGCTCTGTATTTTTTATTTTGTAAATGTTTTATTGGTATTTATTGAAATTTTTCACTAAAATGTGGCAAAATTAATAGAAAATCTGAAAATATTACTTTTCAGAGTCGATTTTTAATGGTTTTTGAGTCGATTTTATACAAAAAAAATCAACTTTTCATACTTTACTTGAAAAAATTTAAAAGATATGAGAAATATTTCATTTAAAGTCTAAAAAACATTTTAGAATAATTCTGAAAATCTGCAAATATTTTCTAAAAAGACGTTTTAATGCATTTGACTGCAATTTTTGAGACATTTTTCTTGGGGGAAAATTCTTCAGCGTAAACAATGAAAAATCGACTTTTCATTCGAATAAAACATGACAATTTTTTTCCATTTGTGCTTTTTAGATAAATAAGATTTTTTTGCTATTGTCTCATAAGATAGCAAATAAAAAGCTTTTCAAAAATAAGATTAAGAAGAAAACTATGATAAATCGACTTTTCTTAGTTTTCCATTCACGAAATTCCAAGTTTTAAGGCATTTTTCGGCATGAAATGAGTTTATTTCAAGCGGAAAATTATATTGTATTGAGTTTCTATTCCATATTTCTGTAAGAATGATCTTAAAACTGCTTTTTTGTGCGTCTTTTGCAACCATAACCTCAAAATATCACTTAAAAACTCTTCAAAATTTGCCAATGATCTCAAAATTACTGATTCTCCGTCAAAATTGCGCAGAAAAAAGTCTGAATAAACATTTTTCAAGTGCCCAAATTACTACTTTTGAGGTTATGTTGAATCTTAACACAATTTTCTGTGTTTCTTGGCATCAAAGGAGTTCAATTCAATGGGAAGAAAACGTTTGTATTAAGTTTCCATTCGATATTTCTGTTAGAAACCACTTAAAACCGCTTTATTGGGTGCTTTTTACGACCATAACCTCAAAAATATCACTAAGAAATCTTTAAAAACTCAGTTCGGAAGTTTTCTGGATCATAAAATCATCTCTTATGATTTGCCAATGATCTCAAAATTGCTGATTCTCCGTCAAAATAGCCCAGAAAGTTGTCTAAATGGACATTTTCCAAGTGTCAAAATTACTATTTTTGAGGTTATGTTCAATCTTAGCAGAATTTTCAATGTTTCTTGGGCATAAAAGGATAAAAAAAGCACTGCAAATTATTCGCAAACGCTTAATTCTGCCAAAACTAGCAGAATTTATGTAAAATTTGTTAAAAATGATGATAATTTTTGAGGTTATGTTCGATCTTAGCTCAATTTGCAGTGTTTTTATGGCATCAAAGGATGAAAAAATCACTGTTAATTGCTCGCAAATGCTTAATTCTACTAATTCTACTTCTGGTGTTTATTAAGAAGTGTCCAGATTTATCTCCCCCTTGGCGGCTCCAATGAAGCCTGCACACGGGAATTTCCTTTGACTTTCACCCATTCATTCGTGGGCGAATTTGCGAATTCCTTTCATTCGTCCGTCGGAGCGCTGCTGATTTTTTCCCTTATGTTTTTCTTATGAATATTTCAAAGAAGTTTTGCACATTTTCCCTCCGTCAAAACTCACCCTGTCGGCCTGCCAAAGGGCGGCGGCGGCGGGCGGCGGGGGTGGAAAGGAGTGTGTGTGTGTGGGGGCGCAATTGTGGGTGGTCTGGAGCATTGTGTGCCTCAACTTAATGAACATCCACGGCAAAATGGGCAAAAGGCAAAGAGGCCACAAATGGTAGAGAAAAACAGAGCGAAACAAGTCAACAATCCAATCGAGAGTTATTACAATTCATTCATAAAATGGTAAAATGGAATAAAATACGAGTGGATTGGACATATAAGTGCGATATTGTATTCAAATTTACCACTCGAATGCCTGAATATGAAACGAAGAACCGCCTCGAGTGGATTTGGGCCTTCATCGTTAACCCATTGCGGACATGGAAAAAAGTTATGTTCCAAAATTATTAAGAAGTGTTTCGAAAAAACCTGCAATTTTCCCTTCCCAGAATAATTCTTCTAGTGACAAATTATCCCGATTCTTTGAGTTTCTTGTTACTTTTGTGCTGAAAATAATTACAATAAAATAATTTTCTAGGTTATGTGACAAATCTAAGGAAGATTTAGTGAATAATTCGCAGTCTAGCACATAAATTCTGCTAGTTTTGGCAGAATTAAGCGTTTGCGAATAATTTGCAGTGCTTTTTTATCCTTTTATGCCCAAGAAACACTGAAAATTCTGCTAAGATTCAACATAACCTCAAAAATAGTAATTTGAACTTGAAAAATATCCTTTTAAACAGCTTTCTGGAGATTTCTGACGGAGAATCGTCAATTTTAAGATTATTGGCAAAGCATAAGAGATAATTTTATGATCCAGAAAACTTCCGAACCGAGTTTTAAAAGATTTCTTAGTGATATTTTTGAGGTTATGATCGCAAAAAGCACCCAAAAAAGCGGTTTTAAGTGGTTTCTAACAGAAATATCGAATAGAAACTTAATACAAACGTTTTCTTCCCATTGAATTGAACTCCTTTGATGCCAAAACACACAGAAAATTGTGCTAAAATTAAACATAACCTCAAAAATTATCATTTGGACACTTGAAAAATGTTTATTCAGACTTTTTTCTGCGCAATTTTGACTGAGAATCAGCAATTTTGAGATCATTGGCAAATTTTGAAGAGTTCTAAGTGTCATTTTGAGGTTATGGTTGGTAAAGACACACCAAAAAGCGATTTAAGGTGAATTCTTAAAGAAATATCGAATGGAAACTCAATACAACATAATTTTTCGCTTGAAATAAACTCATTTCATGCCGAGAAATGCTTTAAATTGTGCTACGATCAAACATAACCTCAAAATTATCATGGTTTTGGACAATTTTGACATAAATTCTGCAAGTCTTTGGCAGAATTAAGCATTTGCAATCAATTAACAGTGATATTTAGATTTTTTATGCCAAGAAACACTGCAAATTGTGCTAAGATCGAACATAACCTCAAAAATTGTCATGTTTAGTTGGAAAACGTTTCTTTAAAACTCTTCCTGGGCGTTTGTTGACTCTGAATCAGCCATTTTGAGTTGAAAAGATGATTTCATCATTTAGAAAGCTTCTAATTGGTGTCTTTTAAGATCTCTTAGTGATATTTTTGAGGTTATGGTCGGAAAAAGTGTCCAAAAACAGCGGTTTTAAATCGATTCTTGCAGAAATATCAGATGCAAACGTAAGAAATTAATCATTAATCAATCTATGATCGGAGTTGTTGATGTCGGTGTTGAGCATGGTCTTAAGATTAAGACACGTGACGCCACAGAATATCGATCTCACCGACTTGTATTGATGTGGAAATACAGTGCATACAAAATGCTAAGTCTCAAAAGTTAAGCTCAAATTTTAGCCATTCAGTTGCTGCACTAGCGAACGTAGCGGCGATCAGTGAAAGTACTGATGTGTACCATGAAAATAACCTCAAAATTGACAAATTTATATGTATTCTTTCAGGCATTTTCGGCCACAAGACATATTTTTTTATGCCACAGAAAATCAGATAAAGCGAATTCTATGGAAGTTGGACTTTCTGTTTTCCTGCTGAACTTTTATCAGAAAAAAGCTCAAAACTGAGCACAATATTTAGTGGAAAAGAGCAGAGAATTTCGAAGAGTTGCTAAGAAAATTGATGAAAAATTAGCTTAAAAATGTGCTGTAAATTGATGTATTTTCAATACTTCGGCTCAGTATTTTTTGGTCAATTGCTGCTCAAATTTTACCACTTTTTAGCTAAATTAACTGCTTTTTTTTAAAGTGTAAATTCTCCGCCGGGGCAAAAGTACTTTAAAAACACACAGAGAAAACCTTTTTCCCTCCCATTTTATTATCACACACACACATTTTAATGATAAAGCACATCTCACGTTCTCATCCCTCCAGATGTGAAATATATGGGCAAAAGTTGCCACGATGAATCCCAAAAGTCTCATTGGGTCTTGGGTTGTGCAAAAAGGTGTCGCGACAATGGGTTAGAAATCATACGGAGACCGTCAGAACAATGTGATACGATTAATATTAATATTTATAGAAATTTTTTTCCTCCCGTGCTCGTTATTTATACCTGCTGTTCCCGCGAACACAGAGTGTAATTTACATTAAAATGCCAGAGAGAGCGAGAGACGTTTGGGATGGCAAAAGGAGGACTCGAGACGTCTTCACAGAGCATTGACTGTGCCTGAGAAATTGTTTCGCGACCCGCGCGCGTAGTTTAAACCCACAAGTTAGGACAGTTGCAGTGATCAAGTTGGGCGATTTCAAGGGACACAGACCAATTTGGGCCGTTTTTCCCACAATTTTTCAACTGATTTTCACTCAAAAAATTCAAATTGTCGTTGCAACATTACTTTCATAACTTATAAAAGAACAATTAAATAGAAATTCATAACATTTATGACAAGACAAGTTGGAAAATTCATTTGAAAATCAAGATTAAACATAGTAACGATGTTATTAGATTGATTAACACAATTTGATTGCATTTAACTATCAATTCACGCAGATTTAAATGCATTAAATTGAGGTTATGTGTTTCCGGACACTCTTCAAACCCTTTTCCAAGGAAAATAATTCGGTTTTTCAATGCATTTGCAACACTTTGCATTGAAAAAATCTCTTGTTATTTGTCGGAAACTCTTAAAATCACATCACAAAAGAAAATGTAAAGAAATGGCTTTTTGACAGCTGTCAATTCGTACTAAGTAAACTCCCAATATTCGCCTTGCATCGCTATTTTGGTCGGAATTCATTTACACTTAACACTAGCGCCGCTGGGCGGTTGATAATATAAACTTTAAATAAAGCGTTAAGTTCCAACCCAAATTGGTAACTTTTACGAACTGAAATACGAAATTTGTAATGTTGCAACGACCTATAAATCGATAAATAATATTAATTATTAATATTAAGAAACGTTTTAATTGTGTTTAGGTTGAAATTAGTTCGTTTTCTAGGCAAACTTGAGCATTTGCACTCAAAGATCTTGGAAATTACTGAAATCTTATAAGATTTAAGGCGCTGACACTGAACGAAGATGTCCGAATCTCTCCTCGGGTCTGTCGATACTCTAGCCTACGTCTTCTTTTCTGATTTCCTTTCTTTCTTCATTACAAATCAGTGCATCTTGCGCCGGAAAGACTGACATTTCGCGGCACCGCGTGTCTTGTTCTGAGACCAAGCGGCGCTGCTCGATTCCTCTGTGCTTCTCCACTGCGCTTGTTTCTTTCCTTTTCGCATTCCTGGTACGTCTTCTTGTCTTTTCATCTGCTTCTGGCTCATGGTTTTTAGTTTCTAGTGAAGCTCTTTTGGTGGTGCATTTTTCTGTGTGCGTGTTTTCTTCCCTTCATCCACTGTTGCATGGATATTTCCCTCTTTCCTTCTGCTTGGGACCCTCTGTGTCCTTTGCCTGGTCCTTTCTCTCTTCCGTGTGCCCCTTTGCTTTCGCTTTTCTTCATCTATCCTGTCCTTTTTCTCTCTTTTCCGTTCTGTGTGTCGTTTTTTTCGCCTGTGAACGGTTCTTCAGCTTCTGTGTTTGTTTTCTGCTCTTTTGCTTGTGTTACACATGTGTCTTATGCCACGTCTTATTCCTCAACTTCGTTGCCTTCCTATTCCCTTTTGCCGATGTCTCGAAGCCTTTTGTGATAAATAACTGTATTGCTAAGTATTAGGATAAATGTTTGCATCTCTTGGTCAGTGTTGGTCAGTGTGGCTCCATTCAAAGTGTGTGGCATCGATTTCTGCGGCCCAGTCCTCACGCGTCCCAGCTACAAGAGAGGAGGTACATCATATAAGACGTACATTTGCACCTTTGTCTGCTTCACGACGAAAGCCATTCACCTGGAAGTTGTCGGCAATCTCTCATCCGAGGGCTTCGTCGCTGCGCTGCGGAGATTCGCGGCCAGGAGAGCTGCTCCAAGCGACATCTTCTGCGACAATGCCACCAATTTTCGCGGAGCCAGCGCAGAGTTGGCAAAGTTTCTGCGAGACATCCAGTCATCGCCAGACGTCGTTTTAGAGGCAGCCCCCAAGGGCATCAATTGGCACTTCGCGCCACCAAGATCTCCTCATCATGGCGGACTTTATGAGGCGGCGATCAAGTCCCTCAAACATCACTTAGCCAGAGAAGTTGGACAGACTATTCTCACATTCGAGGAGTTGAACACCATCGTAGCACAGATCGAAGCCATCCTCAATAGCAGACCAATCACACCACTCTCCGAGGATCCAAATGAGATGTTCGCGTTGACTCCTGGCCACTTTTTAGTGGGACGCCCACTGAACGCGCTCCCGGATCAGACGCTCATAGATGTTGCGCCAAATCGCCTCTCCAGATGGCAACTTTGCCAGAAGATTCTGCAGCACTTCGCCCATCGTTGGAGAAAAGAATATCTCCATCTTCTTCAGAAGAGAGTCAAATGGACGCAGGAAGCGGACAATTTGAAGATTGGCGACATCGTTCTCATCGGCGATGATTCAATGGCTACACATCAATGGCCAATGGGCATCATCGAGGAGCTTCATCCGGGCAGAGATGGACGATGCAGAGTCGTCACGATCAGGACAGCAAGGGGCAAATACAAAAGGGCAGTTCAGAGGCTGTCCAAATTGCCCATCGAGGGACTCCCGCCCTCATCATCGGCCCCCCCCCAGGATGTTGACGCATTTCACAGCAGAAATATCGTCGAGTGCGCTTCACGCCACAGAGATAAGAAAACCAGTTGCTTATCCAGTCCCGCTAGGGCATAAAATCTCAATCTAATTGTCTCATGTGTAATTTTTGTTTCCTCACTCTTAACCAGACAGTCCAACTTAACACATCGTGATTTATACCAATTATTGAATAATTAAATTCCAAATCTACAATATTTGCCCTCTGAAGTGTATAAAGTTTAAATATAGTTAATTCTACGTGAAGTGAAACATCTCTTTTACACCTCCACCGATCATCCAAGCTGTGCCACCAGAGGTGGAGAAAAATTTTTGCCCTCCAAGCCAGATAGGCTAATAAGTGAACAATTCCAGGTTTGTGGCCACCCAGTCAGTTTCTGCCGTTTATTCCGCTGAGGCTGTAATGAATATCGGCGGCAGCCGCAGCTCGAGACTCTGTCAGTGATGGGACAGAATTGTAAAGGACTCGAGTGTATTTAGAAAGAAATGAAATATGCTGTGAAATAAAAATGATTGAAAAGTGCAATTTTTCAACTCATTGCTTGCAGATACTGTGAAAGCCAACGAAAGAGACTACAAAAGGCCGTTCAGAGCCTCTCAATTTCCACCAGAGAGATGCTCCATACCTCGAGTCTAAGTATCAAATTAACCGTTTAAGATGAATACTCCATTTGGCGGAGTGACTTTAATTTCCAAGGGACGCGCGCTCTTTCCCAGGTAACATCATCAGGAGATTTTTCTCATTTGACATCCACGCAAGCGAAGCGCTGTGTGTCGAATGGTGGATGAAGAGAGTGCAAAATAGCGAAGAAAGACGTGCAGACACTTCGCCGTGTGCTCGAGCATTTGCAACTATTACGCACATCAAGGGGAAAATAAGAAGTGCTTGAATATCATCAATATAAAATGCGTTCAAAAGTCATTTTAAAAAGAGAATTAACGCGATATTTGGAGAAAAAAAATGGTTCTTTGTATTTTTCTAGGTTATGTCATTGATTGAAGAGAAACTTTATCACTAAATAACCTCAAAAATATTGAAATCTGTTGAAGATCACAAGTTTTCAATTAAAAACTGTGTTAATTACGCTTAGATTGACACATAACCTCAAAAATACTGTTTTAAGATACGAAATTCTCTATTTTGAGACCTTTTTGATTGATTTTTCTACTCTAAAATAGCAAATTTCGGTGAAAATTCGATTGTCGCGCATGATTTTACTACAGGAATAACTTTCTTTCAAGGATTCTTTCAGACATCTCAAGATGATTTTGAGGTTATGATCTTCAAAAGAGTGATTAAAAGGTCAATCACATCCAAATATTCGCTAGAAACTTAAAATATTCAATAAAAACTGTTTCTCTTTGAGTTTTTTCTTAAAAATCAAGTCTTTTCATGACAATTCAGACCTAAATTTGAGGTTATGATCATTTAAACGATTGGAAAAATCTATTAAATTTCACAAAACGGAGAAGAAAATGCAGAAAACGCTTGTTTTAAGCACTGTAGAAGTTCTTGAAGTGAAAATTGATCCAAAGCGCTATTTTCAAATTAAAGATACATTTTGAGGGGATTTTCCAACGGAATTCCAATGGAAAAATCCAGTAAAGTCACGTACAATTCCATTAGGTTCTTTTTTCCTGCAGGAATTTAAACGAATATTGCGTGATTTGTCTTTTAAAGATTCCTGTTAAGTTTCTTTCACGGATTCTTTAAAGAATCTCAAGATAATTTCTAGGTTATGTTCCGAAAAGCATCCAAAAGAGCGATTTAAGGTTAAATCAGATCAAAAAATTCGTTGAAATCTTCAAATCTGTCTAAATTATTGTTTTTCTGCAAGTTTTAGGGGAATAAAAGTTAAAAATTACGTCATTTCTGAGGACAAAGAGTCCTAAATTTGAGGTTATGTTGCTTTAGGCGCTTGTAAAAATCTCTGAAGTTCCGAAAGAGTGGAAGAAAGTAAGAAAATCGCTTGTTTTAAGCACTGCCGAAGTTCTGGAAGTGAAAATTGGTCTGAAACGCGCTATTTTCAAATTAAATCTGCATTTTGAGGGGATTTTCCAACGGAATTCCAATGGAAAAATCTGGTAAAGTCACGTACAATTCCATTAGGTTCTTTTTTCCTGCAGGAATTTCAACGAATATTGTGTGATTTATCTTTTAAAGATTCCTGTTAAGTTTCTTTCACGGATTCTTTAAAGAATCTCAAGAAAATTTCTAGGTTATGTTCCGAAAAGCATCCAAAAGAGCGATTTAACGTTAAATGACATGAAAAAATTCGTTGGAAACTTCAAAAATGTGCAAATTATTGTTTTTCTGCAAGTTTTCTGGTAATAAAAGTTAAAAATTACGTCTTTTCTGAGGACAAAGAGTCCTAAATTTGAGGTTATGTTGCTTTAGACGATTGGAAAAATCTCTAAAGTTCTGCAAAAGGTGAAGAAAGTAAGAAAATCGCTTGTTTTAAGCACTGCCGAAATTCTGGAAGTGAAAATTGGTCTGAACCGCGCTATTTTCAAATTAAAGATACATTTTTAGGGGATTTTCCAACGGAATTCCAATGGAAAAATCTGGTAAAGTCACGTGCAATTCCATTAGGTGCTTTTTTCTTGCAGAAATTTCAACGAATATTGCGTGATTTGTCTTTTAAAGATTCCTGTTAAGTTTCCTTCACGGATTCTTTAAAGAATCTCAAGATAATTTCTAGGTTATGTTCCGAAAAGCATCCAAAAGAGCGATTTAACGTTAAATGACATGAAAAAATTCGTTGGAAACTTCAAAAATGTGCAAATTATTGTTTTTCTGCAAGTTTTCTGGTAATAAAAGTTAAAAATAACGTCTTTTCTGAGGAAAAAGAGTCCTAATTTTGAGGTTATGATACTTTAGGCGCTTGTAAAAACCTCTGAAGTTCCGAAAGAGTTGAAGAAAGTAAGAAAATCGCTTGTTTTAAGCACTGCCGAAGTTCTGGAAGTGAAAATTGGTCTGAAACGCGCTATTTTCAAATTAAATCTGCATTTTGAGGGGATTTTCCAACGGAATTCCAATGGAAAAATCCAGTAAAGTCACATGCAATTCCATTAGGTGCTTTTTTCTGGGAATTTCAACGAATATTGCGTGATTTGTCTTTTAAACATTCCTGTTAAGTTTCTTTCACGGATTCTTTGCAGAATCTCAAGAAAATTTCTACGTTATGTTCCGAAAAGCATACAAAAAATGCGATTTAAGGTTAAATCAGATCAAAAAATTCGTTGAAATCTTCAAATCTGTCTAAATTATTGTTTTTCTGCAAGTTTTAGTGTAATAAAAGTTAAAAATTACGTCATTTCTGAGGACAAAGAGTCCTAAATTTGAGGTTATGATACTTTAGGCGCTTGTAAAAACCTTTGAAGTTCCGAAAGAGTTGAAGAAAGTAAGGAAAAAGACATTTTTTAAGCACTTTTGTGGTAGTTTTGTACAGATTTCAGCCATATTATCCTCCCCTTGACGCTCATGACTTGCAATAGTGCTGCGACGATCACAAGACTGACACTGCGGATGGCGAAGCTGCGAGCAATATAAAGAGACTTCATCCCTGAGGCATATTTGGTGTGCTGGCAAAATATTCATGGGCTTTTCGCAGTGGTTGAAGCAATAAACAAAGTTTCTTCATTTAAATTGGACTGCAAAATGTCGTTAAAATTGATGCTGGGAAATATTTTAGCCGGTGGCCATCAATTTGTGGATGTCTTCCTCCCCTCCTCTTCTGCCCCAGCATAAATATGATTTACCTTGGGCTGCTCCTTCACGCCACGCTCCTTCGCGCCCACCCACGCACATGTCTTGTGTGTGTGTGCGGTTAAAAATTCTCGCACGTCCGCAGAACAATGCTCCGTCGCGGTGGATTCCCGAGCGACCCGTGAAGACTCACACACACCCAATCCGCCAAATTAAGCCCTGAGGACGTCCTCAGAAGCCGTCTGGTGCCCTCACGACGTCTCCAAATGGACCTAAAAACACGTCGAGCGACTTTCCGCTGGGATTGCGACGACCATCTGAGGACTTTGACGAAATTTGCCCAAATATTATTATCTATATATTATTATATTATTAAGTCCTAGCCTAATTAATGACCTAGCATTTATTCTTTCTACTTCATCACTTCCACTTTCGCCCGAGCTGTGTTTCGCGAGGATCAATGAGCTGCTCTCCTCCTCTGTGTCTAGCTGGGCGGCGGAGAACTCCCTCCTGCTTGAACCCCAAGAAGTCACCAGGTCTTACTCATACGCTCTGGTAGGCAACATCCCACCGCTTTCCCGATTTTCTTGGAGTTTTATCTTCCATGATTCTTTAGCGTGGGACGATCACACTTTCCACATCTGCAAAAAGGTGAATTTCACTTTTTTCACACTTCGAAGACACAAGTTCTTCATTCCCCAGGACGTTCGACTGTTATTAGTCCGTGCTCTTCTCCTTCTGCGTCTTTTCCTGTGGTGCTCTGAACTACTCTTTTCCTGCGATCAAGCTTCTATGCATCGCCTCACTGTCACTTTCAACAACTCTGCGTTAGATTTATCTTCAATCTTCGGCCTCTCGATCACGTGTCTCAGTTCTATCACCTTGTGCTCGGGGACAGGCTGACCAAACTCTACCTCTTTTCCTCATTAATTCATTTCTCGGACGCTTCACTTCGAACTACTCGCGTCTGTCAAATCTCTGGAATGAACTTCCCAGAGATATCAAGCTATGTAAGAGATGGGGAAGAAAGCTAACAGAACCTGAGAAAGATCTTTTCCACCGTTTTGCTCTGGAGGTTTGACCATCAACGCTAAGACGGCGGTGGACGCAAAGAATGCTCACAAAAGCTTTGTACTTATGGACGAATTAATAATAATAAAAAAAAATAATAAATATCATGAACACACGACCACAACGGTGGCGCTGATGTCAAAAAGAATTCGACACGATCGCTTGCTGGTGCGAATATTAAATTGCATAAAAATGAATATTTGCTAACTCCATTCGGCATGCCATCTTTTCATCACGAGAACGATTTCATATGGCTTGGACGAGCAATCATATGGCTTATTTCACTGATATTGTAATCAAATGAAACGAGACGCCAAATTAGAGTTTATCAAATATATGATTCTCGCAAATGAATTTCCATAAATTTGACAAGCTATATTTTTTCTATGACTTATTTCTTAAATTATTCTCTCTTACACACCATTTTTTTCGGGTGGTATTAATGTGTGCATTAGTCAGAGCAGGCTCCAAATGTCTTCTGAATAAGTCAGAAGTCTCTCATTAGGGGACTATGTCCTTTGCGCGCGTCAGAGACCACCCCCATTAATTCGCCCATAAGTATAAAGCTTTTGTCAGCATTCTTTGCGTCCACCGCCGTCTTAGCGTTGATGGTCAAACCTCCAGAGCAAAACCGTGGAAAAGCTCTTTCTCAGGTTCTGTTAGCTTTCTTCCCCATCTCTTACATAGTGAGAAAAAAAAGAGAAAAAAAGCAGTTAGGACGCCAAAAAGGCTTGGATTCCAACGAGTTTTTTGATCTGATTTAACCTTAAATCGCTCTTTTGGATGCTTTTCGGAACATAACCTAGAAATTTTCTTTAGATTCTGCAAAGAATCCGTGAAAGAAACTTAACAACAATCTTTAAAAGACAAATCACGCAATATCTGTTGAAATTCCTGCAAGAGAAAAGCACCTAATGGAATTGCACGTGACTTTACTGGATTTTTCCATCGGAATTCCGTTGGAAATCCCCTCAAAATGTATCTTTAATTTGAAAATAGCGCTTTGGATCAATTTTCACTTCCAGAACTTCGGCAGTGCTTAAAACAAGCGTTTTCCGCATTTTCTTCTCTGTTTTGTGAAACTCTGTTTGAGAGATTGAGACTTTTTCATCATTTTGTCCTGGAGGTTGGTCACCAACGCTAAGACGGCGATGGCCGCAAAAATAAGAAAGCTGTACTCATGCTGTGATCAATAAAATATCTATCTATCTATTTAGCGAAAGAGTGATAAGAAGTGTGACTGTGTGATAGCAAACTCGAGTTCTCGATTCCTGTGCGTGTGCAAAGTGTGAATGTTTTCTCCGGGGTTTTTTTGTGAATTTCTATTTGTACTTCTATTCGGAAGTCCTGAGCAAGTCCTCAAGTCGACGTCTCGAGGGCGAACTCAGAGAGCGCCGAAAGTGGAAGTCAAGGCTGGTGATTTGGGTATGGTTGTATGACACAGAAATTGACACCAATTAATTGTATTCTACACGCCACTTGATGGCCAAGAGGCGAACTCTGGATCCTGATGGTGAGAGAGAGAGAGAGAGGGACTGTACGTGCCCAGGAAGGCTCCCGCCCAGGAGCTTGTTAATATTTCCGTGCGATAATCTTGGGGTTGGAGGTGAATTTTTCATTTTCAACATGACTTACGCCACAATTGTTATTCACACCACGGACTTCTGGCTCACGAAGGCGTTGCATCTTGAGATTAATTTCAAGGAGAAAATCTTTGAAAACTTTTCACTCATGTAATCGCGTCTTGACTCTGAAGAAATTCTCTTCATCCCTTTTTTTCTCACCCCAAAAATGCTTTCATTGCTAATGGTGATGAACAAGGGGGGAGATAATACGGCTAAACAGTGTACACCACTTCCAAACACTTCCACAATTAAAAAAAAATACTTCAGGTCTAGAAATAACTAAAAAATGGCGGATTTCACAATGTTTCCAGCAAATAATGAGGTTAAATTTGACACTTTAGAGCAAAAATCACAAAAATAACCAAAGAAAAAGAATTTTCTGAGACACTTTTGAGGTTATGTTTGACTTTTAACCTGTTTTCTAACCTAAACTTAAGATTTTTCCAACGCAAATGCTTAATTTTGCCAGGAAAAAAGAAAAATTCTCAGTTTTAACACAAATTAGATGATTTTGAAGGTTATTTTATCACATAACCTCAAAAGAAAGCGATCAAATTGATTTTTCTACGCAAATTAATTGAAAAAAATGCTTCAATTTGATTAAATTTGATGCTTTTGCAGTGAAAATATTCTTTTACAGCAAAAACCGCAAAAATAACCAAGGCAAGGAGACATTTTTCAGCGTTTAAGTGATATTTTTGAGGTTATGTTTGACTTTTAGGCTTTTTCTCCATCAATATGAAGTTTTTTCGCAAAAAAATGCTCAAATCTGTCAAGAAACAGAGAAATTTGACAATTTAAACTGTTTTACATTAAATATAACCTCAAAAAAAGCAATAAAATTGATTTTTAAGGAAAATTAATTAGGAAAATGCCTAAATTTGATTGAAATGAAAGCCTTTTTAGTGCAAATATCCTATATATTTTGCCAGTTTCACTTCTAAACACTTCCTTTCAAGCTGTACACCACTTCCGACCATAATATCTGCCCCTTGGTGATGAATATCATGGAAAATTCCAATCCAGCGTGAGAATCAAAAATCAATCCCACTTCTGACACCAATTTCTTGTTTCTTCTTCATCTTTTCCTCTCCTGACAACTTTCACGGTCTTAACAAGAGTTATTTACATGACTTTTCAGACTGTTTCAAATGTTTCTTATAGTTTTTTTTGTCTTAAGACATTTAAGATCATCAAATGCTTTGATTTTAGGTTATGTAAATTGATCTTAGTGTGCCAGAAAAATTGATTTTCATCCACTTTACTCAATCTTTAGCTTTAATTTGTAATTTTAAAGCAGAAAATGAGAAAATAACTAAGCAAATAGGCTTTTTTTTTCAAGACTGAAAGGATGTTTTTGAGGTTATGTTGGGCTCTTGAATTGTATTTTACCACTAAAATTGGGCCAATCTGAAGCATTTTAAGTGCAAATGCTCAATTTTGTCATGAAAAAAGAAATATTTTTAGCTTAAATAGAAATTTAAGGATTAAAAGCGGCATTTAATAGCAAAAAAATCTATAACATAACCTCAAAAAGCAATTAAATTGTTTTCTAATCAATTTATTTCTAAATACTAAAATTCTAACGCGAATAAATTGAAAGAGAAGAATTCGTGAGGCAAAATAATAACAATATTTTAACATTTTTATTTCCTAACACTTTCCCAAGGGGGAGATATTATGGTCAGAAGTGGTATACAAATTAGTAGGAGTTTGAGGAAGTGGAAGTGATTCAACTTTAGGGGTAAGTGGGGCAGCTTCAGATTCAAAATGCTGTTCCAACTTTAGGATTTTTTCTTGAAAAATCGGCTGAATATATTGAAATGATCACAACGCTCAAATAAACTCTCGTCTATTGAGCTTCAGAAAATGCCTTTCATTGAGCATTAAAACTGATCCTTTTTCCTCTAAAAGAGGAATGAAAATAATATTGTAATTAATCTGAAACTGCCCCGCACGGGGATGTTTCGGATTGCTCTGGGGCAGTTTCAGATTTTCACTGATATTTACCATAAATTCCATTGTGGAATTGTAGAATCGCGAACAAATGATCACTTTGATATCTCTTCTACACACTGAAACTGTTTAATTCCCTAAGAATCGCCTTTAAAGGACTATTTTCGCGACTTTTCTGGACCCTTGCACGGACTGTCAAAATGTCTGAGCGAAAAGCAAGTTGCCCGTCATTTTTCCTGTGTCGCAACGCCACCATGCGTGAGTGGTGGCAACTTCAGTGCCACCACAAATCAAATCAGTGCAAATCAGTGATTTTCGCGTGTATTTTCTCACTTTTCCACTAAGAAGTCGTTTAACGTGATGAAGCAATGCAGCACAGAACGGCACTTTGTGAAAAATCTTCAATATTTGCCACAAGAAAATTTCGACCGTGATGTTGCGTCAGACTGTCAGAGCGCGCTGTTGTCAGTCCGTGGCGATCCGAAACTGCCCCGTGTGCAGTGTTTGTGCATTTTCCACCACCCACTGAAAAGGCCGTGCCAAGGAGGAAAAGTTCGGGCATATTTAGAATCTCTACTTAACTCTCAATAACCTTTGATTGTGTTTCACGCGAATTGTGGCTTTTTTAATGGAGAAAACACGCAATCAATTCGGCAGCAAAATTCTAGTTTGTGAGTGATTTTCAATTTTCACTTATTTTATCTAAACAGTAAAGGCTATCCTGTGCAAATTTTCGTCAATTGTAGTCCTTAAGGACTACAAACATTGTGTGAAGACCAGGAATTTATTCATGTAAAAATCTCTGAGAAAATTAAGAAATCTGAAGCTGCCCCAATCTGAAGCTGCCCCATTTACCCCTATGCAATATTTATCTAAGAAATTTGATTTTCTGTTGATTATTTTACACTCAGAAGTCAATATTTATCTAAATTCTAATTTTGACATATTTTTCTAGGTTATGTGACTTAATTTAAGACTAAATAACTTATTAAATTAGAAATTGTTGTGCTTAAATTTAAAGAATTATCATTTTATTGGTAGATTTGTGTATTTTTCTTCAATGAAAATCATGATGTTAGGAAATAAAATGCTAAAGTCAAACATAACCTCAATTTCTTTTAAATAAACTGTTGCGATTTTAAGTAAGAAATAAAATTTAAAGATTATGATTAAGAAACATACGCAAAAGTACAATTTTAGCGGATGAAAATCATGAAATATTGTATTGTAAACGAGAGTTAGATTTCAGTTAGATTTCAGTTAGATTTTAGTTAGATTTTGGTTAGATTTTGGTTAGATTTCAGTTAGATTTTGGTTAGATTTCAGTTAGATTTCAGGTAGATTTTGGTTAGATTTCAGTTAGATTTTGGTTAGATTTCAGTTCGATTTTGATTACATTTCAGTTACATTTTGGTTAGATTTCAGTTAGATTTTGGTTAGATTTCAGGTAGATTTTGGTTAGATTTCAGTAAGATTTTGGTTAGATTTCAGGTAGATTTTGGTTAGATTTTGGTTAGATTTCAGTTAGATTTTGGTTAGATTTCAGTAAGATTTTGGTTAGATTTCAGTTAGATTTTGGTTAGATTTCAGGTAGATTTTGGTTAGATTTTGGTTAGATTTCAGTTAGATTTTGGTTAGATTTCAGTTAGATTTTGGTTAGATTTCAGTTAGATTTTGGTTAGATTTCAGTTAGATTTTGGTTAGATTTCAGTTAGATTTTGGTTAGATTTCAGTTAGATTTTGGTTAGATTTCAGTTAGATTTTGGTTAGATTTCAGGTAGATTTTGGTTAAATTTAAGTTATTACTTTATTAATTGATTTTAGTTCCCAATAATATTTACTCCTTTGATTGAAGTCACTTTCGAAGAGTGCACAAGAAAAATGGAAACTTTCACGCAACATTTCGACTTTCAAACCACTCTTAAAGCGACTGCAAGAGAGACAAAAGATCGCCCAAAGGCTCAATGAGTGATCAAATTATACAAATGAAGTGCATTTAATACACCTCCTCAATATTTTACACCAATGAGTAAGAATTGTTTCTCGCGCGCGCACTTCAAACGCCCAACGGCGAAATTCAATTAACACAACAACAGTGGTGAGAAAATAATTCAAACAATCCTTAAATATATTTTCCCATTGTTGGAAAATAATTACTTCATTAATATTAATAAAACGCGGACTCCCAATTTCATATGGAGTCCTTTTGTTGTCGTCGCCTCTCGAGTCTCTTCCTGGCCTGGCCAGAATGGCGTAATATTTGATGATGGCAGAGGCGACTTTGTGTGACAATTTTCCGCACAACAACTCTTGGCGCGATGGCGAATAATTCAAAAGTGTCGAGACAAAAGGCTCACGAGTGTGAACTGGAGGAATTTTTCATCACATGACTTTCTATATGCATTCGTGTGACCCTCGCGCAAGTTTAATTACAGGACATCGCCTGCTTTTTCACCTCCCCAGGACACACACTTTGGTTCCTGCCAAGGGGGAGATAATACGCTCTGAATCTGTACAACACAGATTTCATGCGATATTTCTGAAAAAATTCACTTAAAACAGCTTTTTCTGCGTCTTTTTCGATCCTAACCTCAAAAATATCATCAAAAGATCTTCAAAAACTCCGTTTTGAAGCTTTCTAGATCACAAAATCAACTTTTATAAACTGCTGATGAACTAAGAATTGCTGATTCAGAGTCAAAAATTGTCCAAAAAGCCTTCTAAATGACTATTTTTGAGGTTATGTACGATTTTAGCACAATTTGAGGCTTTTCTTGGCATCAAAGAAGTTTAATTCGAGGGGAGATCCGATATTCGGATAAAAATTCATTTAAAACTACTTTTTTGTGAGTCTTTTACGACCATAACCTCAAAAAGATCATTAAGAGATCTTAAAAGACACCATTTTGATGCTTTCTAGATGATAAAATCATCTTTTTAACTAAAAAATTGCTGATTCAGCTTCAAAATCGCCCAGGAAGTATTTTAAAGAAACGTTTTCGAAGTGTCAAAATGACAATTTTTGAGGTTATGTTCAATTTTAGGCAGAATTTGCAGTATTTCTTGTGCATAAAAGGATGTTAAATCACTGTTAATTGCTTGCAAATGCTTAATTCTGCCAAAGACTAACAGAATTTATGTGAAATTATGTCAAAATTGTCTAAAACGATGATAATTTTTGAGGTTATGTACGATTTTAGTACAATTTGAGGCTTTTCTTGACATCAAAAGAGTCCAATTCAACAGGAAGATTATGTTGTATTGAGTTTCCATCGGATATTCACTTAAAACCATTTTTTTAAAGCGTCTTTTCCGAACATAACCTCAAAAATATCACTAAGAAATCATTGAAAACTCAGTTTGGAAGCTTTCTACATGATAAAATCATCTTTAAAATACTTCATCGGCTGATTCAGAGTCAAAAACGCTCAGGAAGTGTTTTAAAGAAACGTTTTCCAAGTCCAAATGATTATTTTTGAGGTTATGTTGAATCTTAGCACAATTTGCAGTGTTTCTTGGCATAAAAAATCATAAAATTACTGTTTATTGCTCGCAAATGCTTAATTCTGGCAAAAACTAGCAGAATTTATGTGAATTTATATCAAAATTGTCCAAAACGATGATAATTTTTGAGGTTATGTTTGATCTTAGCACAATTTGAGGCATTTTTTGGCATCAAATGAGTCTAATTCGAGGGGAAGATTAAATTGTTTTAAGTTTCCATCTGATATTTCTGTAAGAATTCATTTAAAACTGCTTTTAAAAGCGTTTTTCTTTAACCATAACCTCAAAATTATCACTAAGAGTTCTTAAATGACTCAAACTAGAAGCTTTTTAGATGATATAATCGTCATTAAACTCAAAATTGCTGATTCAGAGTCAAAATTTCCCAGGAGGAATTTGAAAGAAATGTTTTTTTCTAGTTCAAATGACGATTTTTGAGGTTATGTTCGATCTTACGACAATTTACAGTGTTTTTTTTGGCATTAAAGGTTCAGAATAGCAAAGTTTATCGCGTGAAAATTCTTAATTCTGTCAATGTTCAGCAATCTTGGTGACTTTAGTGTAAGAATTTTTGTTCTAGAATTCTAAATATTCACTAAATTTATGACATAACCTAGAAAATTATTGTTTCTTGGTACAATTCAGGAGAAATCCAAAGATTCGGGATGATTTGGCAGTAAAAGAAGCACTCAATGAAAGGAAGATTGTGAGTTTTTGAACTTCTGCTGAACTTGTACACCACTTCTGGACTGTATTATCTCCCCCTTGGCTCCTGCAACTCCTCTGAATACTTAATTAATTCACACTACTTTTGCCCCCCACCCGCCGGAAAGGGTGTTTGGGGTTGAAGGCGAGAGGGAAAAAAAGCTCCAATACTTCACACAAGAAGTTTGAGGCACACTCTCAACGCCACCCTCATTTTCGTCGGCATAACGCAGAATTAATGGCTCTTTTATATTTTCCAACCCCCAAAAAAAAATTTGAAATCCCACTCGAGAATCCTTTTCTTCCGTCCATCAAACAATGCCTCTTCGGCCGCCCTTGTCAATAATCTCAACACACGCACAAACAAGAAGAACTAATTTGGAATTCATTGGGAGAAACCAAGGGGCAAATCAGAAGGCGATTTTTGAGGAAACTCAGTTGTTCTCTTATCAAATAATTAATTATTTGACTGAAATAATCAAAAAATTATTAATTTCCCAAGTAAAATTGAAAAATATTTAAAATTTAAATAAAATAAAATAACAATGATTATTTTCTCAACTAAAATTGAAAAAAAAATTAAATTTTGAATTAAGAATCCAAAAAAAAGATTATTTTCCCAAGTAAAAATGAAAAAAAAATTATCAAATCTGGAAAAAAAATAAAAAATTAAGATTTTCACAACTAAAATTGAAAAATAGGGGTAAGTGGGGCAGCTTCAGATTCAAAATGCTGTTCCAACTTTAGGATTTTTTCTTGAAAAATCGACTAAATATATTGAAATAATCACAACGCTCAAATAAACTCTCGTCTGTTGAGCTTCAGAAAATGCCTTTCATTGGGCATTAAAACTGATCCTTTTTCCTCTAAAGGAGAATGAAAATAATATTGTAAATTATCTGAAACTGCCCCGCACGGGGATGTTTCGGATTGCTCTGGGGCAGCTTCAGATTTTCACTGATATTTACCATAAATTCCATTGTGGAATTGTCGAATCGCGGGCAAATGATCACTTTGATATCTATTCTACACACTGAAACTGTTTATTTCGCTAAAAATCGCCTTTAAAGTAATATTTTCGCGACTTTTCTGGACCCTTGCACGGACTGTCAAAATGTCTGAGCGAAAAGCAAGTTGCCCGTCATTTTTCCTGCATCGCAACGCCACCATGCGTGAGTGGTGGCAACTTCAGTGCCACCACAAATCAAATCAGTGCAAATCAGTGATTTTCGCGTGTATTTTCTCACTTTTCCACTAAGAAGTCGTTTAACGTGATGAAGCAATGCAGCACAGAACGGCACTTTGTGAAAAATCTTCAATATTTGCCACAAGAAAATTTCGACCGTGATGTTGCGTCAGACTGTCAGAGCGCGCTGTTGTCAGTCCGTGGCGATCCGAAACTGCCCCGTGTGCAGTGTTTGTGCATTTTCCACCACCCACTGAAAAGGCCGTGCCAAGGAGGAAAAGTTCGGGCACATTTAGAATCTCTACTTAACTCTCAATAACCTTTGATTGTGTTTCACGCGAATTGTGGCTTTTTTAATGGAGAAAACACGCAATCAATTCGGCAGCAAAATTCTAGTTTGTGAGTGATTTTCAATTTTCACTTATTTTATCTAAACAGTCAAGGCAATCCTGTGCAAATTTTCGTCAATTGTAGTCCTTAAGGACTACAAACATTGTGTGAAGACCAGGAATTTATTCATGCAAAAATCTCTGAGAAAATTAAGAAATCTGAAACTGCCCCAATCTGAAGCTGCCCCATTTACCCCTAATTTAATTTTGAATAAAATAATCAAAAAACTTAATTTTTTTCCAAAGTAAAAACACAAAATAATCACATTAAAAAAAATATTATCAAAAAATGATTGTTTTTCAAAGTAAAGTTGAAAAAAAAACAATTTTTGAATAAAACAATAAAAAAAATTATTGTTTTCCAAAATTAAAACTGCAAAAGAATCAAATTTTGAATGAAATAATAACACAAAAAAATAAATATTTTCCAAAGTAAAATTGAAAAATAATCAAATTCTAAATAAGATTTAAAAAAAAGATGTTTTTCAATCAATGAATTAATAATATTTCTAATATTCACAATTATTCAATTATAGGGGTAAATGGGGCAGCTTCAGATTGGGGCAGTTTCAGATTTCTTAATTTTCTCAGAGATTTTTGCATGAATAAATTCCTGGTCTTCACACAATGTTTGTAGTCCTTAAGGACTACAATTGACGAAAATTTGCACAGGATAGCTTTTGTTGTTTAGATAAAATAAGTGAAAATTGAAAATCACTCACAAACTAGAATTTTGCTGCCGAATTGATTGCGTGTTTTCTCCATTAAAAAAGCCACAATTCGCGTGAAACACAATCAAAGGTTATTGAGAGTTAAGTAGAGATTCTAAATGTGCCCGAACTTTTCCTCCTTGGCACGGCCTTTTCAGTGGGTGGTGGAAAATGCACAAACACTGCACACGGGGCAGTTTCGGATCGCCACGGACTGACAACAGCGCGCTCTGACAGTCTGACGCAACATCACGGTCGAAATTTTCTTGTGGCAAATATTGAAGATTTTTCACAAAGTGCCGTTCTGTGCTGCATTGCTTCATCACGTTAAACGACTTCTTAGTGGAAAAGTGAGAAAATACACGCGAAAAACACTGATTTGCACTGATTTGATTTGTGGTGGCACTGAAGTTGCCACCACTCACGCATGGTGGCGTTGCGACACAGGAAAAATGACGGGCAACTTGCTTTTCGCTCAGACATTTTGACAGTGCGTGCAAGGGTCCAGAAAAGTCGCGAAAATAGTAATTTAAAGGCGATTTTTAGCGAAATAAACAGTGTCAGTGTGTAGAAGAGATTTCAAAGTGATCATTTGCCCGCGATTCGACAATTCCACAATGGAATTTAAGGTAAATATAAGTGAAAATCTGAAGCTGCCCCAGAGCAATCCGAAACATCCCCGTGCGGGGCAGTTTCAGATAATTTACAATATTATTTTTAATCTCCTTTAGAGGAAAAAGGATCAGTTTTAATGCCCAATGAAAGGCATTTTCTGAAGCTCAACAGACGAGAGTTTATTTGAGCGTTGTGATTATTTCAATATATTTAGTCGATTTTTCAAGAAAAAATCCTAAAGTTGGAACAGCATTTTGAATCTGAAGCTGCCCCACTTACCCCTATTCAAAAAAAAATTTGTGATAAATATTAAGAAAATAATCAGGAAAATAATCAGAAATTGTATAAAATCAAAAATTTTAATGATAAATATTTAGAAAATAATCAGAAAATAATCAGAATTTGTATAAAATAAAAAATTTCAATGATAAATATTTAGAAAATAATCAGAAATTGTATAAAATAAAAAATTTTAATAATAAATATTTAGAAAATAATCAAAAAATAATCAGAATTTTGTATGAAATAATCATAATTTGAATTTAAAAAACAAATAATCAAGAAATAATCAGAATTTGTATAAAATAAAAAAAAATTTCATTGATAAATATTTAGAAAATAATCAAAATTTTGTATGAAATAATCATAATTTGAATTTAAAAAACAAATAATCAAGAAATAATCAGAATTCTTTATGAAATAAACAATTTTTAATCATATATTCAACAAAAAAATCTAAAAAATAATGAAAATTTGACTTAAAATCACGAAATAATGGTCTCAACTTGCGCGAGTGACTTTCCCCTTGGGAAGAAACGCATCTTGTGTCTGGGATTCCATGGAGAGGAAATCGAATCCCAAATGAGATGGGAAACATCTTGAGTGTCTTTCACACCCTCATCCGTGCCCTTTTCCTCCCCCCCCACACACTTCTTCTTCTTCTCTGTCCAAGAGGGCGAATCGGATTTCTTTTCACATTCAAATGGACTTCTTCTTTCACATTTTAAATTCCAATTTGAATAAATTATCGAGCGATTATTCATTTTCTCCGCTTCGGAAATCACTTGGGCGCAAACTTATTGTGCTTTGGCGTCAGAAACATCCCTCTTTCTTCTTCTTCTTCTCCTTCTGCACACAATTCGATGCCACACGGAAAGGACTTAAGTGTGTTTAGTTCTAATTATACACGCCGGAAGACGATTCCACACACTTGAAATTGGGGTGAATTTGACTGTATAAGTGATGAAGATTTCTGCAAGGAATAAATCAAATTCTTCACCGAATTTGGGTCATGGAGTTTTTTTCTTCTACTTCTTCTTTTGTTCACCCCCCCCGCGCCAAATCTCATATCCCATTTGGTATTTCTTTTTCTGCGGATTTTTTGAGGCTTCACAAATTGATTTCCAAGTTCCTTTTTCTTGCCAATTCTCCCAACACAAAATCACAAGGTTCTATTTTTATATTTGGCACACCCCAAAACCACAAGAGGGAATTTGAAGGGAAATATTTGCAAAGATATCACATTAGGATTTTAGAAATAGCTTGTAAAGTTCAAAAGTTTGCATATAGAAGTCTTGAGGGGCGGAGCTTATGCATGGGCGTGGCCTGAAATTGCAGTTATACAGATGAGTGGACTTAAGGCTGCAGAGACTTTGATTCTTGGCTTTTCCCTGTTTTCCCGGACCAGAAAGTCAATATTTTAATATCAATTTCAACTCTTTGAGGCCATTTATTGCATTCAAAAGACATCTGATATAAAGAATAAGAATATTTACTACACTCGAGCGATTTTTACAATTTTCTACTGAGAAGTCTTTGAGTTGCGGCTGCCGCCGTCGGTCAAAACAGCCTCAGCGCGAAAAAGAAACGACGAAAAAGTCGTGCATCATTGGCTGAATTGTCCCAAAATACTTAAAAAAAAAAAATTAAAACTGACTCAAACTGTTTATATATAAGAAGCATGACGAGATAACATAAAGGATCTCAATAGAGTTTGAGATTTGATTATAAAATTTCTGTGATAAACTGCATTAGAAGTGTCACAAGTGCCCAGGAAAACCGATGAAAACCACACAAGTTGAATCATTTCTTTCAGGAACTGAAAAGAGCAACTTAAGTCCTTTACTTTGGGTGGAAGTGCATTAAAAAGGATCGTAAATATTCTATAGTTGATTTGAGGCTCTAATTTGACAAAATATTGCAAAGAAAATTGCATTTCAAAGAGGGTAAAATTTTCAAAATTTAACTTGAACGAGCGTTGCAAGCATAATTTCTACGATATCTCATCGATTCACATAGAAAATTGACTTCGGGGTTACCACCGATGGCCAGGTCATCTTCTTGTGGGTTAATGAGCCTCTGACCAGTGCCCAGTGACTGAAGAGGAGTTCCCTATAGTGGTTGGCGCTCTTTAACACCCCCCAGTAAAAACCAATCCGCCGTTTTTCCACCACATTTCCGTCATGTTGCTCCAGAGCCCAAATTATGCTTTGCTGGATTCGTGCACGAAATCCATCGTCAAATCCGCCATCTGAAAATGACGGAGTCCCGCTGCAGGATTCCTCTAAGAATCCTGCAGCCGAATTTCCTCACCCTGAGTGGCTGAGACACTGGAAGCGCCGGGACGAAAGATTTGCCATGACGGATTAATGCAGGATTCTTGCGGGAGAATTCCACCGCAATTCCTGCATTTTCTTTCTCAAACGCAGGAATTGCGGTGGAATTCTCCCGCAAGATTCCTCCACTTTTCCGCCATTTGCGGAAAAAAACGGCGGAATCGCAGCAAAAACGTCCTGCAAATCTTTCGTCCCGGTACAATCGGCATCTCCGCCACTCAGGAAGAGGGATTTGACTTCAAGGATTCGTGGTAGAAATTTTGCAGGACGTTTTTGCTGCGTTTCCGCCGTTTTTTCCGCAAATGGCGGAAAAGTGGAGGATTCTTGAGGAATTTCGGCGGAATTTCCTGCAGGATTCCTGCAGAAAAATCCGGTACAAATCCGCCATTTATGGTCCTTTTCGTCCATGCAGGAATTTTGGTGGAAGTTCTCGCAAGATTCCTGCAAGAAAATCCGGCACAAATCCGGCATTTAAGGTCCTTTTTTGGCCATTGCTGGAATTTCAACGGATCATCTTGCATGATTCCGGCAAGGAAATCCGGTAAAATTCCGCCATTGTCCCTGCGGAATTGAAACGCGGTTTTCCTCTATAATTCCGCCGAGAAATCCCGAGACCCAAAACCTCCGGGAATAATAATAAATAGCGGAATCATCCGGTGAAAATATTGCGGAATTCTGCGTATTATTCCGCCAAAATTTCTATCAAAATTTCCGCTATCCGTGCCGACAAACAGCGGATTTTTGGTGGAAGGTTCCGCTGCGGAAAACAGCGGAGATAGAGGAAAATCCGGCAGGAATCCCGCACGATTCCTATAGGACTGTTTTTACTGGGCCGGTAGAGATCGCATAAGGGTTAGTTTTCACGAAAATACTGATTCTGTGACGTTCTAGCGCTCTAACAGTTGAATAGTGAATTGTTTCCTTCAAGAAACGCACATTTTCATCCCTGGAATGCTGCTTTCACGACCCTCCCAGAGCCTACAACCCCTCAAATTGAGGACTTTCACTCTCGAAAACATACAATAAGAGTGACTTATTTGAATCTTAAAAATCTAATTCTTTCTGCTTACATAATAATCTGTAGCTCTGAATAGATTCGCCAAATGATCGGAACAAAAAAGGGCTTTGAAAAAACCCTAAATTAACTAAGACAAGCTAGAGCCAAATGTATTTTTCTCTTCATAAATTTCACGTTAATTTGCGTTTGTCATCGTGATGTTTAAGAACACGCATTTGTTGTCTCCAAATCACAGTCAGAATCGCGCACGCATTTCACAATCCTCGAAAACACACATTTGGCGGGTCAGAATCGGCTGCCATGCGAACCAGAGGAATTCCCAAGGGGGAGATAAAATGCCTTAAATCTGTACAACACTTCCGGCACTTCACATTTTTAGACTGTTTCTGTAAATATCTTAAGATTCCATGCGATATTTCTGAAAAAATCGACTTAAAACAGCTTTTTTCTGCGTCTTTTCCGAACATAACCTCAAAAATATCATCAAAAGATCTTCAAAAACTCCGTTTTGAAGCTTTCTAGATCACAAAATCATCTGTTATGATTTTCTAATGAACTTAGAATTGCTGATTCACACTCAATATTGTCCAAAAAGCCTTCTAAATGACTATTTTTGAGGTTATGTTTGATCTTAACACAATTAAAGCCATTTCTTGGCATCAAAAGAATCCAATTCAACAGGAAGATTATGTTATATTGAATTTCAATCCGAAATTTCTGTAAGAATTCACTGAAAACTGCTTTTTTAAAGCATTTTCCTCCAATCATAACCTCAAAAAGATCACTAAGAGATCTTAAAAGACTCCATTTTGAAGCTTTCTAGATGATAAAATCATCTTTTTAACTAAAAAATTGCTGATTCAGCTTCAAAATCGCCCAGGAAGTATTTTAAAGAAACGTTTTCGAAGTGTCAAAATGACAATTTTTGAGGTTATGTTCAATTTTAGCAGAATTTGCAGTATTTCTTAGGCATTAAAGGATGAAAAATCACTGTTAATTGCTTGCAAATGCTTAATTCTGCCAAAAACTAGCAGAATTTATGTGAAATTATGTCGAAATTGTCCAAAACGATGATAATTTTTGAGGTTATGTTTGATTTGAACACAATTAAAGCCATTTCTTGGCATCAAATGAGTCTAATTCGAGGGGTAGATTAAATTGTTTTAAGTTTCCATCCGAAATTTCTGTAAGAATTCACTGAAAACTGCTTTTAAAAGCATTTTTCTCCAATCATAACCTCAAAATTATCACTAAGAGTTCTTAAATGACTGCAATTAGAAGCTTTTTAGATGATAAAATCATCTTTAGAACTCAAAATTGCTGATTCACAGTCAAAATTGTCTAGAAAGTTGTCTCAAAGGACATTTTCCAAGTGTCCAAATGATAATTTTTGAGGTTATGTTGAATCTTAACACAATTTTCTGTGTTTCTTGGCATCAAAGGAGTTCAATTCAAGTTCAGAAAACGTTTGTTTTAAGTTTCCATTCGATATTTCTGTTAGAAACCACTTAAAACCGCTTTTTTGGGTGTTTTTTACGACCATAACCTCAAAAATATCACTAAGAAATCTTTAAAAACTCCGTTCGGAAGCTTTCTGGATCATAAAATCATCTCTTATGCTTTGCCAATGATCTTAAAATTGACGATTCTCCGTCAAAAATCTCCAGAAAGTTGTCTAAATGGATATTTTTCAAGTTCAAATGACTATTTTTGAGGTTATGTTGAATTTTAACACAATTTTCTGTGTTTCTTTGTCATAAAAGGATAAAAAAGCACTGCAAATTATTCGCAAACGCTTAATTCTGCCAAAACTAGCAGAATTTATGTCAAATTTGTCCAAAATGAAGATAATTTTTGAGGTTAGGGGTAAATGGGGCAGCTTCAGATTGGGGCAGTTTCAGATTTCTTAATTTTCTCAGAGATTTTTGCATGAATAAATTCCTGGTCTTCACACAATGTTTGTAGTCCTTAAGGACTACAATTGACGAAAATTTGCACAGGAGCCTTGACTGTTTAGATAAAATAAGTGAAAATTGAAAATCACTCACAACTAGAATTTTGCTGCCGAATTGATTGCGTGTTTTCTCCATTAAAAAAGCCACAATTCGCTGAAACACAATCAAAGGTTTTGAGATTAAGTAGAGATTCTAAATATGCCCGAACTTTTCCTCCTTGGCACGGCCTTTTCAGTGGGTGGTGGAAAATGCACAAACACTGCACACGGGGCAGTTTCGGATCGCCACGGACTGACAACAGCGCGCTCTGACAGTCTGACGCAACATCACGGTCGAAATTTTCTTGTGGCAAATATTGAAGATTTTTCACAAAGTGCCGTTCTGTGCTGCATTGCTTCATCACGTTAAACGACTTCTTAGTTGAAAAGTGAGAAAATACACGCGAAAATCACTGATTAGAGCAGAAATTTCGAGAAGCACATTTTCGCGGCGCGTCAAGTTGCCACCACTCACGCATGGTGGCGTTGCGATACAGAAAAATGACGGGCAACTTGCTTTTCGCTCAGAAATTTTGACAGTCCGTGCAAGGGTCCAGAAAAGTCGCGAAAATATTACTTTAAAGGCGATTTTTAGCGAATTAAACAGTGTCAGTGTGTAGAAGAGATTTCAAAGTGATTATTTGCCCGCGATTCAGCAATTCCACAATGGAATTTAAGGTAAATATAAGTGAAAATCTGAAGCTGCCCCAGAGCAATCCGAAACATCCCCGTGCGGGGCAGTTTCAGATAAATTACAATATTATTTTCATTCTCCTTTAGAGGAAAAAGGATCAGTTTTAATGCCCAATGAAAGGCATTTTCTGAAGCTCAATAGACGAGAGTTTATTTGAGCGTTGTGATAATTGCAATATATTTAGTCGATTTTTCAAGAAAAAATCCTAAAGTTGGAACAGCATTTTGAATCTGAAGCTGCCCCACTTACCCCTATGCTAAATCTTAGCTCAATTTGCAGTGTTTTCTTGGCAACTAAGGATCAAGAAATCACTGTTAATTGTTCTTAACTGTTTAATTATGCTAAAAAACTAGCAGAATTTATGTGCTAGAATGCAAATTATTCACTAAATCTGTTCTTGATTCGTCTACATAACCTAGAAAAAAGATTACTACGTTTGTTTCTGCGTGAAAATCGAAGGAAATTCAAAGAATTAGGATGATTTGTCAGTAAAAGAAGCACTCAGGAAAGGAAGATTGTACGCTTTTCAACACTTCCACTTCTTAAGTACTTCTGGACTGTATTATCTCCCCCTTGGGAATTCCAATGTGAGAAACGCAAAGAGAAAAGACGCAAAACGAGGAGTTAATAAAAATGCTGGAATGAAGAGTTGTCTCATGAAGTGTCGTCTTCTCTTTTTGGGGAATTGCTTATCCCTTTCGCCGCCCATTTAAATTAAATTAATAGCCTATAAATTTTCCACTTGAATCGCCCTCTTCTTTTATGGCATTTTAAATATTTTGTCGTGCGGTTTTGATAGAGAAATTTCCATCGTGTGATTTGGGAGAATGGGCTTTTTTCTTCACCCCAGCCGATGGTCGTCTCAGTGACGTGGTGTGTGACTCCTTATGGGATTCATCAATTCATGCATTTTTCAGATGACATATCGTCTGTCTGACAGACCTCATAAATTTCCTGTCTCCGACCTCCTTCTCTCTCTCTCTGGGTCGTTTTCTTCCACTTATCTCACTGTCTTACAGCGACAATTTTCGTTTTATCGCAGCCGGCGGAGGAGGAAAAAAAACACACAAACGCACACAAACACACACACACACACATATGTAGTACATCGGGGGACAAAAAAAATTGGGAGGCTAAGCAAGAGGTGGAGACAAGGGACAAATCTCAAGGCGATTTTTGAGGAAACTCAATATTTTCTAGTCAAATAATTAATTAATTGAGAAAAAAAAATGAAAAAATGATTATTTTCTCAACTAAAATTGAAGAAAAAATCTTATTTTTAATAAAAAAAATTAGATTAGAAATTGAATTTAATAATTTAATTAATAATTTAATTTATTTTATTAGAATTCTGAATAAAATAGTCAAAAAATAATATTTTCTCAAATAAAATTGGAAAAAATTATTAGTATTTCCCAAAAAAAAATTACAAAAAATCAAAATAACCAAATTTTGAAGAAAAAAAAATAAAAAAATGAATGTTGTCAAAAATTAAAATTGTAAAAAAATCAAAAATAAAATATCAAAAAAAAATTATTATTTTCCAAAGTAAAGTAACAAATAAAAATCAAAATAATCAAATTCTGAACTAAATATTTAAAGTAAAATAGAAAAAAAATCAAAATTTGAATCAAAATCACAAATAATTAAAAAAAATCAGAATTTGTTTGAAATAAATCAAATTTTGAAAAAAAAAGTTCAGAAAATAATAATCAAAAAATCATCCGAATCAGTATAAAATAAACAATTTTTAATTAAATATTCAAAAAATAATCAAATTTTAATGAAATATTCAGAAAAAATCAAAAAAATATTCAAAAAAATAATCAAATTTAATGAAATATAAAAAATCAAAAAATATTCAAAAAAAATAATCAAATTTTAATTAAATATTCAAAAAAATCAAAGAATATTAAAAAAATAATCAAATTTGAATGAAATATTCAAAAAAATCAAAGAATATTAAAAAAAAATCAAATTTTAATAAAATATTCAAAAAAATCAAAAAATATTCAAAAAATAATCAAATTTTAATGAAATATTTTAAAAAATCAAAAAATTATTCAAAAAAATAATCAAATTTGAATGAAATATTCAAAACAATAAAAAAATTCAAAAAATAATCTAATTTTAATAAAATGTTCAGGAAATAATAAAAAATATTCAAAAAATAATCAAATTTTAACGAAATATTCAAAAAATAATCAAAAACAATCAGAATTTTGTATGAAATAGTCAAAATTTGCCTTCTAAATCACGAAATAATCGAAAAGAAAAGATTGAATAATCACCAAAGGTAATGGTCTCAACTTGCGCCAGTGATTTTCCCCTTTGGGGGAAAAGACGAAAAGCCATCGAATAGATACTGAATTACTCCATTTTATTGACGATTTCAGGCGTAACAGAGCGACACATCCGGAATGTTTTGTGACAAGGAAGACAATGAATCGATGTTTAACACCTCCGGTGAATTTCCAAGCCATCTTCTTCTCTCGCCCCGTTCAATTTGGTAGCCAGATGTTAATTAAGGTGCCGCAGCAGCGCATATTAATGCTCAAATTCCTCTCTCTCGCATTTCACTCATATTTCACACCAGCGTCGTCTTCGACAGACACGCAGGCATCGCGAGAGCGCGTTCTCATGAGAGCTGTCAAGATGTGCAGCCTGTGCATCTTTGGATAGAGTTACTTCTTGGATTTCCGACCAAATTGCTGCATTAATGCAAATTGAATCATTGCTCAGCACTCATGAACACACGTCAGTCGAGATCTTATCAATGGATTGTGATTAAACGGTTGTTTTCACGTTATGAACTGCTCAGGTGAAACATAACCTCACTGCATTTCATGCAGCGTCACCTTTTGACAGCTGATTTGGCCGTCTTGGCTCACAACTCACGCGGGAAATTACGTATTCTCAAGAGTATTCTTCGCGACTTTTGAGGAAACTTAATGTTCTCTAATCGAATAATCCAATTATTTGAGAAAAATAATCAAAAAATGATTATTTTCCCAAGTAAAATTGAAAAACAATCAAATTTTGAATAAAATAATTTTAAAAATGATTATTTTACTTAGTAAAACATGAAAAAAAAATCTAATTTTGAATAAATAATCAAAAAAAGATTATATTCCCGAGTAAAATCACAGAAAAAAAAACAAAGTAACCAAATTCTGAATAAAATAGTCAAGAAATGAATAATTTCTCAGATAAAATTCAAAAATACTTGAAAAAAAAATTATTCTTTCCGAATATTTACAATTATTCAATTATATTCAAAATTTGAATAAATATTCAGGAAATAATCAAAAAAAATAATCCAAATTTTGTATGAAATAATCAAAATTTGAAAAATAATTTAAATTTTTTTTTTTATGATTCATATTCAAATTTTGATTATTATTTGAATATAATAAAAAAAATCAGAATTGTTTTGATATAATTTTTAATAAAATATTCAGAAAATAATCAGAATTTGTACAACAAAAAAGTTTTTAATCAAATATTTAGAAAAAAAAATCAAAAAATAATCAGAATTTTGTATGAAATAATCAAAATTTGAATTACATACCGAAAATAATTATTTATGATTTTTATTCGTATTTTAATTATTTTTCAATTATAATGAAAAAAACAAACCAGAATTTGCTTGAAATAATTTTTAGTCACATATTCAGAAAATAATCAAAAAATAATCAGAATTTGAATGAAATAAAAAATTTTAATCAAATATTCAGAAAATAATCAAAAAATAATGAGAATTTTGAACGAAAAAATCAAAATTTGACTTAAAATCACAAATAATCGAAAAAAATATTGAATAATCACAAAGTTAATGGTCTCAAACCGTGAGTGATTGTCCCCTTGTGATTATTAAATTGAAGGCTCAAAATTACCAAATAAAAAACAGACAGACAGGAAGAGCTAAGAAGCAGTTTTCTTCATTCTGAAGACATTTTCGTGACACTTTCACAATTTTACTGCTGAATTTAAACACTTTTCAATGCTTCAAAGCACTCAAAACCAATTTTCCAGCATGAAATCTAAGCTTTGCCGCTTGAAAAACAGGTTAAGATTCCTTAAATATTTAAATTGGAGACTCTGAAAACTGATTAAATGAATTCTTAAGAAAAAGTGAGGTTATGAACCCTCTTTAAGAGTCTTTATTAAACTCTAGGGTGAAGATAATGCAGCTAAAATCATCCACAATTTCCGTGGGAGAATCACAGACACCTTTTTCGGAGCTTCAGAGACTTTTGCAATCGCCTAAGTTATCATAACCTCAAATTTAGGAGTTTTTAACCCAAAAAAAGATGCAATTTTTACCTTTTTTAACCCGGAAACCTACAGAGAAGGTGTATTTAGGTTATATTTCAAGTTTTCCGTGGACGCTTTTTGTGTGATTCAATTTTTCAAAACATAACCTCAAAAAACATCTTCAAATATCAAGTTTTTAAAATAGAAATCTTGGATGTTAATCAACAATCAACTGAAGTTTGCTGTTTTAGAAAAGAAAATTTAATCAAACAACTCTTGAAGTTGTCAATTTGTTTTGCCTGAAACAATATTTTAGAGGTTATGTGTTAATTTTAACACACAAAAAAACACAGTTTTGCATTGAAAAATTGTGATCTTTTTTACATTTGATTATTATTGTGCCAGTAAATTGCAATTTAAATCAGCTTAGATGCAAGAATAAATGATTTTGGAGGTTATTTCGTGACAAAATCTTTTTTTAAAATCATAACATAACCTAGAAATATACAAAGAATAATTCTTTTTCTCAAAGTATTGCTTTAATTTCTATTGAAAGTAGTTTTTAATACTTCTACTATTATTTATTATTATTATTATTTGATTATTTCATTGATTTTTGAGGTTATGTTTGACTTTTTGACAGTTCTTCTACTAGTAAACTTCCACAATTGCCTTGTTTCTTGAGCACAAATGCCTTAATTTGTTAAGGAGTAGAAATCTTTAACACTTTGAAGTGTTGCAAATATTCCCGGAAAGAAAAACCTTCGCTTAATCTTTCCGCTGAGTTGAAAAGCATCGCTTGAGAACAAATATCTTCCCTCTTGACTTTGGCAATCTTCAGAGATTCCCATCAATTGATCGTGGTGAATTAATCTTAGAGGTGATTGAGCCATAAAATCCCTCAAAGTCCACTGATAGTGAGAATGAAAAATGACACGAGAGGCGCCTATTGGGGAGTTTGGGAAGATTGGCGAAAAGGGGCGGCCAAGGGGGAGATAAGACGGCTAAACAGTGTCCTCAGCAGAATCTTCAACACTTCAAATGCATTTTCCATCGCTTTTCCGACTCCTTCAACTGTTTCTCACACTCAATTCTGACTTATCACAAAGTTAATCCCGGTTTTTCTGCCGCAAGAACTTCAAAATCTTCAAATTCTTCAGATTTCAGACCGAAAAAACATGATTTTAACGTCCCAGAACAATTTCTGTCGAGATTTTCCAGTTAATTCTGCAGAAAATGCTTGAAAAGAAACTCTGAATAAATTGTGAGGTTATGAAAACTGACTTTAGAACCTTTTTGAACTAATTTAAATTCTTTTCAAACTCATTTCAATGTTGCTACTGGATAAAAAAAAGGACAAATTATCAAGTGAAAAGACTAAAAAACCATTTTTGAGGTTATGTTTGACTTGAAAACTGTTTTTTTACTTACGAAAATGAAGAAATTTGAAGCTTTTTTGATCACAAATGCCCAAAAGTGTTAGGAAAATGTCAGAAAATGCTTGAAAAACATCTTAATCATTTTGTGAGGTTATGAATTTTGCTTAAAAATATGCTTTAATCCTGGAAATGAGTAAAAATTGTGAAAATCACTAAAGATTGAGGTTAAATTTACCACTTTAGAGCACAAATCGCAAAAATAACTAAGCAAAAAGAGTTTTCTTAGATATTTTTGAGGTTATGTTTGACTTTTACCCTGTTTTCTAACCTAATCTTAAGTTTTTTCGAACGCAAATGCTTCATTTTGCCAAGAAAAGAGAAAAATTCTCAGTTTAAACACAAATTAGATGATTTTGAGGGTTATTTTATCACATAACCTAAAAATAAAGCGATCAAATTAATTTTTCTATGCAAAATTATGTTTTAAAACTACTTAAATTTGTTTAAACTGAAGCTTTTGTTGGTCATGTATTCTCGTCAAGTAAAAACCCGCAAAAAAAACCAAGGCAAAGAGACATTTTTCTTCAATTTAAGTGATATTTTTGAGGTTATGTTTGACTTTTAGGCTTTTTCTCAATCAAAATGAAGTTTTTTCGCACAAAAATGCTCAAATCTGCCAAGAAACGGAGAAATTTGAAGAGTTAATCTGTTTTACATTAATCATAACCTCAAAAAAAGCGATAAAATTGATTTTTAAGCAAACTTAAGTCAGATTTTTGTTGAAATGGAAGCTTTTTCATGGCAAATATTCTATATATTGAAGTTCCAAATACTCTAGGAGATTGATTATATATAACCAACTCCTCCTGCTGCGCCATCTCGCGGTGTTTCCTGTTCCTACAGGCAAAAACACTCCATCGCTTCGCGATCACAAAACGACTGACTGATTCACACTCTTCTCCGCGTCACTCTCAGTGCTGCGCCTCTACCGTCGAATAATGCTTACAGCGAGAGTCTCGTCAGGAGGAGAAGGCCGCCAAGATAGTGGCATTTCCGCCACAAATTCACTTTCACTTCTACACTTTCGACCATAATATCTCCCCCTTGAGGGCGGGTGGTATAAATAAAAATCCCCGAAAATCGCATTGGAATCCTCAACTATTTGTATTCCCCTGACCCGGAACATATGGAGCTGTGGGGCGGCGAATCCTCATGAATTCTCAAATGCGGCACTTCGCCTTTTGTTTGACTATTCCATCCACGTTTTCCCATAAAGAAATAATAACTGCACAATGCACACACTGTGATAAGGCGGTTAGGGTGGGAGGGGGTGGGAAAAGGTTCTTTTCTATTTAAATGTCACTCCTTTTTTTCGCCTCCTCTCGACCATATCAATTTGACCGAGAGAATATGGACGAGGGAAAAAGCATCCGAGGGAGAATTCAAATTTCCAGCGCTCGCCAAAACCCTTCCTTCCTCGCACACCCCCAAACACACCCACACACACCCTCAGCGACGTGCCTGACTCCGGAGAGCTTTTGCTTTTGGGGGTTGGGAAATATTCGTGGGAAAAGTCCATGAGGAATTTCATATATACATTTCTCAATGCATCACCCGAGAGTATTACGATTTTTCAGGCATTTCTCTACACCCTTTTGACGGTGTAGAAAAACATATTAGGTATTCCGTGAGTGTGCCAGAGCAAAGCTCTTCGCTGGAAGTTCTCCAAACAGTCAGACTTTCTCCTAAGACACTCCAAAACTCTGTGGCGTGATGCGCTGTGTGAAATTAGAGGCCAATGACTGTTGAAATTTGAAATTACACACACACTTTACTGACCCCAGAGAACACATATTAAGCTATATTCGCTGCATTTGCTCGCAAAATCTTATTCTTATTCATTATTTATTATATGTACGCGAGAGTCCTTTACATTCTGGGCTCTTCACCGATTAGGGCCTCGAGCGGCGGCTGCCGCCGACATTTCTTACAGCCTCAGCGAGAAAAACTTCCGCATCATTGACTGAAAAAGTACATTCACTTAACCTAAAACTTATACTTATACTTATACTCGGGTGGCAAGGGGGTTGAGGGATAAGAGGCCAATGTATCCAGATTAGGGTTAAGTCATCTCTGACCGACAGAGAAAGCCGACGATGCAAACCAAAAGCCACATTCCGATGACAAAAGACACTCAAAACGGACTTGAAATGAGCAACAAACAGAAGAGAACAGAAAGAAAAAGAAGGACAAGAGAAGCAGGGAAAAGAAGAGAGAGAGAGAGAAGCAAATAGGAAGGCACCTCACGGTTGGGAAAACCATCCGCGCAAGACATACCAGCGCCACGAAGAGCAATGGTGAGAACTATACGGAACCAAGCAGACACTGGAACGGGCGGTACAGAGAAAACCACAACGAAGCAGAAAGGCCCAGCGCGAAACAGAGAGATCCACAGAAGACACAGACACGCATTGCAGAGGCGCGAGTCCACTTCTGAAGGGAGAAACGGCTTTTGAGTCGCAAAGACTGACATTTCGCGTCGCCGCATGTCTTGTCTTGCGACCAAGCCACAGTCTTAATCAAGCACCATTGTAAATTCAGTATAATAAGAAATGAATGAATGATACAGTTTCACACTAGAAAGAACTCTGTAAAGTGGTAAACATTCATTCTAACAAGACTAATTGATGAACAAAAATACAGAGTTCGGAACATAAACAAGAAAGAACCAGAAAGATAACGGAATTCAAGGAATAAGATGCCGCAGAAGAGTGTGCCAATGAGTTCAGTCAGGAAAAGACTAACAACAGCCATGTATTCAAGGGCAAAAGCAGGATACAGACGTAGAAATGGAAAGTAACAAGCGCAACAGAAACAAAACAGAGACCAGAGAAAGGAAAGACAAAGGAAAACAGATAGAGAAGAAAAGCCGCGCACAAGAGGCAAAAAGAAGAGAAGTAAAGAGAGGAGACACAAACAGAAGCCCAGAATCAGTCAAGGGACAACAGGAACTCGAGCAGAAGAGAGAGAACAATGCGAACAAGACAGCAGTAGAACAGGAAGGAAGGAAGAAAGTAAACAGGACAGAACCATAAATCGAAAATGAACCTCAGAAGCACCTGTCAAGTGGCCAGTGTGACCAGATGACAGATGTCAAAGCCAGATGAAATATCTGTCAGCTGAAAGAATACCGAATTTCCCATTGAAAAGTTATCTGAAGTTGTATTAACGACGGGTGAACATAAAATTTCGCGACTGTCAATTCGCTCTCTCACTGTGAAGCCACGAAGGTGAACACACGTGTCATAATCTCAATTCTCAAAATCTATTATCATCGCTTTTCCCACAAATCCTTTTTCATTGAAATCAAGTGCTGTAGAAGTGTAAATAAGTGTAAAAAGAGAAGGAGTTAGAATATAAGCTGAAATATAAATGTTCACGTCTTTTTTCTATCATCAACGGAATCAGTTTCGCATAAATTTCTGGTCCTTCGAGCCGGATATATTGTAAACTATTCCCATCTTTTCATCATCAGGTATTTATCCAGAGTGACTGTCCGGAAAGAAGCCTATGTCTTTATTCTAATACGACTATATTTCTTGAGCGTTTACATGCAATAAATATTGCTCTTCTGAACATAACCTAAAAAAAAATCGTTTATACTTGGAAAATGATTATTTGGAAAACTTTTTGGGTGATTTTGACTCTGAATCAGCAATTTCGAGTTCATTGGCAAATCATAAGAGACGCTTTCTTATTTCGTTCATTTTTTGAGACACTTTTCTTTATCAGAAGTCAGAAGAAATTATCAGAATGTTGAAATCGTGGTAAAAATTCAGTTTGTGGTCGAGATATAGCAAAATACAAAGGATAATATAGTCAGAAATGATGTACATTTCAGCGAAAGTGTTGAAAAACTTACACTATTAATTTTCAGAGTATTTCTTTTACTACTAAATTATTCCTTATGCTTTGAATTCCTCTTGATTTTTAAGTAGAATCAATCGAAATAATACTTTTCTAGGTTATGTCACGAATTAAGAAGAGATTTAGTGAATAAATTGTATTCTAGCACATCAATTCTTATGCTTAAGTCAAAGAAATTGCCACTCTAATGCCAAGAAACATTGAAAATTGTGCTAAGACCGAACCTAACCTCAAAAATGGTTATTTTGACTTGAAAAATATTTATTTAGACAATTTTCTGGACGGTTTTGACTCTGAATTAGCAATTTAAGATTCGTTGGAACATCATAAGAGACGCTTTTGTGATCTAGAAAGCTTTCGAGTGGAGTTTTTGAAGATCTTTTAGTGATATTTTTGAGGTTATGATAAGAAAAGATGTCCAAAAACAGTGGTTTTAAGTCGATTCTTATGCTTAAGTCAAATAAATTGCCACTCTAATGCCAAGAAACACTGCAAAATGTGCTAAAATCCAACATAACCTCAAAAATAATAATTTGGACTTGGAAAATGATTATTTAGAAAACTCTCTGGACAATTTTGACTCTTAATCAGCAATTTCGAGTTCATTGGCAAAGCATAAGAGACGCTTTTGTGATCTAGAAAGCTTCCACAAGAGCAAAAAGCTGAAAGCATTCGAGACCCTCCACATCTTCTTATCGGAAAATAGAAATGTCAATAAGAAGGAAGATTGTGTTGGCGTTAGCATGATCTCTGTTATGGAAAAGAAAAGAAGTTTGAGCTAAAAATAAAACGTTTCCGTCAAATTCTGGTCGAAAAATATCCCCAAAAAAGAGTTTTTAAGTGTTTTTCTTATAGAAATATTGAATAAAAACAGTTTAAAGTTAGGAAAATTGATTGAAAGTGCTGAGAAAATCACTTTATTTAAATTTAGCTCAACTTGAGCTTCCTGTGTGATCAATTTTCAGCATCTGCAAGCACGTTTTCTGCTGAAAAAAAAAGTTATTTTCACATCAGCACAATGCATTCGCATGCGACGTGTCGTAAATACTGCGCGAATTGCAATGAATTTCATGATATTTTAAAAGACCATCTCTCTCTCTCTCTCCTTCTCTCTCTGGGGAGGAAGAAGTGCCAGCAAATATTGAGTGGCGTGTGCGAGTGTCAGGGACTCAATGGAAGCATCCTCCCGTGTGGCATGAATTGTGTGAGGATCGAATAAAATATGGAATTGTGTGTCAGAGCGCCACTTCTGCAGTGCAAGAGAGTTTAACTCCCAAAAGCATTTTGCAACGTGCGCCCGGGAAGCGAAAGAGGAAGAGAGAAAGGAAGACAGAGAGAGAGTCCTTTTGGGGATTGATCGGATATTGGAGGTGTGCGATGAAAATCAACAGTGCTGCAAAGTGTGACGCGAAGAGGCCAATTAGTGGTCCACTTGTACCTGGCTTTGGCCATTTGTCACACCTGACTTCACCTCTTGAGTGGCTCTTCAGCGAACTCCGACACCTTCCGTGCTTAATTGCTCCTTCGCCACGGCATTGAAGACTTTCTCAGCTGAGTTTTTCCCGCTCCAACCTCAAGAATATATTTACAACACATCGCAAGGGAGGAAATTAGATTATTTTTCAATTTTACTTTGGAAAATTTTTTTCTTGTTATTATTTCATTCAAAATTTGATTCTTTTGCAATTTTAATTTTGGAAAACATTCATTTTTTGATTGTTTTATTCAAAAAATGTTTTTTTTTCTGCAACTTTACTTTGGAAAATAATCATTTTTTTTAATAATTTCAATTCAAAATTTGATTTTTTCTCAATTTTACTTAGGAAAATAATTTTTATTTCAATATTTTTTTGATAATTTGATTATTTTTCAATTTTAGGGGTAAATGGGGCAGCTTCAGATTGGGGCAGCTTCAGATTTCTTAATTTTCTCAGAGATTTTTACATGAATAAATTCCTGGTCTTCACACAATGTTTGTAGTCCTTAAGGACTACAATTGACGAAAATTTGCACAGGATAGCCTTTACTGTTTAGATAAAATAAGTGAAAATTGAAAATCACTCACAAACTAGAATTTTGCTGCCGAATTGATTGCGTGTTTTCTCCATTAAAAAAGCCACAATTCGCGTGAAACACAATCAAAGGTTATTGAGAATTAAGTAGAGATTCTAAATATGCCCGAACTTTTCCTCCTGATCACGGCCTTTTCAGTGGGTGGTGGAAAATGCACAAACACTGCCCACGGGGCAGTTTCGGATCGCCACGGACTGACAACAGCGCGCTCTGACAGAATGACGCAACATCACGGTCGAAATTTTCTTGTGGCAAATATTGAAGATTTTTCACAAAGTGCCGTTCTGTGCTGCATTGCTTCATCACGTTAAACGACTTCTTAGTGGAAAAGTGAGAAAATACACGCGAAAATCACTGATTTGCACTGATTTGATTTGTGGTGGCACTGAAGTTGCCACCACTCACGCATGGTGGCGTTGCGATACAGGAAAAATGACGGGCAACTTGCTTTTCGCTCAGACATTTTGACAGTCCGTGCAAGGGTCCAGAAAAGTCGCGAAAATAGTAATTTAAAGGCGATTTTTAGCGAAATAAACAGTATCAGTGCGTAGATTAGAAACCAAAGTGATCATTTGCCCGCGATTCTACAATTCCACAATGGAATTTAAGGTAAATATCAGTGAAAATCTGAAGCTGCCCCAGAGCAATCCGAAACATCCCCGTGCGGGGCAGTTTCAGATAAATTGCAATATTATTTTCATTCTCCTTTAGAGGAAAAAGGATCAGTTTTAATGCCCAATGAAAGGCATTTTCTGAAGCTCAATAGACGAGAGTTTATTTGAGCGTTGTGATTATTTCAATATATTCAGCCGATTTTTCAAGAAAAAATCCTAAAGTTGGAACAGCATTTTGAATCTGAAGCTGCCCCACTTACCCCTATTTAATTTAAAAAATTCATTATTTTTCAATTTTACTCGAGAAAATAATCTTTTTTTTATTATTTTATTCAAAATTTAATTTTTTAAAAATATTATTTGGGAAAAAAATAATTTTTTTTTAATAATTTTTCTCAAAATTTGTTTATTTTTCAATTTTATTTGCGATAATTATTATTTTTTGATTTTTTTTTAAATTATACTTGGAAAATTTTTATTTTTTTGATTATTTAATTAAAAAAAATTCTTTATTTTTCAATTTTACTTGGGAAAAAAATAATCTTTTTTATTAGTTTATTCAAAATTAAATTTTTTAAAAATATTATTTGGGAAAAAAATATTTTTTTGATTATTTTCTTCAAAAAATTGATTATTTTTCAATTTTATTTGCGATAATAATTATTTTTTGGTTTTTTTTTCAAATTCTACTTGGAAAATTAATATTTTTTTGATTATATACCTATTATTAACAGTAAATTATTTGTTGATTGTTTCAAATTGGTAACTTTTACGAACTAAAATACAAAATCCGTAATGTCGCAACGACTTCTTAAATTATATTGAAATATTTAATAAAAATTTAAATTCAAATCGCAAAAATAGTCACAAAATTGGTCACAAATTGAAATTAGGGGTAAGTGGGGCAGCTTCAGATTTAAAATGCTGTTCCAACTTTAGGATTTTTTCTTGAAAAATCGGCTGAATATATTGCAATTATCACAACGCTCAAATAAACTCTCGTCTATTGAGCTTCAGAAAATGCCTTTCATTGGGCATTAAAACTGATCCTTTTTCCTCTAAAGGAGAATGAAAATAATATTGTAAATAATCTGAAACTGCCCCGCACGGGGATGTTTCGGATTGCTCTGGGGCAGTTTCAGATTTTCACTGATATTTACCTTAAATTCCATTGTGGAATTGTCGAATCGCGGACAAATGATCACTTTGATATCTCTTCAACGCACTGAAACTGTTTAATTCCCTAAAAATCGCCTTTAAAGTAATATTTTCGCGACTTTTCTGGACCCTTGCACGCACTGTCAAAATGTCTGAGCGAAAAGCAAGTTGCCCGTCATTTTTCCTGTGTCGCAACGCCACCATGCGTGAGTGGTGGCAACTTCAGTGCCACCACAAATCAAATCAGTGCAAATCAGTGATTTTCGCGTGTATTTTCTCACTTTTCCACTAAGAAGTCGTTTAACGTGATGAAGCAATGCAGCACAGAACGGCACTTTGTGAAAAATCTTCAATATTTGCCACAAGAAAATTTCGACCGTGATGTTGCGTCAGACTGTCAGAGCGCGCTGTTGTCAGTCCGTGGCGATCCGAAGCTGCCCCGTGTGCAGTGTTTGTGCATTTTCCACCACCCACTGAAAGGGCCGTGCCAAGGAGGAAAAGTTCGGGCACATTTAGAATCTCTACTTAATTCTCAATAACCTTTGATTGTGTTTCACGCGAATTGTGGCTTTTTTAATGGAGAAAACACGCAATCAATTCGGCAGCAAAATTCTAGTTTGTGAGTGATTTTCAATTTTCACTTATTTTATCTAAACAGTAAAGGCAATCCTGTGCAAATTTTCGTCAATTGTAGTCCTTAAGGACTACAAACATTGTGTGAAGACCAGGAATTTATTCATGTAAAAATCACTGAGAAAATTAAGAAATCTGAAGCTGCCCCAATCTGAAACTGCCCCATTTACCCCTAAACACTTAAAATTAAGAGGAAATACAATCGAAACTCCAACATGCCTTTTTGAAATGCAAATTGTTTCCTTCTAGCGGGAATATTTGGCGAAAATAGGCAAAGAATTAATATTTTTTTGCAGAGTAACTTTCCTCCTTGATAAAATCTTCTTATTGGACTTAAAGTTGAGGAAGTTTTCACGTCTTTACATTGTCAGTCCGAAAAACCATCTAAAGAAGTCATTAAATGACGACATTTCGTATATTTTCCTTGTCATTCTCCACTCGTCAAATAGCTAAGAATACTTCTAATATTAGTCATTTCCCATTCCCTCCTTTGCGTGAGTCTGAAATTCCATGTCATCTAAAACCACACTCAAGACGCATTTTCTCCTCTCTTCTGGCCGTGGTAAGAAGGAAGGACAAAAAAGAGTGCGCCGAGTGGAGAGCAGTGTTGGGCGATTTTTTTTTTTACATTTTTACTTTTACACAATTCTTTCACGTGGTAAAATATGGTTTCTTTACACACAAATTTTTCTTTACACGTAAAGAAAAAATGTTAAATATGAAAATTGTGCTGAATTTTTCAAATCGAACATTCGTTAATAACACTAGACAACAGAAATCACACTTTTTCTGCCCTGTTTTTTTTTTGAAGTGTGGATTTTCTGATTCCTTGAGTCATCAGCTTTTCAACGGTACCTCACTTTTTTCCCTAGATCCTCAAGTTCGTCCTTTTTGAGCCTATTTTCCATTTTCCCCTATTTTCACCCACTTTGCCGCACTTTTGTGCTCATATCTCGTCCAATTTTCCACGGATTTTCCTCAAATTAGACTCAAATGACAGATATTGGAATTATCTACAATTTTGTAAAACATTGTGAGTGTTTTAGATCACTTCTTGTTGGTCAAAAATGATCTTTTGTGAACCACTAGGTAAAAAATTCACCGGGTTTTTTACCACTTTTTTCTAAATATCTCCGAAATGAAGAAACTTTTACGTTGGATTATTTTTTCCTGTGTTTAGAGCACTTCAGGGGATGAATTTCCCTCTATCAAGGGGCAAATCAGAAGGCGATTTTTGAGGAAACTTAATGTTCTCTTATCAAATAATCGATTATTTGAGTAAAATAATCAAAAAATGATTATTTTCCCAAGTAAAATTGAAGAAAATAAATCAAAATAATCAAATTATGATTTAAATGATTAAAAAAAAACCGAGAAAATGATTATTTTCTCAACTAAAATTGAAGAAAAAAAATCTAATATTGAATAAATAATCAAAAAAGATTATTTTCACGAGTTAAATCACAAAACAAAATAAAAAAAAACAAATACTGTATAAAATAGGCAAAAAATGAATATTTTATCAAAAAATTACAAAGAATAAAAAAAACAAGTATTGAATTAAATAATAAAAAAGAATATTTTCTCAAGTAAATTTTGAAAATGAATCATATTTTGTAAAAAAAAATAATCAAAAAAAATTCCCAAGTAAAATTAACATATAAAATCTCAATAATCAAATTCTGAAAATAATAATAAAAAATATAAATATTTTCCCAAGTAAAAATTGCAAAATTATCAAAGAATGATTTTTTTTTCAAAGTAAAGATGAAAAAATTCAAATTTTGAATAAAAAAAATCAACATTTTAATGAAATTTAAGAAAAAATCAATAAATATTTAAAAAAAAATCAAATCTTAATTAAATATTCAGAAAATAATCAGAATTTTGTATGAAATAATCAAAATTTGAGCAACAATCAGAAATAATCGGAAAAATGATTGAATAATCACAAAGTCAATGGTCTCAACTTGCACGAGTGATTAGCCCCTTGCCCTCTATACATGCCAAAGTGATATTTCTTCTCTATTTGCTGGAAAAATGAGGTTTTTCCATCGACAAGTTTTGCTTTTTTATGCTACGCGCAACCGCTAAAAAACAATTGAAAGAAGGTAGATTTTGCTGTCTACGGCACTCATTTTGATGATGATAATGCTTAGATGTTAAAAGAAAAGAGAAAAAAGGCCAATATCTCGACTTTTTAGCTATTTTACGTGAATTTTTGGGTGTTTTTTATGCAATTGTTGTTATTAAGATCAAAAAATGCACGTAAAATTGCTTGTAAAATAAGAGAAAAAACTTCGATATTCCATCAAATAAATGTATTGGAACATCAGTTGTTGAATTATTAACTTACCTTACTCAATTTATGTCAACAATTTGTAGATTTTCCTGAATTTTTCACTGTTTCTTTACAATTTTGCAACTTCTTGGCGTGAATGTGACAAAAAGTATTTTCATAGCAATTCCACGGGAATTCCACGGGAATTTCAGTAGTTTTTTTAAACTTCAGAAGAGAATTTTTACATTTTATTTTACATTTTACATTTTTTACACATTCTTTACGTGTAAAATGTAAAGAGGTATTTTTTTCACCATGTAAAGGCACAACACTGGTGGAGAGAAAGAGCTGTGGAGAAAGGCAGAAGAATCCTGAGTGGTTCGAGAGTGAGTTCAAGTGACTTTTGACCAGAAATGTGACACGTGAGACCCCCAGAGAGTGTTTGTGTCGAGAAGGAGTGCATTAATATTATGAATTTTGTATATAATAATTATGAATACCATTTCGTCCCTCTTGCCATGTTCAATTTATTTATGTGCATAGTAATAGCACACGCATGTGAATCCACCCTTCGATGGGGGTTGAAATACTCGCACAGACTTTCCATTCACTCCCTCTCTCTTGGTGTCTTTGGCCTCACTTTTCCCGGAGCATGCAAAACCAAGGGGAAAACACTTCTGCAAATCTTTCAGAAGAATCTTCAACACTTCAAATGCATTTTCCATCGCTTTTCCGACTCCATCAACTGTTTCTCACACTCAATTCTGACTTATCACAAAGCTAATCCCGGTTTTTCCATTAAATTTGTGATTATTACTGAAATTTTGATTATTTCGTAGAAAATTCTGATTATTTTCCGGAATATTTGATATAAAATTGATTATTTTCCGGAATATTTAATCAAATTTTTAATATATTCTGATTAATTGATTGAAAATAATTTTTTTTTATTAATCATTTAATTCAGAATTTCATTATTGAGATTTTTATGTAATTTTACTTGGGATTTGTTTGTTTTTTTGATTATTTTATTCAAAATATGATTATTTTTCAATTCTTGCTTCAGAAAATATTCATTCGTTTCTGATTATTTAATTCAGAATTTGGTTATTTTGTTTTTTTTGGTGATTTTACACGGAAAAATAATCTTTTCTTTGATTTTTTATTCAAAATTCTATTTTTTTTCTTAATTTTAGTTGAGAAAATAATCTTTTTTTTTTATTTAAATCATAATTTGATTATTTTTCAATTTTTTTTTCAATTCTGCTTGGGAAAATATTCATTTTTAAAATTATTTTATTCAGAATTTGATTATTTTTCAATTTTCTGCAGAAAATGCTTGAAAAGAAACTCTAAATAAATTGTGAGGTTATGAAAGTCGACTTTAGAACCTTTTTGAACTAATTTAAATCCTTTTCAACCCCTTTTTACAATGTTTCTACTAAATAATTATGTATAAATCGCATAAATGATAAAGAAAGAGGCTAAAATGACATGTTTGAGGTTATGTTTGACTTTAAAGCTGTGTTTTTACTTACGAAATTTAACAAATTTGACGCTTTTTTGATCAGAAATGCCCAAAAGTGTTAGGAAAATGTCAGAAAAAGCTTGAAAAACATCTTAATCATTTTGTGAGGTTACGAATTTTGCCTAAAAATATGTTTTTAAGCCTGGAAATGATTAAAAATGGTGAAAATCACTGAATAATGAGGTTAAATTTACCACTTTAGAGCACAAATCGTGAAAATAATAAAGCAAAGAGATTTTTCTTAGATATTTTTGAGGTTATGTTTGACTTTTAACCTGTTTTCTAACCTAATCTTAAGATTTTTCGAACGCAAATGCTTTATTTTCCCAAGAAAAGAGAAAAATTCTCAGTTTAAACACAAATTAGATGATTTTAAGGGTTATTTTATCACATAACCTCAAAAATAAAGCGATTAAATTGATTTTTCTACGCAAAGTAGTTGAAAAAAAAACTTAAATTCGTTGAAACAGAAGAAAATATTCTTTTACAGCAAAAAGCCGCAAAAATAACCAAGGAATAGAGACATTTTTCTGCATTTAAGTGATATTTTTGAGGTTATGTTTGACTTTAAACCTGTTTTCTAACCTAATCTTGAGTTTTCTCGAACGCAAATGCCTAATTTTGCCAAGAAAAGAGGAAAATTCTCAGTTTATACACAAATTAGATGATTTTAAGGGTTATTTTATCACATAACCTCAAAAACCAAGTGATTAAATTGATTTTTCTACGGAAAGTAATTTTAAAAACTGCTTCAATTTGTTGAAATTGAAGCTTTTGCAGTGCAAATATTCTTGTAAAGTAAAAACCGCGAAAATAATCAAGTCAAAGAGACATTTTCCTTCAATTTGAGTGATATTTTTGAGGTTATGTTTGACTTCTAGCCTTTTTCTCCGTCAATATGAAGTTTTTTCGCACAAAAATGCTCAAATCTGCCATGAAACAGAGAAATTTGACAAATTAAACTGTTTTACATTAAACATAACCTCAAAAAAGGGAAAAATTTCTTTTTTCAGCAAGATTAATTAGGAAAATGCCTCAATTTGAGTGATTTTTTTGAGGTTATGTTTGACTTTTAGGCTTTTTCTCAATCAATATGAACTGTCAAACACTTCAGACACTTCTGAATGTCTTTAAAAGGCATGTTTTAGACACATTCAACTATTTTTCACACATATTTCAAGCTTCTTACAATCTAATCTCATGGTTTTTCAACTCAAGAGGTTAAAAATCTTCGAATACTTAGATTTTATATTGTAGGAATTGAACATTAATTCCTTTTTTTGTTCAATTTAATTGAATTTTACACTTTAAAAGCACAAACTGCGAAAAAAACTAAGTAAAGAAACGTTTTCAGTGACAGAAGTGATTTTTTTTTGAGGTTATAATTGACTTTAAGACTTTTAATTGAGCAATATGAAAGTATTTTTAAACACAAATGCTGAAATATAGAGAAGAAAAGTGAAATATTTCTAGTTTAAATACAAATTTAATGTTTTTGAGCATTATTTAGGTTCAAATATCTGTTTTTTTATTCAATAACATAACCTAGAAAAGCAATAAAATTGATTTTCGAAAAGCTGTACAGAAATTTGTTGTTGTAAAACACACTTTTTCCCCTCCAAAATGCGTGCCGCGAGAGAAGAAAGTCTCACGCTTTTCCCCTTACGACATGTCCTGCGACTGCGCCAACGCACTGTCCGCCGCCCCCCACTTTGTCCCATGGAGAAATTTCTCTCACGCAAATTTTCTTCTCCCCCTTTTTCACACTCTCCCATGAGAGGAAAAATGATCGTTTCTGGCTAATTTTCCTCATCAGTTTACAAAATAGACGATGTGAAGTTGAAGAAAAACTCTGCATTGCCTCAAAAAGGTACACATTTTATGATTTATTAATTTATTTTTCTTATAAAGGCAAAAGACCATAAAAAATAACATATCAGGCGAAAAATTCATGTTTGCACGATGTGGCAGGGTGTTTTTTGTGTGTGTCTGTGCGTCGCCTCAAGAAGTGCATCTTGAGTGGTTTTCTGTGGCGAAGCAGGCAAAAAAAGGGAAGATTTGTGCCTCTGGCAGGTCTACAAATAATCTTGAGAAACAGTATCTCAATGGATTGGGTGAAATTGACGAGGATTTGTTTATTTTGACTGTCTTGCGGGTCTTTCGGGGCTCCGTGAAATGAGCCCGGAGGGCAGATAAGACCGTTCCGTGTGTCTTTTTCCGCAACGGCCAGTGGGAACGGCTGCGACTTATCAGACGTCTTGGTGTGGATGTTAAATTACCACATCGTTACTTTAATACACCCAGAGAAATAATTACTTCATCAATAGCCCTAAAAAGACACTCTTTGACGGAAGCCTGGTCCGTCGAACCGGATGGATTTTCTTCCTTTATTTCACTGATTTCTCTAGTATCAACCTCGCAAAATCAACTCAAAACAACTCAGATAACCTAAAAATGACGAAAATGGGGGGGTCACTTTTTTTTACGTGACAAAAGGGCTTCTGAAGCGTAAACGTTAAGAGATATCGACACGTTGTCTGCACTAAAGGTTAATAGTATGCAGTGATAATGAATATTTCGATGTCAAATCCTTCTGTCCGCCATTTTGAACACCTCCAAAATACACTTTCCTCAATTGTTCAGCCCCTATGGCATGAATCTAGCCTAAATTCTGGTATATTCTAGCTGACCTCAAGACCTTTCCAACGATACCCTACTTGAGGGGATTGATGTCTTAGGACAGGAGATATGGAAGGTCAAAGTTTACACTTTTACCAATCCATATCTCCGCTGTTCACCAACCGATTTTGATCATCTCTTCACCAAAAGATGTATTTTGGCGACCTTTAGTAGGTCATATTTATTATTAGTTTCAGAACGTCTCTAAACATAGGTTATAGTTTTTTTTGGATACAAAAGAACCGAAGTTATGACGGTTTGAGGTTTCAAACTTTAAAACACTGTAAGTTTAATTCTATTTGTTGGATTTTAATGATTTTGGGCTCATTGGAAAGCTCTTGCAGAACTCTACGACTATTTAGAACAACAGAAGTTTATCAGACCACCGCCAGAGTCGCTAATGTCAATGACAATATTTTTAAGATTTGTAATGAAAAATTTTATTCCAAAATCAGACTAATTTGAGATAATTTCTTAAGTATTTCGATAGTCTAAATCGAGACGTTTCCAAAATGGTGTCAAACTTTTCTATCGAAGTCATCGAACCTGAGTTATGATTGTTTAAATTTCAGAAGTTGGATTTTAAAATGCATATGAAAATTTCCATACTTTCTTTCCTTCGACATGCGATTTTCACCAAAGGTCAAAAATCCTACTGTCGCTAGAACTTGGTGATGTCAAATTTAACCCTCCACGCCTCCGTCCACCATTTTGAATACTCCCAAAAATGTTTTTTCTCATTTGTTCAGCTCTTATAGCATGGATTTGCCCCAAATTTTAGTATGTTATAGCTGACATCAAGACCTTTCCAATGAATCGCTACCCAAGGCTCTATGTCCTTCCGAACCCTAGATATTAGGGTACAAATTTTCAGAACTAAAAATGAATGTAACTCCGGTTCTAATTATCCGATTTGAATGATTGGAAGCTCATTAGATAGATCTTATAAAATGCCATCTCCCATCTAAACATCATAACTTGGTAGGATCATCGCTAGAGGCGCTAATGACAAAATATCAAAATAACCAAATATTGAATGAAAAAAGTAAGAAAAAATGAATATTTTCTCATGAATATTTTGAAAAAAAATGAATTTTTTTTATAAAATAATAAAACAAAAAATAAATCCCAAGTAAAATTACATAAAAATCCCAATAATCAAATTCTGAATTAAATTATCCAAAAATGAATATATTTTCCAAAGTAAAGTTGAGAAAGCAAACAAATTTTTAATAACATATTAAAAAAAATAAATATTTTCCAAAGTAAAATTGAAAAATAATCAAAATCTTATAAAATATTCAGAAAAACATTTTAAAAAAATCAGAATTTTGTACGAAATAATCAAAATTTGTATAAAAAAATTAATTTTTTAAAGAAATATTTAGAAATTATTTAAAAAAAATGTACAAAAAATCAAAATTTGAATAAAATAATCAATTTTAAATCAAATATTCAGGAAATAATTAAAAAAAATCAAAAAATAATCAATTTTAAATCAAATATTCAGGAAATAATTTTAAAAAATCAAGAAATAATCAATTTTAAATCAAATATTCAGAAAATAATAAAAAATAATCAGAATTTTGTACGAAATAATCAAAATTTGTATAAAATAATAAATTTTTCAAAGAAATATTTAGAAATCAATTTAAAAAAATGTACAAAAAATCAAAATTTTTATAAAATAATTAATTTTTAATGAAATAATCAGGAAATAATAAAGAAATATTCAAAAAATAATCAAATTTTAATGAAATATTGAGAAAATAATCAAAATGTGAGTAAAAATCACGAAATAATCGAGGAAAAAGATGGAATAATCACAAAGTTAATGGTCTCAATTTGCGCTAGTGATTAGCCGCTTGGGAGTAAACTATCAAAAGTCGACTTTTCATACTTTTCAACGCAGCATTGAGAAATTTTTTTTAAGAAAAATCGTATTTCTTTAATTTTTGCCAATGAAAGACATAACTTTTAATATCGCGAGGAACAGATTTCATGAATCTGGGACTAAAAGCAAGAGTGACAAAGAAAAAACTCATTGAGTTTCAAAACCAACCGTTTGAACCAATTCGCGTTCTCCAGGAAATACGAATATCGGGCATCAGGAAAATGACAAAACGTCCTCTGTTTTGATGAACCGAAGTTCACTTGTCATGGATTTGATGATAATAGATTTGATTGGCGCCCCAAAAGTCAAAAACTCAGCCCCAAGTGCACCACAACAACATCACAGGTAGTGTAATGTTTCAGGGTTCCTTGTTCCGCGCTTTTGCTTTTAGTCCCAGATTCATGAAATCTGTTCCTCGCGTTATTAAAAGGATTAGAGGGACATTAGGACACGATTCCTAATGGAACTTAGAAGCAGACATGACGGAATTCACTAAAAAATGCTGAACAATTGGTCGAAAAAGTTATTCGCGACACTTTTTCTGCGAAATCGATCCTTTTTACGCGGTCAATTGCGCTCAAAACTGTCTTGCTGGGATAAGAGGTCCTTCTGGTCATCTCTCTGATTAAATATCCTTTCTTGCGCAGTCGAAGAATCTCCGCACGATGATCTGGAGTCGTGTATTGTTCACTCCCCATAATTTGATATTCACTTAATCAAATTTTGATATCGAACACTTATAAAGTTCAAATAAAATGTGTAAAATCAACAGGACAATTATCCTGAAGACACCTCAGATACATTTAAACCTTATTGAGAAACCAAAACATATTTATATGGACAAGATTCAAATATTACTCAGGGGATCCTATTCAAATTGTAAGGCTAATTACTGTTTTGGTCCAGTTTTGATATCATAAAGGGGGATTAAGGATTAGGCCGATTGTCTTCAAACTTGGCATTGTCATTACTTGTTAATCAAGGAAGATTAGTGGAAAAATTCAGATCTTTAGCACAATGTAGAAATTCGCGGCACGTCGATATGTCTCAGAGCCTCAGGGGGTCCTATTCGATTTGGAGTCACTGTAAGACGTCAACTATCAAAAAACGACTTTTAACAGTCTTCGATTCACCCGTCGAATTTGATTGTCGTAAATTTGACGAATTTTTCGCATCGGAATTCATTGAATTCCACAATACCAATGAGCCCCTCGGCTAATGCAATTCTCCTGCATTGGCATTCCCCTGAAAATGATTTGAGAGAGAGAGAGAGAGAGCAGAGATTGGGCATTCTCTCATTCTCTCTTGCTTCTCATGGCACACTCTCAGTTCTTCCCCTTCGGCATTCGTAGCCACACACTCTAAACCATCCGAGCCAGAAGACGTTTATTTCAGTCGCTCAACAACACTCTAAGAATCTGGACGCTTGTCGAAATCACAGAAACATTTCACGTCGAATTCGTGGTGTTGACGAGAAATTAAAGTCAAAAGAAGAAGAAGTGAAGAAGAAACTATTAGAGAAACTTGTGTGTGTGTTTGAACACATTCCTTAATTGTTCGGCGGGGGTGAAAAGTGCTTCGCAAATTTAAAGACATTTTCAAGAAGAAGTTGGAAAATTGAAACATTTGTCATCGTGTTGCTTGTGCACCATAAAATTTCAAGAATAGCTCTTTCTCAAGACCCTCTTGGCGCGTTTTCCTCCTCCGCAATTTCCCGAGGCCGCGCGTCCAAAGGGTTGGAAGGCCTGAGGCACATTCCTCAGGGTCTCCATCGCATCCTCCCTCGAAGAGTGAGAGTGAGACACTTTTAATGGCTTTCTAATGAGAGGAATGAGTTGTGATCGTAAAAAAGTGTCTGTGGATTTACGTGAACATCTTTAACGACACATCAATCGTTGCCGAAGGAGTGCTTTTTCGGGCAAAAATAGAATTTACACCCTAAATGTTTGGGCATTTAAGACATCTTTTCCTTGAGTGCAAAGTGTGAAGAAAACAGTGCTTGAGAAGAAGAAGAAAAAGAAGAGAAAGAGACTTTGAGTGTTGTGTTGTGTGTCCTTAAAACATCAAAGTAAGAGAAAATACAACACTTTTTCCTCCGTGTCTTTTCCCTCTTTTATGTGATCGTCTGTGCTTTTTCTTATTTTCACCTCCTCTGTCTCTCTGTGTGTGACCGTGAAAAACAACCCCTCCTTGAGACATTCCTTCTTATTGTCACACTCCATGTGGAAATTCTCTGCAAATTTGTGACTTTGTCCATCCTTTCTGTGTGTGTTTAAAGAAAAATTCCTCTTCTTCTGTGTTTGTAATTGTCTTAAAATACCCTCTCTAATCACCATCCTCTTGTTTGTGTCTGTGACTTTAAAACCCTTTCTTAAAAAACTTCCTTAAAACTGTTTGTGATTGTCCAAAAGTGTATTTTTCCTTCCTTCTGTGTGTTATCTGTTTGTGATTTGTCTGAAGAATCCTTTAACTTGCTCTTGTGGATCACTTTGTGTTTGTGATCCATCAAGACATTTCTTCCTCATCCTTTTGTGATTGTCCAAATTGTCCTTGTGTTTCTTGTCTCTGTAAGTCCTTGTGTGTGATCTCCTCTTGTGTCTCCACCACTGTGATCGTCAAAACCACCCCCTTTCTGTCCATGTGTTTCATGTGTTTTCTTGTGGAGTGTCTCAAAGCGTAAAATCCATGAGAAATCCTTGTGTTTCGTGTAAGTAATTTTTTTTTGTCTGTTTCTTTCACCAACCCCATCCCAATTGCCACCTCCTCAAGACACTCCTTCCCACCCCCTCGTGTTTGTGCCGCAAGTGACTCAGAGAGACAATATCACACATTATCTGCGGTTGGAGTTTTGTGTGATTGTCGCAGAAAAATCCGCATCATCTTCAAGAAAACAGCTGTTCAAGAGTTTGGTGAAGAAACAACAGAATAAAACGTTGAGGATTAGTGATTGACGTGGTAAGTCGGCATAGGCTATGAACTAACCAATTAATCAATGACTGTGGGTGGTGCGCTTTGCCATTTGAAGTGGAATTCTCTTCTGAGGACGAAAATCCACTCGTCTTGTGTGCAATTTCTATTTATAGGGGAAAATGGGGGCAGTTTGAATTTTGGGACAGTTTGAATTTCTACAATATTTGTCAGTCTTTAAGAATCAGCAATTTGTAGTGGAAAAGAGTGGAAAAAAGTGGAAAAGTACAATATCCTTATAAATCTCTCAAAGTGTCGATTCATGGTGAAATCCTAGGGGTACGCAAGCTCGGAATATGGAGACGTTTGGCCAGGAATATTGTAGGAATATTTTAGAATATTTTCAATATACTCAGGAATAAAATAATGAGGAATATTTCGACGGGTGAATCGAAAACTATCGAAAGTCAAAATCGCCATTTTTCAGCAGAGCGATTTCAAGATTTTCGCTTCAATATTGCTGCAAAATTTACCAAATTTATCTTAAAAAGTCTTCAAATCGTCCGTAAAAATGCAAATATTGCTCTGTATTTATTATTTTTTGAATATTTCAGTTGATTTTATCGATATTTATTGAAATTTTTGACTAAAATATAGCAAAATTAATGGAAAACCTGAAAATTTTGACTTTCCAAAGTCGATTTTATCGAAACAAGTTCTAAAAATCAACTTTTCATACTTCAATTCAAATTTTCTCTTAAAGTTTTCAAGTGAAAAAATTTAAAAGATATGAAAAATATTCATTTAAAGTCTTGAAAAACATTTTAGAATAATTCTGAACATCTCAAATTATTTTCTGAATGCGTTTCAGTGCAATTTTTTGAGGCATTTTTCTTGGCGTAAAATAATTAATATTCAACTCTTTTTTCCCAGTTGTGCTTTTGAGATAAATAAGATTTTTTGCTGTTGTCTTATAAGATAGAAATCTCAAAATTCTTGTACAGGAAGAACAAATAAAAAGCTTTTCAAAAATTCATAAGACGAAAACTATGATAAATCGACTTTTCATAGTTTTCCATTCACCCGTCGATTTGTACACAGAAAGAAAAAATTAGTAGGATTTTATTGAATTTTGTAAAAAATGTCTGAAATCGTATGGAAAAATTACGAACATGCTTGTGAAAATGTCTTCCGGGTAATTATTTGTGAGATTTTGTAATTTTTTTTGCAAAATCATTTAATTGACTCATTTTACCAAATCTGCTCGTAATAGTTTGTAAGTTTTCGTCAAAATTTGTGCTCGTAATTTTTACCTGCTGTTCGTAATCCTTTGTGATTCTTCTAATGGGATTACAAATGCTGGTAATTTTTCGCAAAATTTTCTGGAGTTTGTAATTTAATTGGAATGAAAAGACTGTATTTTCCTTTTCTTTCATAATTTTATTATCTGAAAGAAATACATATACATATATTTGTCTTAAATTCTAACATTGTTTTTCTTCAAAATGACTTGTAAAATTATATGATAATATGAATTTATCCCGTGAGTCATGAATCAGATTCTATTTTACAGATAACAAGATACTTTCGGATTAAGAGTTACTTTTCCAATCATTGAGAAAGTGAAAATTGCACTCTGCGTCTTCTGTTCTTCTTGTTCCGGAAGACAACTTATAAAGTCATAAATAAACTCACAGTTTTTGTAGATGAGCACACTGATGCGTTGGTGACTTTGCTCGTTGAAATGCTCTCGAAGGCAGCGTTCTTCCAACGTTGTCCGGAAGAAATCCCATTTGGAGACAAGTCCGGACGATGTTCTCTGATGTTCGCGGTCCGATTCCAACTGTGTTTCCGTGGAATTGTGAGGTTATGTTGTCCTCTTTGCATCCTCAGCTACTTCTGACGCACTGTAGATTTGTCCTGAACAATACATGAATCCCATCAACATCCTTGTCACTTGCTGATGAAGTGAGGAAATGCGGGAAACGTTTTATCCTGAAGAAAGAAAATAAGTCAATTATGAGGCAATTCCAATTCACGAATTCAAGGAAAGAAAACACTTACCAAATAGTGTCTGATGTAGAGACGCATTATTGAACACTTGAAGATGTACATTATCACTTATTTTTCGCGACAAAAACTGCATTATTTGCTGAATTACGGCACTACTCGCGATGATAATACGCTCTATTTCGCCATCTTTTGACAACTGAGTTGCCACCGAAGCAACAAAGACGAATATATCAAAAAAGCTGAAAATCTATTTGTCTGTTTCGCATTTGCAGCGAAGATAGTACTGTGGTCAATAATGGGTGGTAAAAGTTCGTAAAAGTTTGTAAAAATTTGTTATATTTTGTAAGAATGTTCGGATTTTTACGAAAAATTACCTCTTTTTACATACTTTTTGTAACTTTTTGTGAAAAAAGCAATTACTATCGTGTTTAACAAGCTTTGTCACTATTTCAACTATTTATTTTCTTTCTGTGTATAAAACACAGGAATATATTCCAATATTCCGGAATATCGGAATATCGGAATATTGAAAAAAAAAACAAAGTTATCTTTCGAAAGTGATTTTCGAACATTTTCGCATGAACAAATAGCGCAAATATTGAAAATATTTCTCTTGCATTGTTTTTCCCAAATATTTCTGAATTTGAGGCAACATATTTTTGGCTTCTAAAAGCCATATTCCAATCCAGACATTTATCAAAGTGATTCATGCTCTTGAAAAGGGTTACTATCATAGTATTCGAAAGTTACATGGAAAGACATGAACAAGATCCAATTGAAACATCCGTATAGGCGCGATAGCATAGTGGTAGAGAGCTGGCTTCTAGATCGTGAGATCTTGGGCTCAATCCTTCCACTGGCCGCCTTTTTTCACAATTCTGTTACCATTCTCTTTCCTTTTTCGTGTATTTTCCTTCATTTTATCACTTTATATTGGCATTTTCCCTCAGTATTCGCTTAAAACCCCCTTCAAAACACTCAATATAATTTCCTCTTCAAGAATTATTTCTAATAACGTCCATCTGAGGCTCTGAATTGCCTTTCTCTCTCTCTAAGTTTATTCCCTAACATTCTTTTTGACGCTTTAATGTTCATCCTTGGGCTTGAAACTTCCCCAAAGAACACTTTTTAAAGACTCAAATGTCATTTTCTACCTTGTTTTTTTTAGCATTTTCCTTTGGGAAGCAACTAATATCGTATTTTTGCGTTCTTTTCCTTCTTTTTTCACGCATTTGCAGACTTTGTAACTTCCAAATAACTTTTAAAGTTATTATTGCATTTTCATTGCCCTTAAAACTGTTCAGAATTTTACGTCTGTTTCACAAATATCAATTTGTAAATTTCAGTCTTTCTTGAATATTCCAAAATATTCCTCCTTTTAGGAATATTTAGGAATATTGGAATACGGCCACGTTTAAAATCAGCTTGCTTGGGTGGAAAGATTATGCCGAGACAAGTGAGAAAGTGAGAGCCGTGAAGGAAGTGTCAATTCCTAAAAACAAGGCACAATTAAGTTCTTATCTGGGACCTTTTAAATTATTATCGCGAATTTCTACCAGATTTATCCACTGAATTGCATTTGCTGCATGAATTAACGAAAGATGACGTGAAATTCATTTGGTCAGGCGATTGCCAGAAAGCCTTTAATCATTCGAAGGAGATGTTGAAGGACAGATGCGTCTCCGTATTGAGTCGGGGCGGCAATGTCTCAAATCGTGGATGGTGTAGAACGTCCGTGTCAATTCGCGTCAGGCTCTTTATTGGATAGTGAGAAGAATTATTCGCAACTTCATAGAGAAGTCGATTAGCCATAATCTTTGGGGTCTTGAAGTTCTTCAAAATTCTTATACGGTCAAACATTCACAATAGTGACGGATAATCAAGCGATTAAAGAGATATTTAATCCTAAAAAGGGAACACCCGCGGTCGCAGCAGCGAGATTGCAACGATGGACAGTCATTATGTCCATGTTTCAATACACGATAGTTTACAGACCAGGAAAGAAAATGGTTGAACGTGGATGCGTTGTCACATTTGCCTCTGATAGAAAATCATGATACGGATGAATCGATTCGCATTAATCACATCAATTTCAACGAAGAAATCGGTGTATTCTAACATTCTCAGGCCAAGCAAACTTAGTTTAAGTAATAGATATACATCTTAATCGCCAGGTTTAGGTGAAAAAGGTTTCAAATTTCAGCTAGATTAGAAAATATTAGTACCATTTCTAAGCTCCTTTGCACGGCGGTGTGAAAATATGCCATTTCCACCGCGAAAACCCGAATATATTTCAGCACACTAGATACTGACCACAACAAGGATCAAGTCCTGACTGAATCCTTGTTGATAAGATAAGATAAAAGGGAGAAAAATCAAATAATCTAATCTCCATATAAACTCATATGAGTCACACACTCGATGCGCTCAGTGACCCACATTCAGAAAAATGCAGCGGATGCATTTCTCGCCACCACTTTTCTTCACTTCTTTGGTCACTTTAAATTTGTCGATATTACAATTTGTCGCCGAATTAATTAAGTAGGGATAAGAATTTTGTGTATAAAAGACGGTGTAATGCATTGAATAAATCAAACTTGGCATGGAAATCCAGCAGCTTTCAATAAGTAAGCTTCCATCTTCCATTAATATTTGCGACTTCTCAGGACCACTTAGCCTTGTCCGCAGCACCTCAAGTGCTTCTTTCAGCGGCTAAGTCTCTGGCTAATATCAGCGGCACTCTTGCCATTCATATTAGCGGCCAGAGTCGGCTCTTTCCCTGCCTCTCACCAGCGGCTGCTCCTCTTCAAAGGAGCTCCAGTAAAAGCGGCAGTAGAGAAAGAAGTATTTTCTGAGGCTAAACCATAAGTTCAGTGCAAATCAGGAGGCACTCACCAGGAAGAATTCTTGCTTAAGCCCGGTGGCATTGAATTGCCGTTGACCGAAGGCATTTTTCAGTCCATACAGGACGCGCCTTGCACTGTTTACAGAAGATACTTTGGTCTCTAGAGGGGAGCAAAGGAAACCTCTTGAAGAAATCGAGAGGCGACTTTCCTCCGAGCAAAGTAATTCTCTAAAAAAGCCGATAGAGAATCTTTACAGGCTTTTTTGGGGTGTTTCTTCGCTATAAAGTCCCCATTGGCTCATATTAAAAGATGCGCCAATATTTCATCTATCTAATTATGAAGCTCTAAATGGAATTTTAAGACATTTAAAGCATTTTCTGAGACGAAACATCCTTACGCTGCTCAATACCATGCCACAGGTCTCACGCACGTCTTACAAACACAATTTAGAAACACGCATAGGAAAAGACGACACTCCTTTGCAAGAAATTTACACCACTTGTACAAAATTGTGAAATCTCAAATATTACAATTTCTGAAATAAAGGAAAAAAATTTTTCTAAAAAATTAAATACTGTAATATTCAGAAAACGGTTTAGAAATCCACACATAACCTCAAAAAGATTTTTTCTATCAGTTTTTTCCTCATTCAACGAGCAAAAAGAGTTATGCAAATTAATATCAATTGAATATCATTGAAATTAATTTATTAATTTGATTCTTAACCTCACAATTTGTTGAGAATCCTTTTTTTCTCGGTTCTCTCAATCAAATTCAAGGCTTTCAGCCTGAAAAATCTCAAGAAATCTTCAAGATTTTGAGATTCTTCGTAGAAAATGCTGTGCACAATTATCTCCCCCTTGACTTTTGTGTTGTACATTAGTTGATTGTGTTAGCAAATGACATGGAGAAGGATTTTGACTGAGGGAAAAGAGGTCTTCGGAGTTTGAAGAGGAAAAGCTTCTTTGCGTAAGAAGGATTTTGTAACGTTTGGAGGAATTCAAAATGAGCGGAATTGTTGATGTTGGACAAACAGAGAGACAATTTGCTTTTGGGGAAAATACGCAAAACAATCACTAATTTCTGGCCATTAATAACTGATGAGTTGAATTGTACACAGTTAGTGGACAAAACCCTCCATTTTCTCCAATATCAAAAGGGACTTTCTTGTGAGTCTCCTTCATTTGCCTACACAGAAAGAAAAAAATAGTTGAAAAAAGTGACAAAGTTTGTTAATCACGAAAAGTTACATGCCTGACAATATGCAAAGGCATTTGGAGTCATTTTCCTGCCGTTCATCAATAAGAAATTATCGATTTTCTGAACATTATAATAAGAAAATGACTAAAAATCACTCTTTTTAATGAGGAAAATGCTGTAATTTTCACGACTACTTGATTGTTCTTGGACGATTGACTTGAAGTCCTTTTTTACACTTCATAGAAAATCTGTGAACAGGAATTAAGACGCGATTGTGCGTAAGAAATGAAAAAATTGTACAAAAAAGCGCTGAAAAAGAAGCTAAAAACATACAAAAAGCAAGTTTATAAGTCCAAATCAAGACTCATTTTTGATGTAAATGTCTTTAAGACATTCCAAACTCATTATTTCATGTGATTATCCGAGTTAGTTTTATGATTATAACAAGGATTTAGAGGAAAATAAGCAATGTCTTAACGTAATTTTCGCTGTCTTTTTGCGCACATTTCTCTGCATTTTGCAATAATTCGGCTTCTAATTGAGATATCGTCATGATCTCAACGCCTTTTGAAAGATTATTAAATTCTAATCAATTCTTGTCTTAAGGTAAATGTCTCGAAAATTGCAGGAAATATCGAATTTTTAGCACCAAAGAAAATATGACCTAAATTTCATTATCGGTGTCCTAAGATGGTGCCGTAATTCATCAGAAAATGAAGTTTTTCTCGTGGAAAAGTAGTGAAAATGAACTTCATGACCATCAGAAAGTGTGGAATTGTGCGTTTTTGCCGAAGACACAATTTGTTAAGTGTTTTCTTCCCTTGAATTGGTGAATTTCATCACTTTACAATCATGGAATTTTTTTTCCTGTTTAGAAAAAGACTTTTTCGCCTTTTTCACACTTTGTGTGGATGGAAATTATGAAAATTTTCATAAATTTCGCCGTCAGAAAGTCTCTTAGTCAGGAAATTAAGTTCAGTGATTTTTCTTTTCTTAAATTTAATCGTTTTCTGTGTGTTAAAATATAGGAAAATGAGGCAAATAGATAGGAAATAAGAGGAAAAATGGTAAAATTTTAGGTCAAAATGTATTTTAATTGATTTTTTAAAAATACAAACACCGTTTTTATATCGACGGGTGAGTCGAAAACTATGAAAAGTCAAAAATGCAATTTCTTCAGCAAAGTGAGCTCAAAATTTAGCTTCAATTTCGTTGCGAAATTTGCCAAATTTACATCAAAACACCTTCAAATTGTCCGTTAAAGTGCAAATATTGCTCTGAATTTATGATTTTGTGAATATTTTAGTTCATTTTATTAGTATTTATTGGAATTTGTAACTGAAATGTGGCAAAATGAATAGAAAATCTGGAAATATTACTTTCCAAAGTCAATTTTTAACAATCTTTTAGTCGATTTTATCCAAATAAATTCTGAAAAATCAAATTTTTACACTTTTTTGGACTTTTCCTTAATATTTTCAAGTGAAAAATAAAAAAAATATGAGAAATATTCATTAAAAGTCTAAAAACCATTTTAAGACATTTTTCTTGGGGAAAAATTCTTCAGCGTAAACAACAAATAATCAACTTTTAATTCTTAAAACATGACAATTTTTTCCATTTGTGCTTTTTAGATAAATAAGATTTTTTACAATTGTCTCTTAAGTTAAAAATCTTAAAATTCTTGTACAGAAAGAACAAATAAAAGGCTTTTCAAAAATAAGATCAAGAAGAAAACTATGATAAATTGACTTTTTTTTAGTTTTCCATTCACCCGTCGATTTTCACAAGCATGTTCGTAATTTTTCCATATGATTTCAGACATTTTCTTTACAAAATTCAACAAAATCTTACTAATTGTTTCTTTCTGTGTATGAAACTGGAGAAGCAATAAATTTAATATTTGCTCGTCTATTTGTGACAATTGTTTGCTATTCCATGGAATGTTCCCAACACAGAGAAAGAGAGAAAGAGAAAGAGAGAGAGAGAGAGAGTTCAAAGTGAGATGCATGAGGAATTTCTATTTATTTGAGAATGATGATGTGTGTACGTTAAAATTGTGATTCTCTCTCCCTTATCATTCTCGGCAGCATAACAAACTATAAATATTTATGTGTTGGCATTTCCAAAGAAATTATGTGTCATAGCAACTCAATCTGCACCAATGAGACTCTCTTTCGCTCTCATGGTTAAGGATTATTAGAGGATTTCGCCCAGAGGGCTGAGTGTTTGAAAATGGTGAAAATCAGAATCACCAGAATCTCATCGATTTTTAACTTGCTGACATGATCACAATTTTGAAAGTTTCGTGAGTCTTTTGAGTCAAAATCAGTCTTCGGAATTTTTCAGGAGGGGAAATGCTTTCGGAACGGAAGCAGAAACGTCTTTTTCTTGCTTTGATTCGGGCCGAATTGAGGTGTTTGAGGTAGAAAATGATAAAAATGCTCCTCAAACTTAACGTTTACCCCCAAAGAATCATCATGAGGTGTCTGCCAATGCCTTAAGAAGGCTAAAAATTACACGATTCATGATTCATGAGACTTAAGCACTAAGCAAAGGACGAAGAATTTGGATATTATGCATGACATAATAAAATTTGGATTATCGTTGCTTTGACACTGCAAAGAAGGACTCTTCTGGGACTAAAGTAGGAATAATGTGGGAGATATATATACAGTAGCGAAAGTTAAGTTAGGACACTTATGAAATTTGGGCCATTTTTACATTTTTGATGCAAAAATTCCATATTTTGACACTTGATTGATCCTTAATTTAGTGAATTTTAGTTATTCGGAATATCTTGTGTGCAATAATTGCCACAGTTCTAGATTTTGTGACATCACTTGAACACCATTTACCACATTATGGAATCCTTGAATGCTAAATAACATGCAAAACGTAATTAGAACCATTTTCCTGTCGTTCATCAATAAGAAATTACAGATTTTCTGGACATTATAATAAGAAATTGACTAAAAATCAACACTTTCTTAAGAGTAAAATGCTGTAATTTTCACATCTACATGATTGTTCCTAGGCGATTAACTTAATCTCTTATTCTAAACTTCATAGAAAACCTGTGAACAAGATTTGGTCTGCGCTTGAGCGGGAGAAATCGAAGAAATTGATAGAAAAGCGTTAAACATTAGCTAAAAAAACATACAAAAAGCAATTTAACAAGTGCAAATCAAGGCGTTCTATAATGTAAATGTCTTCTAAACATTCCAAACTCATGATTTAATGTGGTTATCCCAGTAATTTTCATGTTTTTTACAAGGATTTAGAGCAGGCTAAGCAGTGTCTTAACTTAATTTTCTTCGCTGTTCTTTTGCGCACATTTCTCTGCATTTTGCAATATCTCGGGTTCGAATTGAGATATCGCCATGATCTCAACGCCATTTGAAAGATCATTAAATTCTGATTATCTTTTGTCTTAAGGTAAATGTCTCTAAAATTGAAAGAAATACCGAATTTTGAGCACCAAAAGGAAAAATGGCCTAAATTTCATCGTAGGTGTCTTAAGCTAATTTTCGCTACTGTATATGTTTATTTAGATACGCGAGGAATTTACATTCTTAACTTGTATCTTAATACGATCTTAGATTTCTGACATCAATCCACTGTTATATAAGAAAGACATTGTAACCTTGTTTCATTTTTCTTATCTACTATTTCCTTAACACTATTCAAGGTTAAAATATGTACATTGTACATTTTATTATGACATGTTGTATTGTAATTTGGGAAATTAGGGAGTATTTATTTGGACAAGGATGCTACAGCTTTAATGACAGAGAGACTGTTCTCGTAAGGATAAGCCTTTAAATTTATACTTTCCACAAAAAAAAATATCATTTCACATCAAAAGCATTCAAATGAAAGGCAAATCAATAAATTCGCGGGATTTTAGAGTTAGATTTGACATTATTAAACTCTATTTTGGTTGTCTTTTTCCGAGGAAAAATAGTTAAAATAGTGAAAATGCAATAAATGTGTGGCGAAAATGACAAATAGTAACATTTATAAGTAAAATTATCAATATAATTTTAAAAAAACAATTAAAATCATTATTCTATTATCCATTTCCGTGTGCCATCGATGGTCATTTGATACTTAAATTGCAGTAAAATCTTAAAATTGAGACATTAAGCAATCAAATTGACTCGATATTCTCATGTCCAACACGACTTGATTGATTTTGAGTCAATTTTGATTCGCAAATTTCTCAAAATCAGTCAATTTCCACTAATTATGATTTGGACGAATTTTAATACTCAGCTTTCAGCAGCTCTGATCAGCACAAGAAATACACAAACTGAATCAAGTGTGTTTCATGTGTGTTCTGAGGAAGCTTTTCCGCACCAATTTTCACCCATGCAATCACCAATCACCAATGCAAGGGGGAGATAATACGGCATCAAGCTGTACATCACTTCCAAACACTTCCCAAATTTCTCTGGCACTTCTAGAACTCGAAGTTTTTAGACTGTTTTCGCATTTCTTAAGTTTCCATCGAAAATTTCTGCAAGAATTCATTAAAAAACCGCATTTTTGAGTATCTTTTCTGACCATAACCTCAAAGTATCACTAAAAGATTGTCAAAAACTAAGTTTGGAAGATTTCTGAATTACAAAATCAACTCTTATGATCTGCCAATGGACTTAAAATTGCTGATTCAGTGTAAAAATGGTCCAGAAAGTTGTTTAAATGAACATTTTTCAAGTGAAAATGACTATTTTTGAGGTTATGTTTGTGTTTAATACAATTTTCAGTGTTTCTTTGCATCAAATGCCCAATTTTGCCAATAATTAGCAATCTTGGTGACTTTAACATTATAATTGATGTGCTAAAATGCGAATTATTCACTAAATCTCTCCGTGATTTTGTCACATAACCTAGAAAAAGAATTCTATGATTGATTCTATGTGACAATTTCAAAGGAAATCCAAAGAATTTGGGTAATTTTTAAGTGAAAAAAGCATTCGGATAAGGACAATTTATGTTTTCACTTTAGAAAATGCTTAAAAAAAATTCTGAGTAAATTGTGAGGTTATAAATTTGACTTAAATCATCATTTTTGGACTAATTTTAATCCTTCCAATGCTGAAAATGAGTAAATACAGTGAATTTCTGAATTTCTCGAGATAATAAGTTAGAATTTGTCACAAATAAACATTCTTCTAGACTGAAAAGAGATTTTTTTTGAGGTTATGTTTGATTTTTAAGCTTTTTCTCAATCAAAATGAAGATTTTTCGATCGAAACTGCTCAAATCTTCCTAGAAAAAGTGAAATATTCTCAGTTTAAATACAAATTTGATGATTTTGAGGGTTATTTAATCACCAAAATCTGTTTTTAATCAATAACATAACCTAAAAAAGCAATAAAATTGATTTTTCTATGGAAAATCATTAGGAAATGCCTCAATTTTTTGCAAAACAAGCTTTTTCAGTGCAAATATCTTAAATATTTCTAGACTTTTGATTCTTAACACTTCTTTAAAACCTGTACACCATTTTCGACCGTAATATCTGCCCCTTGTCACAATGCATTTCTCTCATCTCGTGGAATTTCTGGCTCTCGAGATTTCAGCACAACACAAATAATTCACTGTTGTTCGGTGAACTTGGACATTGGCTGAAATATTGCCAATTTTAGGGTGAAATTTCTCTCTCAAGTTACATCAAATTGACCCCTTTTGTTGCATTTCTGCACTAAGAGGAAAATCTGTTCAATTTAAGTGTCCATATCTTTGGCATTTATCATCCGATTTTGATGATCTTCAGTGCAAATGAAAGATAATTTAATTCTCTAAAATATCTTATATTACACAAATTCTTGTCAAATCACTCCTTGTGATGTTATTGATGCATTTTAGGAAGGTTTCTCAAATTCACCGTCAAATTTGCACACAAGAATAAAAACAATTTTAATGCCAAAAATAATCATTTTACGAGATTTTATGTAATTAACATAATTAAAGATAATTAATTTATCTTTCATTTGCATCCACAATCATTGAAATCGATTGAGAAATAGCAGAGAAATGAGCAATTTCTCTCAGTGCTGTCTTGCCAACTGAAGCGTATGCGATTCTCGAGAGATTTCAGCACAAATCCTCCCCCGAAACACCTCAATTGCACTGGGTTTTTGGGGGTTGGGGGTTGGTGAGTCAATGTGAGAGCCAATTACTGTCCACATGTGAGAAATTTGTGCAATTCCGGAGCGGAGACAGATCAAATAGTGTGTTAGAAAGAGTCAAATTCCCAATTAGTGGTTTTTTCATGGCGTTGGAAATTTTTGTGGAAAATTTCATTTAATTCCATCCACTCGTCCATAACGAGATGTGTTTTTGAGCTCATTGATTGACGATGGTCGTCAGGTGAGTATTTCAGTGTGATTGAAATTAATGGATTGGATAAACACAAATCCATCGAGTGGATCGGAAGAAAAATCGCAATAAATTCGATTGAATTAGTGTACAAAGTGATGGTGATTTGTCTCCTTCTGCCATCCCCAAACCCACCCTCACCCTCGCACACACACCTTGTGGGGGAGTGTGTGTGTGTGTGTGCAGAGAGTCAAGGGGGAGATATATTATTTCAACCAAATTCACGCATTTTGCTAATTAATTTTCCTTAAAAATCAATTTTTTTGCTTTTTTTGAGGTTATGTTTAATGTAAAACATGATTAAATTGTCAAATTTCTCTGTTTCTTAACAGATTTGAGCATTTTTGTGCGAAAAAACTTCATTTTGATTGAGAAAAAGCCTAAAAGTCAAACATAACCTCAAAAATATCTCTTAAATTGCAAAAAATGTCTCTTTTCCTTGATTATTTTCACGGTTTTTACGTTACAAGAATATTTTTCACTGCAAAAACTTCAATTTCAACAAATTGAAGCAATTTTTCCAATTACTTTGCCTAGAAAAATCAATTTGATCGCTTGGTTTTTGAGGTTATGTGATAAAATAACAATCAAAATCATCTAATTTGTGTTTAAACTGAGAATTGTTTTCTTTTCTTGGCAAAATTAGGCATTTGCGTTCGAAAAAACTCAAGATTAGGTTAGAAAACAGCTTAAAAGTCAAACATAACCTCAAAAATATCTGGGAAAGCTCTTTTTGCTTAGTTATTTCTGCGGTTTGTGCTTGAAAATGACAAATTTAACCTCATTCTTTAGTGGAAACATTGTGATATTCGCCATTTTTACTCATTTCCAGGCTTGAAGCATATTTTTAGGCAAAATTCATAACCTCACAATATGATTAAGATGTTTTTCAAGCATTTTCTGACATTTTCCTAACACTTTTGGGCATTTGTGATGAAAAAAGCTTCAAATTTCTTCATTTTCGTAAGTAAAATAAACAGTTTAAAGTCAAACATAACCTCAAAAATGTTATCTTAGTCTTTACACTTGATAATTTGTCCATTTTTTATCTAGTAGAAACATTGAGATGAGTTTGAAAAGGATTTAAATTAGTTCAAAAAGGTTCTAAAGTCAGTTTTCATAACCTCACAATTTATTTAGAGTTTCTTTTCAAGCATTTTCCGAAGAATTAACTGGAAAATTAAGACAGAAATTGTTCTTGGACTTTAAAATCATGTTTTTTCGGTCTGAAATCTGAAGAATTTGAAGGTTTTGAAGTTCTTGAGGCAGAAAAACCCGGATTAACTTTGTGATAAGTCAAAATTCGAGTCGGAAAAGCGATGGAAAATGCATTTGAAGTGTTGAAGATTCTGCTGAGGAATTGCAGAAGTGTTTCAGCCGTATTATCTCCCCCTTGCAGAGGGCAAATGGAGCAGAAAGAGCTGCGAAGCTTCGGCAGGATATTGAGAAAGGGCGGGGGTTGGAAAAGTTGAGAAAGGGTCAAGCTTCTCTCTATCTTTAGTCACATTTCCCAGTGAGTGTGTTTCCTCCGCAACACAGTTTGCCGGGGAATCTCCGGACCCGAGGCTAAGTGGGTGAGAGAGCGCTTTAATTGCAACAAAGACGACACTGAGACCACAATTGAAGATTCACCCTCTCAGATGGACAAGCCATATATATAGTAATCTCGGGGGGCGAATAACTCTGTGATTGATGTAATGATATTATGTGCTGAAGTGGAAGTTTAGAGAGGACATAGGGGAAGGTGGGGGCAGTGTTAGAGTGAAAAATCTCAATCTTCGTCTGTTGAGCTTCAGGAAATTCAGGAATTACTCCCAAATAACCTCAAAAAGATCCTCCTTTTGTTAGTAAGATAAATGTTTTATGTTTTACACGAATTTTCTTTCCACTTTTTCCCAGTTGAAAATGAGAAATTTTGAGATAAACTCACAATTTTGGCTTAGAATCTTGCTTTTGGGATTGTTTTACAAGACAAAAACATCTCCTAAATGAATTCATAGACAGAGAAAAAGTCAATTTTCACTCAAGAGAATTGCCAAGAAGTCGATTTTGTATGGGAAATCAATGAAACTTCTAGGTTATTTTAATAAAAGGGGAAAATCACTCCGCAAGTGGAGAATATTAATTTTGTGATTACCTAGAATATTCCGATTCTTAACAATTTTCTTTCAATTATATTCAAATTTGGATAAAATATTCTGAAATTTTTTTTCTTCAAATCAGTTAATGATCAGAAAATATTAGAAAATGCTAAAATAATCACAAAGTTAATGGTCTCAACTTGCTCGAGTGATTTTCCCCTTGGCTGCACCTCGTCGAAAAAGGCGTGGCATTGAAATGGGCGGGGCTTTTCTCACCAATGAAAAGAGAGAATTCTTTAATATCTTATAAACCCATAATGATTTTAAACAATTCCCGTGCAGAATCTTAAATACCTTCAGACATTTCTTCAAAACATAGGAAATTGTCTGCTATTTTAGGATATTCAGACTATTTTGCACCATTAAATAAATTACTTCTAGAATTTGAAGTTTTTAGCCTGTTTTCACATTATTCCCCTAATAATAATGAATTTCTTAAGTTTATATTCGACATTTCTGCAAGAATCCGCTGAAAAACACCTTTTTTGGACATCTTTTCCGACCATAACCTCAAAATATTACGAAAAGATCGTCAAAAAACGCAGTTTGGAAGCTTTTTACATCACAAAATCATTTATTATGACTTCAAATTGCTAATTAGGAACCGAAATTGTCCAAAATATTTTCTAAATGAATACATTCCGAGTCTAAGATGGTTCTTTTTGAGGTTATGTTTGAGTTAAACACATTTTTCAGTGGTTTTTGGCATCCATGATTCAGAATATCAATATTTTTTTGCATTAAAACACTTAATTCTGTCAATTATTAGCAATCTTGGTGACTTTAGCGTAAGAATTGATGTGCTAAAATGCGAAATATTCACTAAATTCATGACATAACCTATAAAAAAAATTGTTTCTTCGTACAATTTCAAGAGAAATATTAAGAATCGGGATGATTTGGCAGTAAAAAAAGCCGTGAGAAGCTTGTGAAAGGAAGATTGTGAGTTTTTCAACACTTCCACTTCTTAAGCACTTCTGACTATATCACTATAACACATTCGCAAGGACTGTACACCACTTTCCACCACAATATCTGCCCCTTGGCGAAATAAAAACGAAGAAATTAGCACTGAATGTGATGGAAAAGTAGGAAAAATTGAGCCTGAGAAAGTCAATAACAGTCAGCAAAGGATATTAAATGGCTTGCAGAGCGACTAGTAATCCTGCCATAAGACGTGCTGAGTGCTTATCAAAGTCCTTATCTGGAATTCTCAGTGTTATAATGAAGTGATGACAAGTAAATTTTAATCACTCTTCGCCTCCCTTCGAGACTGGAAGTGAAAATCTCGTCTTAATGCAGCTTGGCAAGTGTGGCAAAAGACATTGATTAAAATTTTACTGCGGTCATTAGTGGCCACACTGTGATCCACTTTGATATTAAGAACCCATAAAGCCCGAAGACTCTGAGCTGAGTTTACACCAGAGATTGAGTGTATTGAATTTCAAAACCACTCCAACAGAGCAAATTCGTGCTCAAATGTGGCTTCTGGGCAAAACAACACAAAACGATTAAATTGCTTTCGGGCTCTTTTCCAACACACTTTTCCACTCGATCTCTTTTTGGTGGGCTTTAATTGGCTCAAGATGGATTCCTTTTGGGTTATTTTTCACACTCTTTCATTGTGATTTCTGTGACAAATTCTGTGTTGAATTTCTCCTCCCGCGAAGCACGCGAGATTTACAATGCAGAAAATGCACCCATTCTCAAAGGGGCTCTTAATGTGGGTTTTGAGTGCCCTTTTCCAAATTTCCAGATTGACTAGATTGAAGAAATATTCTTTTCTCACCCGGAATTTTCTACTAAATTTGCGCTGAACATTTTTATTTCCCTCAAAACACTTCTTAATTTTCGTATTTGTGATAAAAAAATTTTCTGCTAAGTAATTTTTTTCTGGCTAAAGTAAATTGATCAGGAAAAAATGCAGTTTTCACAGTAAAAAAATCAATTTTGCCAGTCAAAAAATCAATTTTGCCAGTCAAAAAATTATTTTTGCCAGTAAAAAACAATTTTTCCAATTAAAAAAATTAATTTTGCCAGTAAAAAATTTATTTTGCAGATAAAAAAACCAATTTTGCCAGTCAAAAAATCAATTTTGCCAGTAAAAAAAAATTTTTCCAATTAAAAAGATTAATTTTGTCAGTAAAAAATTTATTTTGCAGATAAAAAATCAATTTTGCCAGTCAAAAAATCAATTTTGCCAGTCAAAAAATCAATTTTGCCATTCAAAAAATCAATTTTTCCAGTCAAAAAATCAATTTTGCCAGTCAAAAAATTTTTTTGCCAGTAAAAAAACAATTTTTCCAATTAAAAAAAACCAATTTTGTCAGCAAAAAATTTATTTTGCCAGTAAAAAATCAATTTTGCCAGTAAAAAATCAATTTTGCCAGTAAAAAATCAAAATTTTCCAGTACAAAAAATAATTTTGTCAGTAAAAAATCATTTTGCCAGTAAAAAATCAAATTTTCCAGTAAAAAAAATAATTTTGCCAGTAAAAAATCAATTTCTTCAGTGCAAAATCAATTTTGCCAGTAAAAAATAATCTAATTTGCCAGTAAGAAAATCAAATTTTCCTTTAAAAAATCAATTTTGTCAGTTAGAAATTCAGTTTTGTCAGTAGAAAAATTTTTGTGGTCAGTAAAACAATTATAGTTTGGTCAGTAAAATATTGACTTTGATCTGACCAAAGCGATTTTTTTTTACTGAGTCAATCCTTGGGTTTTTAATCTTCTCCTAAGAACTCTTTTTAAAGTCCAAATTGTCATTTTTCTCCTTGGAAAGCTGCTAAAATCGCAATTTCGCGTCCTTTTCCCACCTTTTTTCACACCTTTTCACACTCTTTGACTGCCTGGCGTGATTCTGATTAAAAAAAAAGAAATTTGAGCATGAAAATAAAGCTTTTTAGCCTTTCTAACTAATCAAACTAGACGATTTCGAGCACACAATATCGAAATACGAATGGAGGGAAGATTAAAGTTCAAATCAAAGAACGAAAAAGCTAGAAATATGTTGAATATTAATCAAGAAAAGGCTTTTTAAACTAAAATTAAACATTCTAACCTCATCTTAATCACTAATTTGGGGCAAATATTGATGAATTAACACTTAATTCAACTCTTAATTAAAGCTTTTCGGTAAATTCTTCACCGAAATATCTTTAATGCCGCTTAATTTTCTTGTTAGCATGAAATTTTGAGGCATTTTCACGAAATTCAAGTTCTTTAAGGCTTTGTTTGGGTCTTTAAAAAATCTCTAAATTACAATTAAATCCAATCATTGGTGAATATTGACAAATTTTGTTAATATTTACAACTGAATCTTGGACAAAGTGACACTGAATCACCGATATTGGCAACCCCTTGGCCATCGTCTTGCTTCTCGTGCTTCCCAAGACAGAGAGAGAGAGAGACAGCAAAGAAGAGAGAGAGAGAGAGCGAAGGAGCATTTTTGTGTAGGCTTTTTCAATTACAATTCAATTTTATTCAATGGCGCGCAGCATAATGAGATGCGCGCCGAGGGAGCATCGAAGAAGTGGAGATCATAAAATGTCACAGTTTATGGCTGGAACGGCGATCGTGTCCACTTGAACTTGCTGAGTGCACATAAATCCGATAAGAGGCTCGATAATTCGATAATAAAGAGACTCACTTTTATTGACGATCGCAAAGAGAGAAGCCAAGACGAGAGAGTGTCTTGAGGGCAACGCGGCGACCGCGATGTGATCTTGATCGATGTTGTGGTGCACGCCTGGACATGCTCTTTCACCAACAAGGTGGGGATAATTTGCCTGACATCTGTACACCACTTTCAAACACTTCCAAGTTTGTATGGTGAAACTCATGACACTTTCTTTCACTTATTTTTAAGCATTAAGAATCTTGCAAGAAGTTTATTTTGCATGGAAATTGATGAAATATCGTAGAGATTGTAAGTCGAATTATCATCATGCCACTGTCATGGCGGCCTTCTCCTCCTGACGAGACTCTCGCTGTAAGCATTATTCGACGGTAGAGGCGCAGCACTGAGAGTGACGCGGAGAAGAGTGTGAATCAGTCAGTCGTTTTGTGATCGCGAAGCGATGGAGTGTTTTTGCCTGTAGGAACAGGAAACACCGCGAGATGGCGCAGCAGGAGGAGTTGGTTATATATAGTCAACCTCCTAGAGTATTTGGAACTTCCAGAGTATTGTTTGTAACGGTCGTTCAAGTCAAATTTTGGAAATTTTACCCTATTTTTTGTCAAATAAGAACAACTAGAGAATATTTACAACCCTTTCTAAAGGATTTCTACTCGAAGGAAAGGACATAAATTGCTTGTTTCTGTTCCTGAGAGAAGTGTTCTGGATTAATATGATACAAATTGAGTGGTTTTCATTGGTTTTCCTGGGCAAAAATGCTGTTTATCACAGAAATTTTTGTAATTAAACCTCAAATCCCATTAGAAAACTTATTCTTCGAGATCCTTTATGTTATCTCGTTATCCTTCTCATATACAAAACAGTTTTTAAGTCAGTATTAATTTTTGTAAAGTATTTTGGGACAATTCAGCCAATTTTCAGAACTTTTCCGTCGTTTCTTTTTCGCGCTGAGGCTATTTTGACCGACGGCGGCAGCCGCAACTCAAAGACTTCACAGTATAAAATTGTAAAAATGACTGAATTGTAATAAATATTCTTATTCTTTATATCAGATGTCTTTTGAATGCAATAAATGGCCTCAAAGAGTTGAAATTGATATTAAAATATTGACTTTCTGGTCCGGGAAAACCGGGAAAAGCCGAAGAATCAAAATCTCTTCAGCATTAAGTCCACTCATCAATAGCAATTGCCATTAATCCTATTAGAAATAAGAATCAGGCCTTATTCCAGAGAAAAATTGAAGAAAATAGATTATTTTGGCGTTTTTCATAACACATTTTGTGCTGAGAAATTAAAGATTCTTGTGTTTAAAAGATATTTTCGCGTGTTTTTTGTCATCAAACAGACTGAAAATCATGAAAAACTGAAATGAACACTTCCGAAAAAACTGTACACCACTTCTGGACTGTATTTTCCTCCCCTTGATCACCAACATATTCCCATCAGCATCCCGCAATGTGCATCCATTTGAGAGCTACTTGAAAATTGTAATTTATAAATTATTTATTCTCTTGCGTGCATAATCGCGAACGTCGCGCGGAGTCTCGGAAAGCACATCGCGAAGAATGAATTACGATCTTCGTGGCGATCGTTAAATTTTAATGAGATTATAAATTGAAAAATTGTGAAAAGAAAAAAAACAGTCACCATTTAGGGCGCGGATTTGTCGTCGGCGATGCATTTTCGCGCCATCGCGCGGCCACTTGAGCAAACAGACTCAAGAGGCAAATTTCTGCATTTTAAGTCCGCGCACAACTGCGTGAAAAGACGCCGAGGAATTTTCTCCCCAATAAATTCCACTCGTGCCGCGGAAAGAATCTATTGGATCTTAATTAAAATAAACACGAGAGCTTTTTGATGTGTCTTTTGCCTCCAGAGCCTCAAAGTCTTTGGGCGAAGAAGACGCGCACTTCAAAGGATTCCTCAAATAGCAGAAAAATCCGCGACTTATCCGCGTTGGAGCAGTTGTAACAACAATTGGAAAAAAGGAGGAGAGAATTCTTTCTTCCACTCTCTGTCTGACTTTGTGTGTGCGTGAGAAAATAGCTGGCATTGCTTGCGCCAAAGGAGGAGATAATGTGGTGGAAATTGCTTGAATTTGAACATTTGATCGCTTACAATTCATTTTGAAACCTCATAACCTCAAAAGACTGCCTTTAAGCTAAAAAAAAAAAGAACTGAAGACGCTTCTTTCTTCACATTTCCTATTGTAAAATTCCATTAAAAATTGTCTTCAAGCATTCATAAATTCATCCTTAACTTGTTAAATATTATTCAAGAATTTATAAAATGATAATTAGCGGATATTTTCTTATGTTTTGAGCTAATTATTATGAGCTTTTAAGCGAAAGATTGAATACAATTAAAGAATTCTGTGTTGTCATTGGTGAGAAAAGCCCCGCCCATTTCAATGCCACGCCTTTTTCGACGAGGCGCAGCCAAGGGGAAAATCACTCGAGCAAGTTGAGACCATTAACTTTGTGATTATTTAAGCATTTTCTGATATTTTCTGATCATTATCTGATTTGAAGAAAAAAAATTTCAGAATATTTTATCCAAATTTGAATATAATTGAAAGAAAATTGTTAAGAATCGGAATATTCTAATTCACTGATTGAAAATAATCTTATTTTTTTAATTATGTTACTAAGAATTTGATTATTTTGATTTTTTTCTAATTTTACTTGAGAAAATAATAATTTTTTTTAATTATCTCATTAAAATTTTGATTATTTTTCAATTTTACCTGGGAAATTATCATTTTTATTAATTTTTTATTCAGAATTTGATTTTTTTTCATTTTCTTTTGCAATCTCATTTTGGAAAAAATTTATTTTTTGCAATTTTACTTTGGAAAAAAAATTATTTTTTGATTATTTAATTCAAAATTTGATTATTTTTCATTTTTACCTGGAAAATCATAATTTTTTTTAATCTTTTATTCAGAATTTGATTCTTTTGCAATTTTACTTTGGAAAAAAAATTATTTTTTGATTATTTAATTCAAAATTTGATTATTTTTCATTTTTACCTGGAAAATCATAATTTTTTTAAAACTTTTATTCAGAATTTGATTTTTTTGCAATTTTACTTTGGAAAAAATTTATTTTTTGCAATTTTTCTTCAGAAAAAATTCATTTTTTGATTATTTAATTCAAAATTTGATTATTTTTCATTTTTACCTGGAAAATCATAATTTTTTTTAATCTTTTATTCAGAATTTGATTCTTTTGCAATTTTACTTTGGAAAAAAAATTATTTTTTGATTATTTAATTCAAAATTTGATTATTTTTCATTTTTACCTGGAAAATCATAATTTTTTTAAAACTTTTATTCAGAATTTGATTTTTTTGCAATTTTACTTTGGAAAAAATTTATTTTTTGCAATTTTTCTTCAGAAAAAATTCATTTTTTGATTATTTAATTCAAAATTTGATTATTTTTCATTTTTACCTGGAAAATCATAATTTTTTTAATCTTTTATTCAGAATTTGATTCTTTTGCAATTTTACTTTGGAAAAAAAATTATTTTTTGATTATTTAATTCAAAATTTGATTATTTTTCATTTTTACCTGGAAAATCATAATTTTTTTAAATCTTTCATTCAGAATTTGATTTTTTTGCAATTTTACTTTGGAAAAAATTTATTTTTTGCAATTTTTCTTCAGAAAAAAAATTCATTTTTTGATTATTTAATTCAAAATTTGATTATTTTTCATTTTTACCTGGAAAATCATAATTTTTTTAAAACTTTTATTCAGAATTTGATTTTTTTGCAATTTTACTTTGGAAAAAATTTATTTTTTGCAATTTTTCTTCAGAAAAAATTCATTTTTTGATTATTTAATTCAAAATTTGATTATTTTTCATTTTTACCTGGAAAATCATAATTTTTTTTAATCTTTTATTCAGAATTTGATTTTTTTGCAATTTTACTTTGGAAAAAAAATTATTTTTTGATTATTTAATTCAAAATTTGATTATTTTTCATTTTTACCTGGAAAATCATAATTTTTTTAAATCTTTTATTCAGAATTTGATTTTTTTGCAATTTTACTTTGGAAAAAATTTATTTTTTGATTATTTAATTCAAAATTTGATTATTTTTTAATTTTACTTGAGAAAAAAAATCATTTTTTGATTATTTAATTCAAAATTTGATGATTTTTCAATTTTATTGTGGAAAAAAATTGATTTTTTGATTATTTAATTCAAATTTTGATTATTTTTCAATCTTTCCTTGGGAAAAATTCATTTTTTGATTATTTGCTTATTAGAGCAATAAGTTTCCCCAAGAATCGCCTCGGTGATTTGCCCCTTGGGCGTAGCAATAATTCTTGCAATTATTTGATTTTTCACACTAAAATCAATCTCTAAAGCCTGTTTTTTCAAAGCTCCTAAAAGCCCTCAAACCACCAGCAATGCATCTTTTCCGTGTTTTTTTGTCTGTCTAACAATAGTCTGCATATTTATCACGGATTTTTCCGCCCTTCCACCGACTTTGTCACCTTCTTTATCTCCCCCATGGAGGAATTAGTGCAGCTGAATTCAGATGAGTAATGACAGCATTCTGACCCTTGGATAATCCGGATCTGTTGATTTTTTTTTTTGGTCCTGTGAGAAGAAAAGAAAAACAAGCTTATAGTGGTGGTTTTTTTTTTCTACCCCCAGAGAAAAAGTGAAAAATATCACCACTTCAAACAATTCTCAGAACACCGCAGAAAAGAAAATATACAGCAAACAATTTCTGGGTGAATTTAATTTAATGCGCATTGTTTGGGGGAAGAGGAAAAGTGTAGTGAGAGTTGTAGTTTGCAAACTGCTTTTCTTTGCCATGAAATTCGCTCAATTGAAACGTTTTTCCACCCCCACAACTTCACATATGCTCCACCGCGTGCACCCCACATGTGTGTGTGTGTGTTTGGGTGAATACTTGAAAATGGCATCGTTAAAAGTTAGCATTTTCTCTTCTGTTCCTCCCTTTTTTCCCCGCCACCGAAGCACACATTATGAAAAGCACAGGGCGGAAAAAATAGCCATTTTTAATGCAAATGAGGTTTTCATGTGTGTGAGAATTGCAAGAGTTGTAATTACAGAAATAGGAGACTTTATTAAAATTTCATTTGCATCCAGAGTTGAGATTTTCCTATTTCCAGAGGAAAACTTGACGTGATAAATCATCAAGGGGGAGATAATATCGTCGAAAGTGGTGTACAGCTTGAAAGGAAGTGTTTAGAAGTGAAAGAGGCAAAATTGAGGCATTTTCCTAATTAATTCAGCTTAAAAATCAATTTTATTGCTTTTTTTGAGGTTATGTTTAATGTAAAACAGTTTAAATTATCAAATTTCTCTGTTTCTTGGCAGATTTGAGCATTTTTGTGCGAAAAACCTTCATTTTGATTGAGAAAAAGCCTAAAAGTCAAACATAACCTCAAAAATATCACTAAAATTGCAGAAAAATGTCTCTTTGTCTTGATTATTTTCGCGGTTTTTACTTTACAAGAATATTTGCACAGCAAAAGCTTTAATTACAACAAATTGAAGCAATTTTTAAAATTATTTTGACTAGAAAAATCAATTTGATCGCTTTATTTTTAGGTTATGTGACAAAATAAACCTCAAAATCACCGAGTTTGTGTTCAAATTGAGAATTTTTCACTTTTCTTGTCAAAATTCAGCATTAGCGTTTGAAAAAACTTAAGATTAGTTTAGAAAACAGGTTAAAAGTCAAACATAACCTCAAAAATGTCTAAGAAAACTCTTTTTGTTTTGTTATTTTCACGATTTGTTCTCTAAAATGGCAAAATTAACCTCATTTCTTAGTGATTTTCACCATTTTTAGTCATTTCCCGGCTTCAAGCGTATTTTTAGGCAAAATTCATAACCTCACAAATTATTCAGAGTTTCTTTTGAAGCATTTTTGGTTAGATTTGAGTTAGAATTTGGTTATAAACACGCAATTTATCGTTTAAAACCGCCAAAAATGCTGATTTTTGAGGTTATTTATTTACTCAATTGAAGCTTTAAAATTATCACATAACCTCAAAAAACAATTTATCAAATTTTTCTTATACAAATAATCCGATAGAAATTTAATAATTGACTGTTTTTCTCATTTTCCACATTATTTTCTCCTTTTCTTTGTCTCACAATTTATTCAGAGTTTCTTTTCAAGCATTTTCTGAAGATTAAACTAGAAAATGAAGACAGAAATTGTTGAAAATTTGAAAAAGATTATTATTTTCCCAAATAAAATTGAAAAATATTCAAATTCTGAATAAAATAATTTAAAAATTAATATTTTCCCAAGAAGAATTGAAAAAAATTGAAAAATAATCAAATTATGATTTAAATAATAAAAAAAAAAGATTTTTTTCTCAACTAAAATTGAGAAAAAAAATTTAATTTTGAATAAAATAATTTTAAAAATTAATATTTTCCCAAGTAGGGGTAAATGGGGCAGCTTCAGATTGGGGCAGCTTCAGATTTCTTAATTTTCTCAGAGGTTTTTGCATGAATAAATTCCTGGTCTTCACACAATGTTTGTAGTCCTTAAGGACTAGGGGTAAGTGGGGCAGCTTCAGATTCAAAATGCTGCTCCAACTTGAGGATTTTTTCTTGAAAAATCGGCTGAATATATTGAAATGATCACAACGCTCAAATAAACTCTCGTCTATTGAGCTTCAGAAAATGCCTTTCATTGGGCATTAAAACTGATCGTTTTTCCTCTAAAGGAGATTAAAAATAATATTGTAATTTATCTGAAACTGCCCCGCACGGGGATGTTTCGGATTGCTGTGGGGCAGCTTCAGATTTTCACTTATATTTACCTTAAATTCCATTGTGGAATTGTCGAATCGCGGGCAAATGATCACTTTGATATCTATTCTACGCACTGAAACTGTTTAATTCCCTAAAAATCGCCTTTAAAGTAATATTTTCGCGACTTTTCTGGACCCTTGCACGGACTGTCAAAATGTCTGAGCGAAAAGCAAGTTGCCCGTCATTTTTCCTGTGTCGCAACGCCACCATGCGTGAGTGGTGGCAACTTCAGTGCCACCACAAATCAAATCAGTGCAAATAAGTGTTTTTCGCGTGTATTTTCTCACTTTTCCACTAAGAAGTCGTTTAACGTGATTAAGCAATGCAGCACAGAACGGCACTTTGTGAAAAATCTTCAATATTTGCCACAAGAAAATTTCGACCGTGATGTTGCGTCATTCTGTCAGAGCGCGCTGTTGTCAGTCCGTGGCGATCCGAAGCTGCCCCGTGTGCAGTGTTTGTGCATTTTCCACCACCCACTGAAAGGGCCGTGATCAGGAGGAAAAGTTCGGGCACATTTAGAATCTCTACTTAACTCTCAAGAACCTTTGATTGTGTTTCACGCGAATTGTGGCTTTTTTAATGGAGAAAACACGCAATCAATTCGGCAGCAAAATTCTAGTTTGTGAGTGATTTTCAATTTTCACTTATTTTATCTAAACAGTAAAGGCAATCCTGTGCAAATTTTCGTCAATTGTAGTCCTTAAGGACTACAAACATTGTGTGAAGACCAGGAATTTATTCATGTGAAAATCTCTGAGAAAATTAAGAAATCTGAAGCTGCCCCAATCTGAAGCTGCCCCATTTACCCCTACAATTGACGAAAATTTGCACAGGATTGCCTTGACTGTTTAGATAAAATAAGTGAAAATTGAAAATCACTCACAAACTAGAATTTTGCTGCCGAATTGATTGCGTGTTTTCTCCATTAAAAAAGCCACAATTCGCGTGAAACACAATCAAAGGTTATTGAGAATTAAGTAGAGATTCTAAATATGCCCGAACTTTTCCTCCTTGGCACGGCCTTTTCAGTGGGTGGTGGAAAATGCACAAACACTGCCCACGGGGCAGCTTCGGATCGCCACGGACTGACAACAGCGCGCTCTGACAGTCTGACGCAACATCACGGTCGAAATTTTCTTGTGGCAAATATTGAAGATTTTTCACAAAGTGCCGTTCTGTGCTGCATTGCTTCATCACGTTAAACGACTTCTTAGTGGAAAAGTGAGAAAATACACGCGAAAATCACTGATTTGCACTGATTTGATTTGTGGTGGCACTGAAGTTGCCACCACTCACGCATGGTGGCGTTGCGATACAGGAAAATGACGGGCAACTTGCTTTTCGCTCAGAAATTTTGACAGTCCGTGCAAGGGTCCAGAAAAGTCGCGAAAATAGTAATTTAAAGGCGATTTTTAGCGAAATAAACAGTGTCAGTGTGTAGAAGAGATTTCAAAGTGATCATTTGCCCGCAATTCAACAATTCCACAATGGAATTTATGGTAAATATCAGTGAAAATCTGAAACTGCCCCAGAGCAATCCGAAACATCCCCGTGCGGGGCAGTTTCAGATAAATTACAATATTATTTTCATTCTCCTTTAGAGGAAAAAGGATCAGTTTTAATGCCCAATGAAAGGCATTTTCTGAAGCTCAATAGACGAGAGTTTATTTGAGCGTTGTGATCATTTCAATATATTCAGCCGATTTTTCAAGAAAAAATCCTAAAGTTGGAACAGCATTTTGAATCTGAAGCTGCCCCACTTACCCCTAGAATTGAAAAAAAATTGAAAAATAATCAAATTATGATTTAAATAATAAAAAAAGATTTTTTTCTCAACTAAAATTGAAAAATAATCAAATTCTGAATAAAATAATTTTTAAAATTAATATTTTTTCAAGTAGAATTGAAAAAAAATTGAAAAATAATCAAATTATGATTTAAATAATAAAAAAAGATTTTTTTCTCAACTAAAATTGGAAAAAATTTAATTTTGAATAAAAAAATCAAAGAAAAGATTATTTTTCCGAGTAAAATCACAAAAAAAACCAAAATAACCAAATTAGGGGTAAATGGGGCAGCTTCAGATTCAAAATGCTGTTCCAACTTTAGGATTTTTTCTTGAAAAATCGGCTGAATATATTGAAATGATCACAACGCTCAAATAAACTCTCGTCTATTGAGCTTCAGAAAATGCCTTTCATTGGGCATTAAAACTGATCCTTTTTCCTCTAAAGGAGATTAAAAATAATATTGTAATTTATCTGAAACTGCCCCGCACGGGGATGTTTCGGATTGCTCTGGGGCAGCTTCAGATTTTCACTGATATTTACCATAAATTCCATTGTGGAATTGTAGAATCGCGGACAAATGATCACTTTGGTTTCTATTCTACGCACTAAAACTGTTTAATTCGCTAAAAATCGCCTTTAAAGTAATATTTTCGCGACTTTTCTGGACCCTTGCACGCACTGTCGAAATGTCTGAGCGAAAAGCAAGTTGCCCGTCATTTTTCCTGTGTCGCAACGCCACCATGCGTGAGTGGTGGCAACTTCAGTGCCACCAAAATCAAATCAGTGCAAATCAGTGATTTTCGCGTGTATTTTCTCACTTTTCCACTAAGAAGTCGTTTAACGTGATGAAGCAATGCAGCACAGAACGGCACTTTGTGAAAAATCTTCAATATTTGCCACAAGAAAATTTCGACCGTGATGTTGCGTCAGACTGTCAGAGCGCGCTGTTGTCAGTCCGTGGCGATCCGAAACTGCCCCGTGTGCAGTGTTTGTGCATTTTCCACCACCCACTGAAAAGGCCGTGCCAAGGAGGAAAAGTTCGGGCACATTTAGAATCTCTACTTAACTCTCAATAACCTTTGATTGTGTTTCACGCGAATTGTGGCTTTTTTAATGGAGAAAACACGCAATCAATTCGGCAGCAAAATTCTAGTTTGTGAGTGATTTTCAATTTTCACTTATTTTATCTAAACAGTCAAGGCGATCCTGTGCAAATTTTCGTCAATTGTAGTCCTTAAGGACTACAAACATTGTGTGAAGACCAGGAATTTATTCATGCAAAAACCTCTGAGAAAATTAAGAAATCTGAAGCTGCCCCAATCTGAAGCTGCCCCATTTACCCCTAAATAGTCAAAAAATGAATATTTTCTCAAGTAAATTTTTGAGAATGAAATTCTGAATTAAATAATCAATAAAAATAAATTATTTTCAATCAATTAATCAGAATATATTCAAAATTTTGATTAAATATTCCGGAAAATAATCAATTTCAAATCAAATATTCAGAAAATTATCAGAATTTTCTTCGAAATAATCAAAATTTCAGTAATAATCACAAAGTTAATGGAAAAACCCGGATTAACTTTGTGATAAGTCAGAATTGAGTGTGAGAAACAGTTGAAGGAGTCGGAAAAAGCGATGGAAAATGCATTTGAAGTGTTGAAGATTCTGCTGAGGAATTGCAGAAGTGTTTTAGTCGTATTATCTCCCCCTTGGAGATCTTCATCCCCTCGGCGCTTCGCTGAGTTTCTCAGGGGGTGGAATAAACTTTTCCCTCCCACCCAATTTGTCAATTAATAGCCATGGGAGAAGCAACACGGTGCTACACAGTGTCACAGTTTAAATTATGGATTGGATAATCCCTTATAAAGAATGCAGGAGACTTTCTTGTACCATTACTTTCTCTCGTCGCTTTTTCCACACCAATTTTCCAACGTGAAAGTGAGCCATAGACATGAAGACTCTCGACAGCTTGAGAACATGAAGAATTCATCAGTTTTGCACTCTCGCCAATTGGGTCAAAAATCCATCTTTTATACAATTCTCTCATCAGCAAAATGAAGAAACGCTGTTTCACAATTCAATTCCGCGGGGGGAGAAAATCAATGCCTTTTCTCAACATGTAAATTTCCATTGGAATTGATTTTGCACAGCCAAAGGGGGAGATAATGTCTTTACGGCGTCAATTATAACCAATTTATGACCAGAAATTAACCAATTTCTAAATTTATTAATGAAATTATCAACGATTATTTCTAAACATCTCCTTAAACATACTTTTCTCTACATTTTCCTGCCTTCACATTGTTAAAAATGTTCAAAATTTAAAGTTAGTCGTTGGTTTATGGTTAGATTTGGGTTAGAATTTGGTTATAAACACAGAATTGGAGAAATTATTTTGATTTTCCCAAGAAATTGAAGTATTTTCATATAAAACGTCGATAAATACCGATTTTTGAGGTTATTTATTTAGTCAATTGAATTTAAAAATAATCACATAACTATTACAACCATTATATGACCAGAAATTAACCAATTTCTAAATTTATTAATGAAATTATCACCGATTATTTCTAAACATCTCTTTAAACATACTTTTCTCTACATTTTCCTGCCTTCACATTGTTAAAAATGTTTCTAAATTTAAACTTAGTCATTGGTTTATGGTTAGATTTGAGTTAGAATTTGGTTATAAACATAGAATTGGAGAAATTATTTTGATTTTGCCAAGAAATTGAAGTATTTTCATTTAGAACGTCGATAAATATTGATTTTTGAGGTTATTTATTTAGTCAATTGAATTTAAAAATAATCACATAATTATTACAACCATTATATGACCAAAAATTGACCGATTTATGAAAATTATTTTGAATTTTCCGGTGGTTATTTCTTAATATCTGCTTAATCACGCTTTTCTCTACATTTTCCTGTCTTCGAATTGATAAAAACGTTAAGAAGTTAAAGTAAGTCATTAATTTTAGGTTAGATTTGGGTTAGAATTTGGTTACAAACACGCAATTGATCGTTTTTAGTGGAGGAATGGAAATAATTTCAATTAAACCGCCAAGAAATGCTGATTTTTGAGGTTATTTATTTACTCAATCAAAGTTTTAAATAATCACATAACCTCAAAAAACAATTTATGAAATTTTTCTTATACAAATAATCCGAAAAAAAATTAATTCTTCTTCCTTTTCTTTCTCTCAACAGACTAAAAGGTGAGGATAATTTGGCGAAACACTTTCACGGTATGTTAAAGGTGTCAATTATAACCATTATATGACTGAAAATTAACCAATTCGTAAATTGAATAATAAAGTTTCCGGCGTTTATTTCTAGAAAATCTACTTAAACAATTTTTCTCTACATTTTCTGACTTCAAATTGCTTTTAAACCTTAGAAATTTAAAGGAAGTCGTTATTATTTGGTTAGATTTTGGTTAGAAATTGGTCAAAAGCACGAAATTGATGGTTTTTAGTGAAGAAATGGAAATAATTTCAATGAAATCGCCGAGAAATATATAAATTCAATACTTTTTGATGTTATTTTTTAACTGAATTGAAGGTTTAAATAATCACATAACCTCAAAAAACAATTTATTAAATTTTTCTTATACAAATAATCCGAAAGAAATTTAATAATCAACAGTTTTTCTCATTTTCCACATTATTTTCTTCCTTTTCATTCTCTCAAGAGACTAAAATGTCAATTATAACCATTATATGACTGAAAATTAACCAATTTATAAATTGAATAATAAAGTTTCCGGTGCTTATTTTTAGAAAATCTTCTTTAACAACTTTTCTCTACATTTTCTGACTTCAAATTGCTTTTAAACCTTAGAAATTTAAAGTAAGTCGTTATTATTTGGTTAGATTTTGGTTAGAAATTGGTCAAAAGCACGAAATTGATGGTTTTTAGTGAAGAAATGGAAATAATTTCAATGAAATCGCCGAGAAATATATAAATTCAACACAATAACCTCAAAAAACAATTAATCATAGATTTTCCACAATATTTTCTCCTTGTCTTTCTCTCTCTCTCTCTCTCTGGAGACCATAAATCCTTTTGGCATTTTCTGTCACTCTGGGAGAAAATGACATTCACCTTTTGTGGTTGATGACATCGCGAAGAAATTCATGTATTCTTCACGATGGCTGAGAAAAAATCCATTCGAAATCACTCAATATTCATCCATTCCAATTAGAATCTGAATTAATTCATGGAATTCAGCAGGAGGCGCACAAGAGGGAATCCCATTCATTCGCCTGTGTCGCTCTCGCGGGGAAATTTGAGGAGCTTCCGCCCCCTTTCGAGTGGCCCCATGGCATCGTGTTTGTCACCACAGGAATTTAATTACCGTGGAAAAAGCGTCGTTTTACGCGCGACCGCACAATCTGGCTCTCCCACTGTTTGTGTGTGTGTGTGTGTGTGGATTGCGTACAATTGGAAAAAGCGCATTTCTACACTCGGAAAAATTCAGCAAACTCGAATTGAGTCTCATGCAGAAATCAAGTGACTAATGAGTGGAAAAAGCTCTTCAAAGACTCAAATCTCTTCAATTAAAATTGCTTTTGTATCCGGAAACGACTAAAATATAGTATTATTTAATTCCTTTAATTTTAAAAAAATATTTTTGCATTAATTATTCTAGTTTTGTTCTAAATTTGTTACAAAAAAGACAAGAAAAATTCTCAAAATTTGATATTTTCGCTTCTTAAATCTACAGTAGCAAAAATTAATTTAAGACACCTAAGAAATTTTGATCAATTTTCCTTTCCATACAAAAAAATCGTTATTTCTTTCATTTTTTTGAGACACTTTTCGTTATCAGAAGTAAAAAAAAATGATCACAATGTTGAAATCGTGGTAAAAATTCAGTTTGTGGTCGAAATATAGCAAAATACAAAGGATAATATTGTCAGAAATGATGTAAATTTCAGCGAAAGTGTTGAAAAACTTACAATATTCATTTTCAGAGTGTTTCTTTTACTACTAAATTATTCCTTATGCTTTGAATTTCTCTTGATTTTTACGTAGAATCAATCGAAATAATACTTTTCTAGGTTATGTCACGAAATAAGAAGAGATTTAGTGAATAAATTGTATTCTAGCACATCAATTCATATGCTTAAGTCAAAGAAATTGCCACTCTGATGCAAAGAAACATTGAAAATTGTGTTCAAATTGAACATAACCTAAAAAAATGGTAATTTGGACTTGGAAAATGTTTATTTAGACAATTTTCTGAACGGTTTTGACTCTGAATTAGCAATTTAAGATTCGTTGGAACATCATAAGAGACGCTTTTGTGATCTAGAAAGCTTCCACAGTAGCAAAAAGTATAAAGCATTCGAGACCCTCCACATCTTCTCATCGGGAAATAGAAATGTCAATAAGCAGGATGATTGTGCTGGCGTTAGCTGATGATCTAAGCAATGAAGAAAAAAAGGAGTTTGAGCTAAAAATAAAACGTTTCCGTCAACTTCTGGTTGGAAAAGATCCCCAAAATGGAGTTTTTAAGTGTTTTCTTATAGAAATATTGAATGAAAACAGTCTAAAATTTGGTCTAAAATGCTCAAATGCATGAAATTTAAAGCATTTTTGGCAGTATTTTACAGATTTAAGACATTTTGTCCTCCCTTTGGCAAAATGCAGAGAAATACAAGAAATTTTTCAGTTACACTCCATTCTCATGCGATGATATTTATTCTTCAAGCACAGTGAGAAGATGTTCAAGTTGAGTTCCCTTTCGAAAGTTTCTCCACGCCAAGAAAAGTGCCCTAAATTTCCTCGTTGGTATCGTGGAAGAAAAGGAGTAAATCCACAATGAAATGGTAACTTATGCTAACGAGAAAAAACGCACGATTCGATCCCGGATTCAGTGAAGGTACGAACGAGACATTTTCACCCATCGGAAAATCCTCACCCCCACCATCGAGAGTGTGCTGACACGGGAAAGTCGCCAAAAATCCCATGAATTATGCCCAAGCATCAAGATGTTGGAAAGTCAATAAAACGCCTTGTGTATTTAGGAAGTATTTTGTGGGGATTCTTTTCTCTGCTTTTCCGTCTCACACCCAGAATATATATATTTGTGCCATCGCACAGTTGAGAACCACTAAAATGTAGGGCGCGCAGTGATCAGCCTGACACTATTTGCCATCGACACGACCATAAATTCTAACCACAACTGCGCAAGGGGGAAAGAATACGACTAAACAGTGTACACAAAACACTTCTGCAATTCCTCAGCAGAATCTTCAACACTTCAAATGCATTTTCCATCGCTTTTTCCGACTCCTTCAACTGTTTCTCACACTCAATTCTGACTTATCACAAAGTTAATCCGGGTTTTTCTGCCTCAAGAGGTTTAAAATCTTCAAATTCTTCAGATTTAAGACCGCAAAAACATGATTTTAACGTCTCAGAACAATTTCTGTCTTAATTTTCCAGTTAAATCTTCATGAAATGCTTGAAAAGAAACTCTAAATAAATTTTGAGGTTATAAATTATGCTTAAAAATATGTTTTTAAGCCTGGAAATGAGTTAAAATGGTGAAAATCACTAAATAATGAGGTTAAATTTACCACTTTACAGCACAAATCGCAAAAATAATGAAGAAAAAAGAGTTTTCCTAGATATTTTTGAGGTTATGTTTGACTTTTAAGCTGTTTTCTAACCTAATCTTAAGTTTTTTCGAACGCAAATGCCTAATTTTGCCAAGAAAAAGGAAAATTCTCTGTTTAAACACAAATTAGATGATTTTGAGGGTTATTTTATCACATAACCTCAAAAACAAAGCGATCAAATTGATTTTTCTACACAAAGTAATTGAAAAAAATGCCTCAATTTGATGAAACGGAAGTTTTTGCAGTGACAAATATTCTTGTAAAGTAAAAACCTTAAAAATAACCAAGGCAAAAAGACATTTTTTTGCAATTTAAGTGATATTTTTGAGGTTATGTTTGACTTTTAGGCTTTTTCTCCATCAAAATGAAGTTTTTTCTTACAAAAATGCTCAAATCTGTTAAGAAACAGAGAAATTTGATGATTTAATCTGTTTTAACTTAAACATAACCTCAAAAAAAGCGATAAAATTGATTTTTAAGCAAAATTAAGCTAGAATTTGGTTGAAATTGAAGCTTTTTCATGGCAAATATTCTGGTTATTTTGCCACTTCCACTTCTAAACACTTCCTTTCAAGCTGTACACCACTTTCGACGATATTATCTACCCCTTGCAACTGCGATGCAACTCTTCCAAGGGGGAGATATTATGGTCAGAAGTGATGTAGAATTCAAGAGAAGTATTTGAATAAGGAAATGCTTGAATATTTTAAATATAGCACGATTCAAAAGTCACTTTCAGAAGGAATTAACACAATAATTTGGAGAAAATAAATTCTCAGTAAAAACCATCCGAATGGAATCCCGCAGGATTCATACTGGACAATCCGGCCGGAGTCCTCAATCTGAGTTCATACAAAAATACTGGAAACCGTCCATAGAAATCCAGTAGATGTTCCTGCTGGATTCTTGCCAGAGCATCGACTAATTTTCCTGCAGGAATCCGGAGGGGAAATCCATCAAACTTCCGGGAAGGGCTAAAAAGACACAAAACGCCGGATTTTCACCGGATTTTCCTGCAGGAATCCTGAGAGAAAATCCATCAAACTTCCGGGAAGGGCCAAAAGGACACAAAACGCCGGATTTTCACCGGATTTTCCTGCAGGAATCCGGAGGGAAAATCCATCAAACTTCCGGGAAGGGCCAAAAGGACACAAAACGCCGGATTTTCCTGCCGGAATCCGGAGGGAACATCCATCAAACTTCCGGGAAGGGCCAAAAGGACACAAAACGCCGGATTTTCCTGCAGGAATCCTGAGAGAAAATCCATCAAACTTCCGGGAAGGGCCAAAAGGACACAAAACGCCGGATTTTCACCGGATTTTCCTGCAGGAATCCGGAGGGAAAATCCATCAAACTTCCGGGAAGGGCTAAAAAGACACAAAACTCCGGATTTTCACCGGATTTTCCTGCAGGAATCCTGACGGACAAGTCCAGTGTTTGCCCAATTTCCGAAATATTGGATTGTTCCTTGGGGTGTCCTGGAGGAATCCGGCATAGTGTTTGTAGCGCTCTGAGGCAGCGCACCGGACAAATGGCGGAATAGCACCGGATGCCATATTGTGTTTTTATTGGGTTGTTTTTTACATCCTTTCTAAGTCATGTTATGAATTTAAGACACACTTTGCCACTAAATAACCTTCAAAATCATCAAGTTCAGCGCCTAAGGTAGTTTAATTTGCATTTACTGGTGAGATATTAATGAAATTTGATGAAAATCACAATTTTTCAATGAAAAACTATATAAATTGTGCTAAAATTGACACATAACCTCCAAAATATATTGTTTCAAGAGCTATTTGATTGATTTTCCATCGAAAAATAGGAAATTTCAGCTGATTTTCCATTTGTCTTGCCTTTGAAACGTTCTGAACAAGTTTCTTTCAAGAAGTTTTTCCGATATTTTCAAATAATTTTGTAGGTTATGTTCGAAAGTACATCAAAAAGAACGATTGTGAAATAAATCACATCAAAATATCCACTGAAAACTTCAAATATTTCAAAAATTCTCTTGAAATTGTGTCTATTTTGGGTCAAAAACTCCTAAATTTGAGGTTATGTTAGTTTAGGTGGTTCGAAACTAAGGAAAACGCAACTTTTAAGCAGTGCTAATCAGTCCTGGAAGTGTCAAGAAGTGTCTGGTAGAGATTTTAGCCATATTATCTCCCCCTTTGAACTCTTCGGTTTTCTCAAGCGATCCTGCGATGTGTGAGAAATTGAGTGGGCTTTTTATTCGGGTGCCCAGAAAATGTGTGTTTGTGAAGATGAAATTTCAGAAGCCAAACTCTCGTGTAATCATTTGCCCACGCCATTGTCTTTGATCCTCCTCGCGAGAAGTGTGTCTTCTTCTTCGTTTTGCTCAAGTCCAAACCGCCAAAGTGTGTTCGACAGTCGCATAAATATGCACGACATCTCGAGAATGGGTGCCGCCTTTCGATACACTCAATCAACGAAGTTTGAGTTCAATTTCAATCAATAAGAAGATATTTGAGGGGGTTTTTTTTTCACTTGATGTTATTTGTGATGAAATATAAGAAGTTATCGACACTTATCGATACAAATTGTGTGTTATTTCTTTTTTTAGAGCAATTTTAGGAGAAAAATAGAACAGAAATGGACGAATTAGTCCTTTAACTGTCGATTTCAATCATTTCCCCCCTTAAATTATGTAAGAAAAACTCAATTTTACGCAATTAGTATCGACAAATATCGATAAGTGTCGATAAGTTCAAAGTGAGAAGAAATTATTGTTGTTCCACTACAATTAACGTGATAATTAAAGTTTTTTCGCCCAGAATATTGTGGAAAAAGTTTATTTGAAACAGAAAGTGAGGTTATGTTTAGCGATTATAGCTAAATAAATACTTTTTCACACACAAAATGGTTAATAATTAAGTCTAGAAATCATAATGCTAACTTCGGGATTGTTACAACTTTATAAATTTTGTATTTCAATTTGTAAAAGTTACGAATTGACGATGCAACTTTACACTTTTCATGGTTTTGATGCAGATATTTTAGGCAAAAGTTTCTGTTTCGTCAAATTGAAGCATTTTTCAAATTATTTTGCCTTCAAAAAGCAACTGGATCGCCTTTTTCTAGGTTATGTTATCGATTTCTAAACCGATTCTGATGATTAAATAGTGCTCAAAGTCAGGAAAATTGTGCTTAATCTTGGTATTATTTCTCTTTTTCATGGCAAAGTTGATGTTTTGTGTTCAAAATAACATCATATTGTAGAAGAAAAAGCTTAAATATCAATCATAACCTCAAAAATATCCATCAAGTGACAAATTAAACGTCATTATCTTGTAGAAACATTGTGATATTCGCCACATTTACTAATTTTCTGGTGTGAAAGGGTGTAAATTAATTTAAGAAGGATTTTTAAAGCCAGATTCATAACCTCACAAATTGTACAATCCGAAATAAAAGCTTATTTGTGATGGAAAAACCTAGATTCGATTGTGTTAAGTCTAATAAATGCCTCTAAAACATGTCTGAAGTGTAGAAAATTCTGCAGGGATGTTAAGAAAGTTTAAGTGAAACACCTAACCTCAATCTAATGCTGATAAATCCAATGAAACTGTGCAAATCAATCTAAAAACATCTTGATTGTCAATTTTTGACGTCTTATTTTATAATGATCTGAAAGCAAAGTTGCAACGACTGCTCTTGTGGCGCTGCGCAAGGGCAAATAATCAATTATTTGAGTGAAATAATCAAAAAATGAGTATTAATCTGGAAAAAAATAACAAATAAAGATTTTCCCAACTAAAATTGAAAAATAATTAAATATTGAATAAAAAAAATCAAAAAAATTGTTATTGTAACAAGTAAAAATACAAAATAATCATATTTAAAAAGAAATATTATCAAAAAATTATTATTTTTCAAAGTAAAGTTGAAAAAAAAAACAATTTTTGAATAAAACAATCAAAAAATGATTGTTTTTCAAAAATTAAAATTGCAAAAGAATCAAATTTTGAATGAAATAATAACATAAAAAAAATATTTTCCAAAGTAAAATTGAAAAATAATTAAATTCTAAATAAAATTTAATAAAAAAAGATTTTTTTTCAATCAATGAATTAAGAATATTTCTAATATTCACAATTATTAAATTATATTCAAAAATTTGTGATAAATTTTTAGAAAATAATCAAAAAATAATCAGAATTTGTATAAAATCAAAAATTTCAATGATAAATATTTAGAAAATAATCAAAAAATAATCAAAATTTGTATAAAATAAAAAATTTCAATAATAAATATTTAGAAAATAACCAAAAAATAATCGGAATTTTGTATGAAATAATGAAAATTTGAATTTAAGAAACAAATAATCAGAATTTTGTATGAAATAAACAATTTTTAATCATATATTCAAAAAAAATTTAAAAAATAATCAGAATTTTGTACGAAATAGTCAAAATTTGACCTAAAATCACAAATAATGGTCTCAACTTGCCACTGACTTTCCCCTTGGCGCTGCGAGGCAGCGTGGCCCGAAAGCAGTGGTCGCGAGTGTAGCGCGGGATGCAAATGACCATGAATGGCGTGGCGGAGAGTGGCGAGAGTCGATTTGGAAGATGAAGTGGCGGCTCATTTGGTTGTTTCTCGATCTTGAGGCATGTCGATCGCGAGGTGATTAATTTAAATAATAACCCATCGCTCTGAAGCCACCCGATAATCCAACACGCTGTTTCCGAACGCATTGTTATTTGCCCATGATTGCGCGCACAGAAGACTCTGTTGGGACTTCTGTGATGTTTTGCCTTCGTGTGTCTCCCCGAGGAAGACTTCTTCGCACACACTCTTTGAGACAAGGGGAAGATAATTTGGTTGGAAGTACATTTTTTGTGGAAGTGTTTGGTAAAATTCAATTGTAATTTCACAAATATGAGAAATTCATTCCAATTTTTCATGATTTTCAGTCTGTTTAGTGACAAAAAACACGCGAAAATATCTTTTAAACACAAGAATCTTTAATTTCTCAGCACAAAATGTGTCAAGAAAAACGCTCAAATAATCTATTTTCTTCAATTTTTCTCTGGAATAAGGCCTGATTCTCATCAGGATCTGCAGAGACTTTGATTCTTTGGCTTTTCCCGATTTTCTCAGCTCATGAAGCAAATTCTGCGTCAAAGATTTTCAAGTTGAAATAAAATTTTCATATCAATTTCCAACTCTTTGAGGTCATTTTACGTATTCAATAATTTAAAATCAATGTAAGAATAAGAATATTATATAACATAAAAGTTTCTTCGTTTCGGAGATATTTAGAAAAAAGTGGTAAAAAAACTGGCGAATTTTTTACCTAGTGCTTCACAAAAGATCATTTTTGACCAACAAGGAGTGATCTAAAACACTCACAATGTTCTACAAAGTAGTAGATAATTTCAATAGCTATCATTTGAGCCTAATTTGAGGAAAATCCGTGGAAAATTGGGCGAGATATGAGAACATAAGTGCGGCAAAGTGGGTGAAAATAGGGGAAAATGGAAAATAGGCTCTAAAAGGACGAACTTGAGGGTCTAGGGAAAAAAGGAAGGTACTGTTGAAAAGCTGATGACTCAAGGAATCAGAAAATCCACACTTCAAAAAAGAGCAGAAAAGTGTTGCACAGTGTAATTAGCAAACCACCTGAAATTGTATGATTTTTCATTGAATTTCAACTGGCTCTCATTCCACGTGGTGGCACTCCCTTCGAGGCGCCGCCCCATCCCCGGATCTAGGAACCAGAGGTTTCCTAGAAGTGTCCGAAGAACTTTTCGCCCCATTTCATTGGGGATGGTCCGGGGGTTGGGGTGATTTGGGCCCGAAGAAGCAGAAAAAGACCCTAAAAGAAGTGCTTAAGGCCAGGATTCAAGGATGGTATCGGGGTCAGATAGCCCAATTATGCTCAAGAGGCTTCAGTCAAGCTCTATGAAGGAGTTTGTGGCCATAGCTCCCCCCTCCCCATTGCGGAGGAGCCATATTGGGCGATCACGTAGTACTAGGCAAAGACCTTTAAACAGTGGGGTCCACGGAGGACCGAGGCGGGGTGTGGCGACGGTAAATGGTCTCTGGGCTCAAAATGAAGGATCCTTGTGATTTTCAGAATTTTCCGATTATTTTCCCCTGAGATATAGTGAAATTTCCCAAGTGGATCTATAATTAGTGCCAACGCAGAAAGTGATAAAGTTCCCTAGAATCCCTAGGCGCCGGCGGAGGGGCCTCATATTGGGGGTTTTGTTTAGGCTATGGCTAGGCAATCAAACGCCATATTTGATATTTTTTTATTTTGCCCCAAACTACCTACAGTGGAGCATATAATTAGTGCCCACGCTGTATCAATTTAAATCAAGAGAACTTCTTTCAGGAACTGAAAACAGCATCTTAAGTCCTTTACTTTGGGTGGAAGTGCCTTTAAAAAGAGTCGTAAATATTCTGTAGTTGTTTTTCTCAGCGATTTCCATGCAAAATAAGCTTCTTGTAAGCTTTTTAATGCTTAAAAACAGATTTTCCTCCTCAAAATCTCCGAGGGAGTATGTGAGAATAAGTTTTTACTGATTTTCCCCCCATAAATGGAAGAAAACAAGTGTTTGGAAGTGGTGAACAGCTCAACAAGAAGTACTTAAGAAGTAAAAGTATTCAATAACTTACAATCTTTCTTTCCTGCAAGCTTCTTTTACTGCCAAATCATCCTGATTCTCCAGATTTCCTTTGAATTGTACGAAAAAACAAATATTTTCTAGGTTATGTCATGAATTACGAACGGATTTAGTGAATATTTTACATTCTATCACATCAATTCTTCAGCTAAAATCGTCAAGATTGACAGAATTAAACATTTTTATGCCAAAAAAAACACTGCAAATTGCATTAAACTCCAACATAACCTCAAAAAAAGTCATTTAGACTTGAAAATTGTTCATTTAGAAAATGTTTTCGGTAATTTTGATTCTCATTCGTCTGTTTTGAGTGTGATTTTGTGATCTAGAAAGCTTCTAAATGGAGGTTTTTTGAAGATCTTTTCGTTATATTTTGAGGTTATGGTCGGAAAAGTTGCGCAAAAAGTGTTTTTTAAATGGATTCTTGCAGAAATATCGAAAGGAAAGTCAAGAAATCATGCAGAAACTTCCAGTTCAAGAAGAGTCAGGCTAAATTTGAACATCTTTGGAAGTGATGCACAGATTTCTGGCATATTATCTCCCCCTTGAGAACATGGAAGTTGAATTTTGTGCGGTGAAACGATGAGGAGAAGGAGGCAGAAATGTCTCTTCCATTGGCATTAAAATCAAAAGCGTGTTCCTCACCCAATAAGTACATAAATTGAATGGAGAGGGAAGAAAAGGGGAGGAAGAGTGTGTGTGTGACGATGTAGATTGTGGAAGACAAAACCCGAAGACACCTCCTTGCCTCTCTCTATGCGCCGCGGTGAGATTGGAAATTCAATGGGCAACACTGCCGAGGCCACATTGGCTCCCGCAGACATGAATTTTTAATATAATAATCATAAATTAGACGATTGCCGATGCTTCCCATCTTCTGCGCGCTGTTTGTCGCCGCAGACACGATGCCTCGGACAAGCCAAAGAGTGGACCTTCGGAAGAGATGTCCACTCTCAATGGAGTGTGGAGATGAATAAAACAACAAGCATACTCTTGAGATGCGGGAACTTGAATTTCACGCTGGTGCACAACAGACAAATAACGAGACATCCACCGAAGGAGATGAAGAATGAGCCCAGGCGTGAGGCGTGAATCCAAATCTCAACTGGGAGCCTTTTGTGGTCAACTGCGAAGACTCCTTTTATGGCTTCTCAGCCTGATAAGTTGCACTATCGCACGGTGAATCAATTTGAGACAAAAAAGAGAAGTCCAAACTAAGACATTCGAACAGAAAAAAAAGTAGAAACTTAAAATGCCACAACTCCGATATTTCTCATCCGATTTTGATGATCTTCAGTGCAAATGAAAGATAATTTTATTCTCTTTAATTCTTCTTATTACACAAAACCTTGTCAAATCAATGCTTCTGGCCGAAAAGAACCCGTGAAGAAATGTTTGTATACACAAGCAAGTAACAACAAGTGTTTCTTATTGTCACTCTTAACGCTAAAAGCAGTGATCTGATGAGATTTTGTGTTATATAATGATTTGTAGGGAATAAAATTATCTTTCATTTGCACTAAAGATGATTAAAATCGGTCAACAAATAGAGGAGATAAAGCACTTTAAATATGTGGATACAAAATTCGCAATAGATTTAGCACAAATCATTAATGCTCAAGGGGGAGATAACATCCATTAAATCTGTACACCACTTTCTCACACTTCCAACTGCCCTGAAAAGGCATTTTCCATAGCTTTTCAGACTCACTTTAATGTTTCTTGCATTCATTTCTAACTTATCACAATTTAATCCAGGTTTATCCACCTCAAGAGGTTTAAGCTCTTAAAATACTTAGATTTTAAAGTGTAAGAATTGATTTTAATGAACCAGGATTTTGTTATGACAAATTTCTGTCTTAATTTCCTAGTTTTGTCTTCGAAAAATGCCCAGAAAAAATCTTCTAATTAAATTGTGAGGTTATGATTCTGTTAAAAATTTCTTTTTTGGCTTAATTTTAATCCTTTTAAACCGGCTAATACTTATTTTCTTAAAAACAGCGAATATTATAATGTTTCCACAAAATAATGAGGTTGAATTTGACACTTTGAAGCAAGAAACAACGGAAATAACTAAGCAAAGAGACATTTTTCTACATTGAAGGGATATTTTTGAGGTTATGATTAACTTTTAAGCTTCTTTTCAAGCAAAATGACGTTATTTTTGAACACAATTGATCAATTTTGTCGAAAAACAGAAATATTTCCAGATTTAACACAAATTTTATGATTTTGAAGGTTATTTAAGCCCCGAAATCTATCTTAAATCAATTACATAACCTAGAAAAAATAAGTAAAATTGAGAAAATTCCTCAATTTGTTCACACAGAAGCTTTTTCAGTGGGAATATTTGCAATATTTTGAGACTTTTCACTTCCTTTTCTGCTATATAACACTTCCGACCATAATATCTCCCCCTTGGCGTTGCTGTTGAATCAAAAATTCTAGCAATATTCGAAGAGATATTCCCCACATTCCTTCGGCATTGGTTCCATCGCGTGATTGCGCATAGCTGAGCCTGCAAAGTTGCGCGACAGGCGCGGAGAAAACTCCCCGAAGATATCTTTTAATAGTTGGACACTGTGTGTGCCTTGTAATCAATTATTGGACGATAAAGTAGTGGGAAAATGCAATCCGTTGGCTCGCGATTCTCACATTTATTCAACACAGAAAGGAAAAATTAGTAAGATTTTGTTGAAAAATGTCTAACGAATAATTATTTGTCGAGATTTTGTTAAATTTCTTTTTACAAAATCATCTAATTGACACATTTTACCAAGCCAGCTCGTAAATAGTTTGTAAATTTTTGTAATTCTTTGTGATCCTTCAAAAAGGGATTGACAAATGCTGATAATTTGTAAAGGTCAATTTACCTTTAATGTGATGAAGAGAAGAGATTAGAAATGGTGTATTGAGCGCCTTGGTCAGAATATCCGGCTCGAAGAACCAATGTAGAAGGTGAATTTACCTTTAAATATGCACAAAGAGGTTAGACATCTGGTGAGAAGTGACCGAAATGAACAAATACATTTGAAATTTTCTTTAAATTCTAATAATTCTTTTTTACAATATATTTACAAAATATATTATTAAACATATAATTAAGACAATTTAAAAAAAACACTTCCCAAAATTGTGTCTTCTGCAAAAACGGCGTCACAATTTACGTCTCCATCCAGTATTATCAACGGGGCAACTCTAATTACATGATCTACACACTAGCCTGCTGGATAATCCCGTGGTTTCTGACCCTCTTCATCAGTTGCGAAGTGAGGGCCAAGGATGAATCTCTACACAGGACACGAAAAGACTGCTGTTCCAACGCTGTTTGGAGTGTATTTTTTCTCAACATTTTACGCTACTGGGAAACGACTGTTTACTCTCTGAAATACTCTATCTGGCTACTGGGAGGAACCAGAAGATGAGACTTTCTTGCGCTTGTTCGACTGCTTCCTTGAGGCTGTGCCTCAGAAAGTCCTCCAAATTGCCATTTACCTCTCAGGCAGGGATGTCTCCTCGTCAGTTGCATCTTCAGCATGGCCTACACGCTGAGTTCTCACCAAAAGTGCCTGAGATTGGCCATACCGACAAAGAAGGACATCAAATTCATCGGCCAAGTCTTCCACATCATCTGGAATCTCCTCCATGTCAGTGGCAAGGATCCTTGGCAATCGCCCTCCTTGCCCAGCATTGGACCTCTCTGGACACTGCTCTGTTGCATCATCCCACGTCCTCCTCTTTGGACTGTACATCTTCGTCTCTGACCGCAGGAATCTCAATCTGTGCAACTACAACTTCTTCACCAAATTTCTCACTTATATGTCACTTTCTACTCCATCTGCTTCGTGGAGAACTTGGTCTGTCTAATTACATACTTCTTCTATGCCGACTGGAAGCTGATGCCCATCTACTTATTCTATCTCTTCGTGGGGGGCGGTGATTGGACTGTTTCTCCTGGACATCACCTTCCAGATCATATACTACAAGTGCTTTCATCCAAATGTCACTGCCAAAGTTGCCAATCGAGACCCAGTCCCACTCCGCGTAATCACCTTGAGGGACCACAATACTCTGGACAACTAACCTACAAATCTAGGATAGGATTAATCTGCTTTTCACTACTTTTCCGCGGTAAAACTGTAGGAAAATCCTATTCGATCTTTTTGATTTGAAAATGCAAGGATTTTTCTACAGTGGGGCAGAATTGGGACGATTTTGGGGCACATTTGAACAGGTTTTAGTCACAATAATCAATAAATTAAGCAAAATCTTGCAAACAAACTTCAATTCTTCTCCTTTTTTATTCTTTTCTTCGTGACTTCAACAGTTTTTCACAAGGGGCAAATCACAAGGCGATTTTCGAGGGAACTTAGTGTTCTCCAATCAAATAATCAATTATTGGAGTAAAATAATCAAAAAATGATTATTTTCCCAAGTAAAATTGAAAAATAATCAAATTTTGAATAAAATAATTTTAAAAAATCAATATTTTCTCAAATAAAATTACAAAAAATCAAAATAACCAAATATTGTATTAAATAATTAAAAAAAAAGAATATTTTCTCAAGTAAATTTTGAAAAATTATCACATTTTAAATAAAATAATCAAAAAATTATTGTTTTCCAAATTGAAATTGCAAAATAATCAAATTTTGAATAAAATAATAATAATAATAAGAGAAAAAATATTCAAATTCTACATGAAATATAAAAAAAAAAGATTTTCTTTTCAATCAATCAATCAGAATATTCACAATTATTCAATTATATGCAAGATTTTGAAAAAAATATTCAGAAAATAATCAGAAAATAATCCAAATTTTGTATGAAATGATCAAAATTTGTAAAAATCAAAAATAATAAGTTATGATTTTTATTCAAATTTTGATTATTTTTTGATTATAATAAAAAAAATCAGATTTTTTTTTTCAAATAATCAATTTTTAATCGAATATTCAGAAAATAATCAAGAAATAATCAAAAAACAAGATTGAATAATCACCAAAGTTATTGGTCTCAACTTGCGGAGTGATTTTCCCCTTGGTTTTTCATCTTTTCTCTGAAGAACTTGCTAGATTGGCGGATCTTTGGCGTCTATTTTGCACAATTTCTTTGTTTTCAACATTTTCCCTGCCTTAAGAAAGCCCAGATTCGATATTTGTGGCTGTGAAACTCTTTATCCACTTCCTCTGCAGATATTCTTACAATCTTATGATCTTCCTGGATTTTATTCTTGTATTTTCTCATGATTTGAACAATAGAAAAGCATTTCTTTAACGATAATAGTCACTAAAATTGACAAATAACTTACTTTTCCGTGATATCAGAGCCTCAAATTCTGCCCCACTCTCCCCTACTGTTTAAAAACAGCTGAAAATCTATTTGTCTATCTTATGAGTGGTAAAAGTTGGTAAAAGTTTGTAAACTATTGTTAAATTTCGTCAAAATGTTTGGATTTTACAGAAAAATCACCTCTTTTTACAGACTTTTTGTAACATTTTGTGGTTTAAAACCAAAAAAAAACCAATTACTATCGTGATTAACAAACTTTGTCACTATTTCAACTATTCTTTTTTCTTACTGTAAACGCTCTCGTCGTCTTCGTCTTCGTCGTTGGAGATGCAAAATGCCCAGAAAGTCGCGCGCAGTGAATTTAATTGATTCCATCGATTCCACATGCGAGTCGCACCGGCAAATTAATTTCAATCAATTAATGGCCGCACGATTAATGGCCAATGGACACTGAAATGGGTGTGAGAAGGAGGCATTTCTTGGGGTCTCAAGATAACCATCCGCCGCGTGACATTAATCGAAAAATCCCCATTTTTGGATTGGGACACATTCTCGTCTTCTTCATCGCGCGCGCACAATCAGTGGCCTGAGATCGGAAATGGTTTCTTTTTTCTTCTGTTTTTCTTCTTCTTCTGAGGGTTTTGTTTGCGCCAAGGGGGAGATAATACAGTTCAGAAGTACTTAAAAGAGTGAAAGTGTTCAAAATCTCACAATCTTCCTTGTGAATTTCACGAAGAAACAATCTTTTTATAGGTTATGTTATGAATTTAATGAATATTTCGCATTCTAACACATCAAATTCTTACGCTAAAGTCACCAAATTTGCTAATCATTGACAGAATTAAGCATTTTCATGCGATAAACATGGAAAAACACTGCAAATTGTGTTGAAATCGAAACATAACCTCAAAAAGAGTATTGTGATTTGGAAAATATGTTTATTTAGAGCACTTTTTCCACGATTTTGATTCTAAATCAGCAATTTTGAGTTAAAAAGATGATTCTCTGATCTAGAAAGTTACCAATTGGTGTCTTTTAAGATCTCTTAGTGATATTTTTGAGGTTATGTTCGGAAAAGACGCTTTTAAAAGCAGTTTTAATTGAATTTTTACACAAATATTGGTCTGAAACTCAATACAACATGATCTTTCCCTTGAATTGAACTCTTTTGATGTCAAGAAAAGCCTCAAATTGTGCTAAGATTGTACATAACCTCAAAAATTATCATCGTTTTAGACAATTTTGACATAAATTCTGCAAGTCTTTGGCAGAATGAAGCATTAGAAAGCAAATAACAGTGATTTTTCATCTTTTTATGCACAAGAAATACTGCAAATTCTGCTTAAATTGAACATAACCTCAAAAATTGTCATTTTGACACTTTGAAAACGTTTCTTTAAAATACTTCCTGAGCGTTTTTGACTGTGAATCAGCAATTTTTAGTTAAAAAGATGATTTTATCATCTAGAAAGCTTCAAAATGGTGTCTTTTAAGATCTCTTAGTGATCTTTTTGAGGTTATGATTGGAGAAAAATGCTTTTAAAAGCAGTTTTCAGTGAATTCTTATACAAATTTTGGATTGAAACTCAATACAACATAATCTTCTGCTTGAATTGGACTTCTTTGATGTCAAGAAATGCCTCAAATTGTGCTAAAATCGTACATAACCTCAAAAATAGTCATTTAGAAGGGTTTTTAGACAATATTGAGTGTGAATCAGCAATTCTTAGTTCATTTGCAAATTATAAGAGGTGATTTTATCATCTAAAAAGCTTCCAATTGTAGTCTTTTAAGATCTTTTGATGATATTTTTGAGGTTATGTTTGGAAAATACGCTGAAAAAAGCTGTTTTAAGTGGATTTTTACAGAAATATCGCATGAAATCTTAAGAAACTCACAGAAACAGTCTAAAAATGTGAAGTGCCGGAAGTGTTGTACAGATTAAGAACATATTATCTCCCCCTTGGTTTGTGCTGCCCGAAAAAGATGAGAATTTTGTCCAGAATTCTCTCTCTCTCTGTCTTTGGCAATGAATATGGATGAATCTAATTTTCATCGCGCCTCGCGAGAATAAATATAAAAATTCTCAAGTGATTAAAGGCAATCTCAGGCGGTCAAATTGTTAATTAGTTGCCGAGACACAAGAGAGTGAGAGAGAAAATCTTATTCGGGGTTGTAATTGATTGCGTTACGGTGTTGCTGTTGATCGTATATCATTTTAATTTGTTGTTTTTCTCTTCTATCAATTCATTAATTCGTGCATTCATTAAAGGGTCTTTGAGGCGAAGAGAGGCGAAGAAATTGTGTCCAGAGAGTGAAATATATATCGACGGGTGCCTCGAAGACCATCAAAAGTCAAAATCGCCATATTTTCAGGCAAAGCGTGTTCAAAATTTTGGCATTAAAACAGCTGCGAAATTTGCCAAATTTACTTCAAAATCCTAAAAATGCCTTCAAATTGTTCATTAAAGTCAAGGGGAAAATCACTGGCGCAAGTTGAGATCATTAACTTTGTGATTATTCAATCTTTTTATCGATTATTTCTGATTTTAAGTCAAATTCTGATTATTTTTTGATTTTTTTTCTGAATATTTAATCAAAATTTGATTATTTTATACAAATTCGGATTATTTTTTAATTATTTGTGATTTTAATTCAAATTTTGATATTTTTTAAATTCTATTTGAGAAAAAAATTCTTTTTTTTAAATTATTTAATTCGGAAATTGATTCTTTTGATTTTTTTTTGTAATTTTACTTTGGAAAATAATATTTTTTTTGATATTTTATTTAGAATTTGAATATTTTTAAATTCTACTTTGGGAAATAAATATTTTTTTATTATTATTTGATTCAAAATTTGATTATTTTACAATTTTAATTTTTGGAACACAATAATTTTTTGATTATTTTATCCAAAATTTGTTTTTTTTTTTTTCAACTTTACTTTGGAAAATAATAATTTTTGGATAATTTTTTTTTAAATTTGATTATTTTTCAATTCATTTCGAGAAAATATTCATTTTTTTATGACTCAATGCAGAATTTGGTTATTTTAAATTTTTTTGTAATTTTTTTTTGGGGGAATAAAAATTTTTTCCAATGATTTTTCAATTTTATTTGAGAAAATATAATTTTTTTTTACTATTTTATTCAGAATTTGTTCATTTTGATTTTTTTTTGTTATTTTACTCGGGATAATAATTTTTTTTTTATTATTTATTCAAAATAAGATTTTTTTTCAATGTTAGTTGAGAAAATAATCTTTTTTTTTTAATTATTCAAACCATAATTTGATTATTTTTCAATTTTACTTGGGAAAATAATCAATTTTTGATTATTTACTCAATTAATTGATTATTGTTTCCTCAAAAATCGCCTTCTGATTTGCCCCTTGGTTAAAGTCAAAATATTGTTCTGTATTTTTTATTTTGTAAATGTTTTATTGGTATTTATTGAAATTTTTGACTAAAATGTGGCAAAATTAATAGAAAAGCTGAAAATATTACTTTTCAAAGTCGATTTTTAATGGTTTTTGAGTCGATTTTATACAAAAAATCAACTTTTCATGCTTCAATTGAACTTTTTCTTAATGTTTTCAAGTGAAAAAAATTTAAAAGATATGAAAAATATTCATTTAAAGTCTAAAAAACATTTTAGAATAATTCTGAAAATCTACAAATATTTTCTAAAAAGACTTTTTAATGCATTTGACTGCAATTTTTGAGACATTTTTCTTGAGGGAAAATTCTTCAGCGTAAACAATGAATATTCGGACTTTTCATTCACAAAACATGAATTTTTTTCTATTTGTGCTTTTTTAGATAAATAAGATTTTTTACAATTGTCTCAATTTTTTTGTATTACTTCACTTGAAAACTTTGAAGAAGAGTTCAAGAAAAGTATGAAAAGTTAATTTTTTGGGAACTTTTTTGGACAAAATTGTCTCGGAAACTATTAAAAATCATCTTTGAAAAGTAATATTTTCAAAATTTCTATTAATTTTGCTATATTTTGGTATAAAATTCCAATAAATACCAAGAAAAATCAATAAGAAACATTCACAAAATAATTTTTATAGGGCAATAATTAACATTTTCAATTCGACGGGTGCCTTGAAAACTATGAAAAGCCAAAAACGCAATTTTTCAGCAGAGCGATTTTAAGATTTTCGCTTCAATTTATCTTAAAAACGCCTTCAAATCGTCCGTTAAAGTGTAAATATTGCTCTGAATTTTTTATTTTGTAAATATTTTAGTTTATTTTATCAGTATTTATTGGAATTTTTGATTAAAATATGGCAAAATTAATGGAAAACCTGAAAATTTTGACTTTCCAAAGTCGATTTTATCGAAACAAGTGCTAAAAATCAATTTTTCATACTTCAATTAAAATTTTCTTTAAAGTTTTTCAAGTGAAAAAATTTAAAAGATATGAAAAATATTCATTTCAAGTCTTGAAAAAACATTTTAGAATAATTCTGAACATTTCAAATTATTTTCTGAATGCGTTTCAGTGCAATTTTTAAGGCATTTTTCTTGGCGTAAAATAATTAATATTCGACTCTTTTTTCCCATTTGTGCTTTTGAGATAAATAAGATTTTTTGCTGCTGTCTAATAAGATAGAAATCTCAAGATTCTTGTATAGAAAGATCAAATAAAAAGCTTTTCAAGAATAAGATCGACGTTTCACAGTTTTCCATTCACCCGTCGATATTTGCTTTCCCCAAAAAACTCACTTTCATCGCCCACAATTGGTGGTCACTTTTGAGAGCATTAATTGTAATTATTTCAACCTTTGCATTGCCGGCCATTTGTTCCCATCGCGAGCGCCGCCCAAGTTGATTTATTGGCGACTCTGTCGCAATTTCAACTATGCCAGCTTTGTGGTTTTCTTACAGCCTGCGCAAAATTCCTCTTCGGGTCTCTTCTGTGGGGCTTTCTTGCCCATCGCAAATTTTCCCCGAGAGTGTGACGAAAGATTTCTCTTGTAAATTCAATTTCATGCACGAAAATTCATCTTCTAAGGCACTTTGCTCGCCTTCTTGCCCCTCATTTGCATGTTTCTTGCCTTCCTTTTTTTCTTTTGCAATGGAGACAATCATTCACGCTGTCAGAACCTCATGCCAAGGGGGAGATAATTTGCCATTTTTTTGTGATTTGTCTCTTCAACATAAGAAAAATGTGGATTAAATCAAGATCTAACATGAAGAAAATACGTTTAAATAGGAAAAAAACACAATTATTTTCATAATTTCACGGAAATTAATTTGATTTGACAAGAAGAACTGTTTTCTAGGTTATATTGATTAAATTTAAATGGATTTCTTGGGGAAAAATGTGAAAAACATGACAATTCTTAAGTTTACACTTCGATTATCTCCACTTTTTAAGCAAATAAAACATTTCACAGTTAAAAAATAGACTTAAATTCAAACATAACTTCAAAAATGTAGACTTTTTGACACATTTTATCGATATTTTTGAATGTTCAAGGACTTTATAATCCATTTTTTGAGGTTATGTTTGACAAATTGCTTGATTTTGTGAAATATTTCAATGTTTCGACAGAAATGTGCATTTATAGTGCGTAGAAGTTGTTTTTCTACAAGTTAATCTGTTAAAAACACCAGAAATTGAACTGAGATCAAACATAACCTCAAAAATGTAGATTTTTGGATCATTTTTAAGTCAAATTTACTCAATTTTATTGATCGAATGACACATTTTAACGATATTTTTGAATGTTCAAGGATTTTATCATTCATTTTTTGAGGTTATGTTTAAAAAACTGCTGGATTTGGAGATATTTTTCAATGTTTTGATAGAAATTGACATTTCTAGTGTATCGAAGTTATTATTCTAGACGTTTAGCTGGGAAAAAACACCAGAAATTGAACTGATATTAAACATAACCTCAAATATGTAGATTTTTGCCTCATTCTTAAGTCATATCGAGATAATATCGCTCAATTTTATTGATCGAATGACGCATTTTATCGATATTTTCGAATATTCAAGGATTTTATCATTCATTTTTTGAGGTTATGTTTGACAAATTGCTCTATTTTGAAAAATATTTCAATGTTTCGACAGAAATATGCATTTCTAGTGCGTTAAAGTTGTTATTCCCGAAGTTTAAACACCAGAAATTGTACTGAGATCAAACATAACCTCAAAAATATAGATTTTTATGTCATTTTTAAGTCATATCGAGATATAATCGCTAAATTTTACTGATTACTGACAGAATGACACATTTTATTGGTATTTTTGAATATTCAAAGGATTTTATAATTCGTTTTTTGAGGTTATGGTCGAAAAATTGCTTAATTTTGAAAAAATTGAGTTCTTTTGACTGAAATCGGTATTTTTAGTGCGTCAAAGTTGTTATTCAAGAAGTTTAAACACTCGATTTTATACTGAGATCAAACATAACCTCAAATTATTAGATATTTACAGATTTTTCTACTATTTGGCGGATTATTTCCCCCATTTTTGCTCTGGCTCTTTGGCTTCTCTGAAGCCCAAATCAAATGGTGAATTGCAGAGCCCTTTTTTGGGGAAGTCCAACAAGTGGAAGAATTCTCAAGGAAGAGCGCGATCGGAGAGAAATGGAAGAAAACGCGTGGAACTAATTCTCTTGGAGGGCAAATTGATTGATCGTTGGCCACTTTTATTAGTGATTTGGTGGAATTCCATCTCCACAGCGGGATTTGGTGCCTTTTTCTCTCCTCCAAAATTCATTCACTATGAAGTCGCTTGATTAATTTCCACATTTATTTATGACACGAGAGAGAGAGAGAGAGGGGAAGATCTTATCGACACTGAGTGATGTTAAATGCGCCTGATTGTTTGGTTAAACACGAAGACATTGCAGGCAACTTCTTCATCTTTTCTCTCTCCTTCGCGTCTCTCGACGTCTTCTGCCACGGCCGTTTTTTCTTGAAATGCTCACACAGGTCGTCAAATGAGAAATCATCTGACAAGCTGATAATCTATCTGGCACAGGGTGAAGACAAAGTGATGTCTTTAAGATGGATCATAAAATAACTCACATTTCTTAGCAAAATTGAGCGTTTTTGATCAGAAAAACTACTAAAAATTGCTAATTTTACTACAATTTTGCCTTAAACAGATTTTTAACAGATTCATAACCTCACTTTTTATTAGTAAATTGTGTTCAGCCTATAAAATGCATTTCAAACTGATAATTCGTCAATATTTCCTTGTTGAAGATTTAATTTTAATTGAAAAATAATGATTCTTTTGATTATTTCTAGGTTATGTGATTAATTAAAGACAAATTTGTCACTAAATAACCTCAAAAATCATTCATTCTTCCGCCTAAGTTGATATAATTTGTGTTTATTAGCGTAAAAAGAATTAAATCTGATGAAGATCACAAGTTTTCAATGCAAAACTGTGTTAATAACGCTTAAGATTGATACATAACCTCAAAAATAGTACTTCAGGATACAAAATTCTCTATTTTAAGAGGTTTTTCATTGATTTTCTACTCTAAAATTGATTATAATTCCCCAAGTTTGCCTTTAAAACGTTCCAAATAAGATTCTTTCAAGGATTCTTTTGGATATTTGAAGGTAATTTTGAGGTTATGTTCCATAAGATTGATTTAAAATTGAATCACATCAAAATATCTGATGGAAACTTCAAAAATTCATTAAAAACTGCTTCTCTGTACGTTTTTCAAAGGGTCATAAAAGTAAATTTGAGTATTTTTTAAATCAAGAACTCCTAAATTTGAGGTTATGACACTTTAGACAGTTGGAAAAATCTAAAAAAGTGCTGAAAAAGGAGAAGAAAATAGGAAAAAACGCTTGTTTTAATTGACTGTAATTCTCCCACGGAAATTGTTGAAGTGTGAAGAAGTAATGTACATAGTTTAGTCATATTTTCTCCCCCTTGGGATTGATAAGAAGTAATTGACACTTCTTAACGTCTTTAAAGGCATTTTCCATCGCTTTTTTGACCCTTTCAATTGTTTCTTGCATTCAATTTTAATTTTTATCACAATTTAATCTAAGTTTTGCCTTCAGAAAATGCTTTGAACATTTCTAACCAAATTGTGAGGTTATGAATTTGACTTAAAACATCATTTTTGGACTCATTTTAATCCTTCCAATGCTGAAAATGAGTAAATACAGTGAATTTCTAAATTTCTCGAGATAATAAGATAGAATTTGTCTCAAATAAACATTCTTCTAGACTGAAATGAGATTTTTTGAGGTTATGTTTGATTTTTAAGCTTTTTCTCAATCAAAATGAAGTTTTTTCGATCAAAACTGCTCAAATATGCCAAGAAAAAGTGAAATAATCTCAGTTTAAATACAAATTTGATGATTTTGAGGGTTATTTAATCACCAAAATCTGTTTTAAATCATCAAATTTCAATTTTTGACACATTTTTCTAGGTTATGTGACTGATTTAAAACTTAATAACATCTTAAAGTAGCAATTCTAGCGTCTGAACTGAAAATATTCTCATGATTATTATGAAAATTGTGATTTTTTTTTCTAAAACAATACTAAAAGTGCTTTAAAGTGAAACATAACCTCATTTTTTTCTAAATAAACTCTTGTGGTTTTGAGTTAGAAATAAAATAGAAAAATAATGAAAAGAATTCTGATTCTGATTCTGAAAGAAAATTACAAAATGTTGTGTGAAAACGTGAATTTTACAGTTGTCAGTTAGATTTCGGTCAGTTTTTGGTTAGATTTCAGTCAGATTCCATTTTTAACCTGATTTTAGTCTTGTTATAAGCAATCCATCGAATCTAAAGTGTTGAGAAGTGTTAAGAAAGTGAAATATTCTCAGTTTAAATACAAATTTGATGATTTTGAGGGTTATTTAATCACCAAAATCTGTTTTTAATCAATAACATAACCTAAAAAAGCAATAAAATTGATTTTTCCAGGGAAAATCATTAAGAAATGCCTCAATTTCTGGCAAAAAAAGCATTTTTTGATTCTTAACACTTCCACAAAACCTGTACACCACTTCCGATCATAATATCTCTCCCTTGTTGTGGCCCAAAACGCATGAAATAAACTCCTCACCCTGTGCCGAAAAGGCACTTGTCTTTTTCGGCGTTGATGCGCGCGTGGAAAAAAGGCAAACAAGAGAAGCGACTCGAGTACATGTTGAGCTATTTGTTGTCTGGCTTTGAATAATTGAAATACTGCGAGACGTTTTGGAGATTAAAATGAGTTATTAGTCCTCGGCGTCTTTTTTTCTCTCCTCGCCTGGAAATTCGCCTAATTCATTTGGCGCGGTGGTGGGCAAATGAGGATGGCTCAAGTGAATGGACTGATTGATGTATTGGCATCCAGAGTGCTTCGGATGACTTGGAGCTTTTTTTTTGCCAAAGATAAAAACGTGTTCGCAAAAGTAATTTATGTTTTCAGTCTTTCGCCTCCTTTTTCCCTCCTGCGCCGGTCTTCCTGTCGAATGCATGCGATTTGTGACAAGGGAAGGATAATACAGTCCAGAAGTGGTGTACAGTTTTTTCGGAAGTGTTTATCGTGTGTTGGGAAGTGGAAGTGTTGTAAAATATGAGAAATTCATCCCATTTTTCATGATTTTCAGTCTGTTTAATGACAAAAAACACACGAAAATATCTTTTAAACACAAGAATCTTTAATTTCTCAGCACAAAATGTATTATGAAAAACACTCAAACAATCTATTTTCTTCAGTTTTTCTCTGGAATAAAGCCTGATTGCTGAGTGTTGAAATTCGTCAGAATCAGAATCAGTGGAAATTGACTGATTTTGAGAAATTTGCGAGTTTTGGAGTAAAAATCAGTCAGAAAACGAGTCAAAATTGACTCAAAATCAATCAACACGATTGCTCAATGTCTCAATTTTAAGATTTCAATGCAATTAGAGTATCAAATGGCCATCGATGGCCATTTGAAATGGATAATAGAATAATTATTTTAATTGTTCTTAATATTATATTGATAATTTTCACTTATTATAGAGGCTCAGAGACGGAGAATGTAAAAATTTAGTGGCTATTCAGATAGAAAATAATGATTTTATTTTATAAATGTTCTTATTCGTCATTTTCGCCACGCATTTATTGCATTTTAACTATTTTTCCTCCGAAAAAGAGAACGAAAATAGAGTTTAATAATGCCAAATCTAACTCTACAACCCGCGAATTTCTTGATTTGCCTTTCATTTGAACACTTTTGGTGTGAAATGATTTCTTTCCATCCTGCGTTCGACAAAGTATAAATTTCTCAACACCACGGTGGGCACCAATCTTTAAAATGAGAAGGGAATTCCTTTTAGTTCAGTGACAGAGCAAACAGCACGCGAAACTCCTCCACAATGACCAGCCAATAATTATACACCTTGAATAATGAGAATGAATGGTTACTTATTTGCCCCTTCAGCACTTCTCCAATGTCTTGAGTGTCTCTTCTACCTGTGGGAGAGATGGAATATTGTCCTGTTAGCGTATCTGGCGAGAAGGATTCAAAAAATCCTTCTCCTGGCCCGCAGAACGCTAGGAAACTTCCACTCTGGATTTCCTCGGTAGAATTGGCGCGAACCACGGCGTCTTCAGCTCCTCGTCACTCACTAAAGACACACTTCAGCTCCCCTTAAACTCCTTAAATGTATTTCTCACTCAATCTTAGCACTACTCCTTCACAGCCTCTTCCTCACTTAAAGTCTACACTTATGCCTTTAACTTAACTCAACTTACGCGAAAACTTCACAAGACGAACAAAGACTAGAAAAATTGCACGGTACACGAAATTGGCCTCTTCAGCTGCCCAAAGATTATTGCACAAGTGCAGATGCACTGAAGATGGCCCACTGACGAGAGCTGGTGACCTTGATCTTGAACTTGGGAGTCATCAGCTGTTCAGGCCCAACACTTTCCCAAATCCGCATTGCGCCAAAATTAATTGCATGTGATTTATTATGTCATGCATAATCCTTGCCATAAACATTTTGAGTTTTGAAGGATTTTTTTTCTTCTTAATTGGTTGGAATTTTTCAAATTCTTCGTCCTTTGCTTAGTGCTTAAGTCTCATGAATCAATGAACTGAACATGTGGACAGATAAGACAAATCCAAGTGTAATCAGAAGATGAACAATTGGTTGGACAAAAAAATTGATGGAGAAATTTTTGCAAAGGGGAAGAAGTTGATCTCCATCTCGTGGGGCAACTCAAGATCGCCCGAAGAAGTCAGATTCTGCTCCTGGGACTTCTCGTATAACCGCAAAAGAACATCTGTACGTTAATAATGCACATTATTCACATATTTGTCGCCCGAAGATTCATTTTTAGCCTTCTTAAGGCGCTGAAGACACTCCATGATGATTCTTTGGGGGTAAACGTTAAGTTTGAGGAGCATTTTTATCATTTTCTGCCTCAAACACCTCAACTTGGCCCAAATCAAAGCAAGAAAAAGACTTTTCTGCTTGCGTTCCGGAAGCCTTTTTCCCTCCCGAAATATTCCAAAGACTGATTTTGACTCAAGACTCACGAAACTTTCAAAATTGTGATCATGTTAACAAGTTAAAAATCGATGAAGTTCTGTTGATTCTGATTTTGACCATTTTCAAGACTCAGTCCTCTGATTCTTATTTCTAATAGGATTAATGGCAATTTCTATCTATTGATGAGTGGACTTAATTCTACAGAGACTTTGATTCTTGGCTTTTCCCGGGTTTTCCCGGACCAGAAAGTCAATATTTTAATATCAATTTCAACTCTTTGCTGCCATTTATTGCATTCAAAAGACATCTGATATAAAGAATAAGAATATTTATTACAATCGAGCGTTTTTTTCAATTTCATACTGCGAAGTCTTTGAGTTGCGGCTGCCGCCGTCGGTCAAAACAGCCTCAGCGGGAAAAGAAAACGGCAGAAAAGTCGTGCATAATTGGCTGAATATGTTCCACAATACTTAACAAAAATTCATACTGACTTAAAAACTGTTTTGTATATGAGAAACAAGACGAAAAACCATAATGGATCTCAAGGAGTTTGTTTTCTAATGGAGTTTGAGGTTTAATTACAAAAATATCTGTGAAAAACAGCATTTTTGCCCAGGAAAACCAATGAAAACCACGCGTTTTATCATATTAATCAAGAGCACTTCTCTCAGGAACAGAAACAAGCAATTTATGTCCTTTCCTTCGAGTAGAAATCCTTTAGAAAGGGTTGTAAATATTCTCTAGTTGTTCTTATTTGACAAAAAATAGGGTAAAATTTCCAAAATTTGACTTGAACGACCGTTACAAACAATACTCTGGAAGTTCCAAATACTCTAGAAGATTGACTATATATAACCAACACCTCCTGCTGCGCCATCTCGCGGTGTTTCCTGTTCCTACAGGCAAAAACACTCCATCGCTTCGCGATCACAAAACGACTGACTGATTCACACTCTTCTCCGCGTCATTCTCAATGCTGCGCCTCTACCGTCGAATAATGCTTACAGCGAGAGTCTCGTCAGAAGGAGAAGGCCGCCAAGATAGTGGCATTTCCGCCACAAATTCTCCAGGAATACCCCAATTGGGCAGGAATTTGACTTACAATCTCTACGATATCTTATCAATTTCCATGCAAAATAAGCTTCTTGCAAGATTCTCAACACTTTAAAACAGATTTTCCTCCTCATAATCCCTGAGGGAGTTTGTGAGAATACGTTCTTTTCTGATTTTTCCCCCATAAATGGAAGAAAACAAGTGTTGGAAGTGTTTGGAAGTGGTGTACAGATTTCTGGGCAAATTATCCCGCCCTTGGTTTGTGGATGTTGAGACGGGCGGAGAAGACTCGCGCCGATCAGTCTGCCAAGACGCAGTGAGAGGAAAAGGGGTGGGTTTTTGGGGGATGGTCCAGAAACACAGCAATTAACGAGTAATTGTCTGCAGTTCGGCATCTCAATCCCAAAGAAGTGTGGATGACTTTTTGCAGTTTTGGAAAAGGGATAATAACTTTTGCCACAAGGCAAAATCAAGAAGTTGTCGAATTTCAGCCGCACAGCGTCGAAATAAATAGAAACAAACTGAATTCAAGACATAAATTAAAGGATTTTTAAAAATTTTGACATCAAGAAGCAATAAGAAAAGATATTAAGAATAATGAAGGAAAATCCTTTTTTTATAAAATAAAAAGGGGGAGATATTTGACTATAAATGGTGCGCAGCTTAGCTAAATTCCCCCCAAGAAATGAAAGTGTTTCAAAATATGTACAATATTCCGTTCTAGAAAGCTTATTTCTCAATAAAATATTGCATGTTTTTTACTTTGAAAGAATGAATCTTAAAGTTTTTCTAGATTATGTGCCATAATTTGTGCCATAAAACTGTGTTTCTAAGCTTTCTAATTTATTTGTGGTTTATTATTATTGCTAATTTCGTGTTCATTACGGAATTTGTATGGATTATTGTAGTTTTAAAGATTTCTAAGGTTTTATTTAAGGTTTTTTTTGTGAAATATCTTTCAATTTTACAGAAAAATTCTCTTTAAAAAGTATTCATAAAATAGTCCTTTCAAGTAACACTGATTATTCATCATTCTTGATGTCATTTATCTTGGACACCTTGTGAGCCTATAGAAAAAAAGCTATTGTAAAATTTTTAGCAGAGACACAATGTCATAATCAAGGAGGAGATATATATGGTCGAAAGTGGTTAACAGCTCAAGGGAGGTTATGCTGAGTGTCTATATTACTGAAAAAATTATCCCAATTAATAATAAAAATCTTTTTTTCTAGGTTATGTAAAGAAAAACGGTCAGTTTTAGTGAATAATTCGCATTCTAACACATCAATTCTTATGCTTATGTCAGAGAAATTGTCAGTCATTAACAGAATTAGGCATTTGCAAGCAATAAACATTTCTATTCTGACTGAAAATTGTATTGACCTCGAACATAACCTCAAAAGTGTCATTTGAACTTGGAAAATGTCCATTTAGAAAGTCTTCTGAACGATTTTGAGTCTGAATCAGCAATTTTACTATAATTGGCAAATCATATAGGCTGTTTTTGTGAAATAAAAAGCTTCCCAACTGAGTTTTTGAAGACTTTCTAGTAATATTTTTGAGGTTATGATAAGAAAACATGCCCAAAAGAGCGTATTTAAATGAATTCTAGTAGAAATATCGGATAGAAACTTAAGACATTCAGTCTAAAAACATCAAGTTCTCGAAATGTCAGGTAATTGACACTTCTAGACTTGACTGAAGGCATATTATCTCCCCCTTGGTCATAATCTCAATTTCTAAACTGATTCTCATTCGATGCGTTTTCCACGAAGTTTGCTGTCTTTTCCAACCCATGCAGATTCCCGAATGGACTCTGGAATGAGCCACAATTTTCTCTCAGTGTCCTGATTGTTGTGCCTCTGTTGAGTGGCACAACATAACACTTTGCGACTGATAATAATGGTGGAATGACTCGGAAATCCGCCACAGGAAATTTATTTCTATAGCTTTAATCGGTGAATTACGTAATTGGGATTACTTGAGGATGAATTAGACAGAGACAGAGAGAGACAGGGAAGAGTTGGGGAGGGGGTGAAACTAAAATACAACCGACTTTCGCAATCCACCCAGGATTAGTCCGAATGAGAGTGAGACTTTCGACATGAGGCGAAAGCGTCAAGGGTTACTCAAGTGGGGAGAAAAGTGGTTTTCATTCCTCAAAATTCCAAAGAATATTCCACAATTCATTCCAAATTCATTCTTCAAAAATATTCTTTTAAATTATGTCTTCGAAATCGTCTAGTTTATGTAGAAAATTTATGTAGAAATTCCTGGAATATTTTTCCACAGAAGAGAAAATTTAGCAGAAGATCGCAAAATGTCGCGGGTTCGATTCTCCTTCAGTTCTGCTTTTTTTTCACTACAATTTTCTTTCAATTAAACACTTTTTATCAGCACTTTTCGCTAAATTTTCACCGAAAACTCTTTATAACACTCAATAAACTGATTCTCTTCAAGAATAATCTCTAAGAAATGACTCAGAATTGCCTTTCTTTCTCTCTAAGTTTCTCCTTAACATTCTTTTTTACACATTTTAACGTCAATTTCGGTTGAAAACTTCTCCTAAAAACTCTTTTTAAAGTGTAAAATATAATTTTCCATCTTGTTTTCCGCAAAAGTTGCTTGGAAAGCTGCTAAAATTGCATTTTCGTGTCTTTTTCTTTCACACATTTGCATTCATGAGTTCAATTCCAGCTCGTGGCAAATTTTTTTTCACTGATTTTCTTGTTTTGTGACTTTTTTCATACAATTATTTAATTAATGGGTTGAAAGAAAATCTTATTTGTGCTGAAGATTCGTTAATATGAGCGAATAATGAATATATTCTTTATTCTATAATTCTTTTTTCAATTTTCGTGTATTTTTCTTTAATTTTTTAGCTTTTTATCAGGATTTTTTCCATCAAATAGTCAAATAATCAATTATTTGAGTAAAATAATTTTAAAAAATGATTATTTTCAATTATTTTAAAATTGAAAAAAATCTTATTCTTAATAAATAATCAAAAAAATTATTATTTTCCGAGTAAAATCACAAAAAAACCAAAATATTATCAAATTTTGAATAAAATAAAGTCAAAAAATTAATATTTTCTCAAATAAAATTGAAAAAAAAAGATTATTTCCCAAAAACACAATTGCAAAAAATCATAATAACCAAATTCTGAATTGAATAATTAAAAAAACTGAATATTTTTTCAAATTGAAAAATAATTTATATTAAAAAAAATATCAAAACATTATTTTTTTACAAAGTTGAATTGAAAAAAAGCAAACTTTGAATAAATTATCAAAAAAAGGAATGTTTTCCAAATTAAAATTGCAAAATAATCAAATATTGAATAAAATAATATCAAAGTGAAATTGAAAAAAATCAAATTCTAAAAAAGAATATAAAAAATTGATTTTTTTCTCAAGTAAAATTGAAAAGTAATCAAAATTTGAATTAAAATTACAAAAAAATTTAAAGTTATCAAATTTTGAACAAAACAATTCAAAAAAATTGAAATATATTCAAAAAATAATCAAATATTTAGAAAAAAATCAAAAAATAATCTTAATTTTGTACGAAATATGCAGAATTTTAGTGACTTTGATTCTAAATGTTGTAAAAATGCTATAAAAACTTTTAAAGTCATTAGAAAAAGTCATAGAGAGTGTGAAAATGGAAGGAAAATGGCGTGAAAATGCGAGATTTTAGTAGAAAATTTCATATTCCGATTGGAAAACGGAATATTTACAATAAATTCCGCGTATTCTTTGGGCTTTTGGATGTTTAATTCTATCAAGAATTTTATCCATTCCTGTCATTCCCATCCATTCTTTCCATTCCTTGATATTCCAGCTGAAGTGTGGTTCATCCATTCTTCACCTTGATCAACCCTCGGTCAGGCCACAATTGCCAGGCACTTTTAGAGACTATAATTGGTGTGCTTGAGTGAGTTGGGAGTCCTTTTTGCAGGAGACAGCGCACAATTTTCTCACACCTGTCACGATAAACAGGAAAATTGTTGTGAATTGATTGAGGCGCCACCCCTGCACAGGGGGGGTTGCAAGGGTGGTGGGGGTGTGAATACCTGTGAGATTAAGGCGCCGTCTCTAAATTGATTTCCATTCACTGGGAAATCACTCAGTCGCGTGCAGAGGGAAAATCATATCAAAAGAGCTCGAAATGGATTGTGGATACTGAAGTGCCACCCCTTTTTCATTTGCCACCACAATTCAATTTTCCCACCCAAATCACAGGAATTTAAATAGTCACTTTTCGGTTTTGAGATAGTTTGGGGAAATAGATATGCGATGGCTAAATTAATTTTCCCCACACTCAATTCCGAATTAACAAGTCGTTGCAACATTACATTCGTATTTGTATTTTATAAGAAAGTGGAGAACTTATTTCTGCGTCAGCTTTAGCGTTTCAAATGTTGACGTTTGATGTCAATTCTTCTATTTTGTCTTGTGAAAATAAGTAAAACCGGAGAAGTCAAGTGAAAATCGAAGAAATTGACAGAAGTGACGTTTTCAGACAGATAAGCATAGGTTTTAGAACAGGGACATCAAAAACTGTATGAATTTTTGACAGATTAACGCCTCGTTGCAACGTTGCAACAATTTTTTTTTGATAATTTCATTCACAATTTGAATATTTTATAATTTTTCTAGGGAAAAAATCATTATTTTCATTAAAAATCTGATTATTTTTAAATTTCATTTGAAAAAAAAATTATTTTTATATTTTTTTCAATCAAAATTTGTTATTTTTAATATTTTTTGGAAAAAAACTTTTTTTTTATTATGTTATTCAAAATTTGATTATTTTACTTGGGAAAATAATAATTTGTTTGTTTCTTTTTATTCAGAATTTGATTATTTTTCAATTTTTTTTTTTGAGAAAATAATCCTTTTTGGCTTTTTTCTTCCAATTTTGATTAGGGGTAAATGGGGCAGCTTCAGATTGGGGCAGCTTCAGATTTCTTAATTTTCTCAGAGATTTTTGCATGAATAAATTCCTGGTCTTCACACAATGTTTGTAGTCCTTAAGGACTACAATTGACGAAAATTTGCACAGGATCGCCTTGACTGTTTAGATAAAATAAGTGAAAATTGAAAATCACTCACAAACTAGAATTTTGCTGCCGAATTGATTGCGTGTTTTCTCCATTAAAAAAGCCACAATTCGCGTGAAACACAATCAAAGGTTATTGAGAGTTAAGTAGAGATTCTAAATATGCCCGAACTTTTCCTCCTTGGCACGGCCTTTTCAGTGGGTGGTGGAAAATGCACAAACACTGCACACGGGGCAGTTTCGGATCGCCACGGACTGACAACAGCGCGCTCTGACAGAATGACGCAACATCACGGTCGAAATTTTCTTGTGGCAAATATTGAAGATTTTTCACAAAGTGCCGTTCTGTGCTGCATTGCTTCATCACGTTAAACGACTTCTTAGTGGAAAAGTGAGAAAATACACGCGAAAATCACTGATTTGCACTGATTTGATTTGTGGTGGCACTGAAGTTGCCACCACTCACGCATGGTGGCGTTGCGATACAGGAAAAATGACGGGCAACTTGCTTTTCGCTCAGACATTTTGACAGTGCGTGCAAGGGTCCAGAAAAGTCGCGAAAATAGTAATTTAAAGGCGATTTTTAGGGAATTAAACAGTGTCAGTGCGTAGAAGAGATTTCAAAGTGATCATTTGTCCGCGATTTTACAATTCCACAATGGAATTTAAGGTAAATATAAGTGAAAATCTGAAGCTGCCCCAGAGCAATCCGAAACATCCCCGTGCGGGGCAGTTTCAGATTATTTACAATATTATTTTCATTCTCCTTTAGAGGAAAAAGGATCAGTTTTAATGCCCAATGAAAGGCATTTTCTGAAGCTCAATAGACGAGAGTTTATTTGAGCGTTGTGACAATTGCAATATATTCAGCCGATTTTTCAAGAAAAAATCCTAAAGTTGGAACAGCATTTTGAATCTGAAGCTGCCCCACTTACCCCTATACTTGTGAAAATATTAATTTTTTCAAATTATTTTATTCAGTTTTTGCTCATTTTGATTTTTTGTAATTTGATTTGGGAAAATAATAATTTTTTTCAATTATTTTTCAATTTTTTTTGATAAAATATTAATTTCTTGACTTTTTAATTCAGAAATTGTTTATTTTGTTGTTTTTCTGTGATTTTACTCGGGAAAAAAATCTTTTTTTGATTATTTTTCAATTTTATTTGGAAAATAAACTTTATTTTTATTATTTTTTCATTATTTGATTATTTTTTTAATTTTTCTATGGGAAATCAATCTTTTCTCGATTATTTTTCAAAATATACTTGTGAAAATATTAATTTTTTCAAATTATTTTATTCCGTATTTGATTATTTAGATTTTTTGTAATTTGATTTGGGAAAATAAAATTTTTTTTCAATTATTTTTCAATTTTATTTGAGAAAATATTAATTTCTTGACTTTTTAATTCAGAAATTGTTTATTTTGTTGTTTTTTTCTGTGATTTTACTCAGAAAAAAATCTTTTTTTGATTATTTATTCAAAATTAGATTTTTTTTACTCAAATATTTGATTATTTGACAAGATAACATTAGAAGTTTCCTCGAAAAACCGCAAATAAAAGTTATGAAAAGCGTAAAGTTGCATCGCTGATTCATAACTTTTACGAATTGCAATAGAAAATCTGTAATGTTGCAACGACTCTTTATTTCCATGTGCGCTTAAGGATTTAAATTGCGTGAACTTTGCAACCGCATTAATCGTCCTTCGATGCCTTTTATTTGCTGATTACGACGCAATATCGAAAATCCCCAGAGATATTCAAACAATATCGCGAAATGCATTTCGCACAGTTGAATTGTGGGTGAATTCCAAAGCGGGGAAAATTCAACTGTTGTCTGCATTAGCAATTTCCCAGTGTGTGAGAGATAAACAGTGATATATAGGTGGAAGAGCTTTTCGATATAAATAACCCCAAAATTGCACATTGTTCGCCTATTTGCTGAGATATAACTAAAATATTAATTTACGCCATCGCAGAGTGAGAGAGAAAGAGAGAGAAAAAGTCTGGCGAAGCTGGAAAATGTGCACGGAAAATTAATCTCACCTTATCTCTGCACCTTAATGGATTTTCTTTTTTTTCGTCTTCTTCCTCTTGTGGACGAAATTGAATTTTTCCCATCAGGCCACAAAACACACCACAAAAGACGCGCACGCGGTGGTGAAAAAGGGGTTGAGAATATACATATATATTCTATGTCAAAGGGGTTGAGGAAGAAGGTTTGGAATGTGTGTGATTTTCTTCTCTGTGTGCAGAATTGTTCCATGAGCAGCGAAGAGAATCATTTGATGATAATTCAGTTAATTCCACAAATTTATTGCCAATGTCTTGTCAATGCTGGAGAAATGCGCCCAATTTTCCCAGGGTGAAATATTTCAGCTTGCGCATTTCCCAGGGGGACAATCAATCGCAAGTTGAGACCTTTCAATCTCTTTCTTTTGATTTGTTTGTGATTTTAATGCAAATTTTGATTATTTTTTGATTAATTTCCGAATATTTGATAAGAAAATTAATTATTTCATTCAAAATTCTGATTATTTTTTGATTTATTTGTGATTTTAATGCAAATTTTGATTATTTTTTGATTAATTTCCGAATATTTGATAAGAAAATTAATTATTTCATTCAAAATTCTGATTATTTTTTGATTTATTTGTGATTTTAATGCAAATTTTGATTATTTTTTGATTAATTTCCGAATATTTGATAAGAAAATTAATTATTTCATTCAAAATTCTGATTATTTTTTGATTTATTTGTGATTTTAATGCAAATTTTGATTATTTTTTGATTAATTTCCGAATATTTGATAAGAAAATTAATTATTTCATTCAAAATTCTGATTATTTTTTGATTTATTTGTGATTTTAATTCAAATTCTGATTATTTTCTGAATATTTTTCAATTTTATTTTGGGAAAAGAATAATTTTCTGATTATTTAATTCAGAATTTGAATAATTTTTCAATTTTATTTGGGAAAAGAATATATTTTTTGAATATTTTTCAATTTAACTTGCGAAAAGAATAATTTTTTGATTATTTAATTCAGAATTTGATTAATTTTTTTTAGGAAAATAATTTTTTTTTATTATTTCGCAATTTAATTTGGGAAAATAATTTTTATCTTATTATTTTATTGATAATTTGATTATTTTTCAATTGTTTTTTTGATAATTTTAATCAAAATTTAATTATTTTTCAATTTTACTTGGGAAAATAATCTCTTTTTTTGTTATTTCACTCAAATAATAGTTTTTTTTTCAATTTAACTTAGAAAAATAATCTTTATTTATTATTTTTTAATTCAGAATTTGATTATTGAGATATTTTTTGTAATTCTGTTTTGGAAAATAATTTTTTTTATTTTTTATTGAAAATTAGATTATTTTTCAATGCAACTTGGAAAATTAATCTTTTTTAGATTTGTTTTCATTCAAAATTTGATTATTTTTCAATTTTATTTGGGAAAATAATCTTTTTTTTTAATTATTTTATTCAAAATTTGATTATTTTTCAATTTTACTTGGGAAAACAATCTTTTTATTGATAATATTATTCCAAATTTTAGTATTTTTTAATTTCACTTGGGAAAATAGTCTTTTTTTTAAATTATTGAATTGAAAATTTGATTATTTTTCAATTTTACTTAGGAAAATAATATTTATTTTTATATTCTCTATATAATTTGATTATTTTTTTCAATTTTATTTGGGAAGATAATCTTTGTTTATTATTTTTTAACTCAGAATATGAAAATTGAGATTTTTTTTGTAATTCTATTTGGGAAAATAATTTTTTGTGTTTATTTTATTCAAAATTTAATTATTTTTCAATTTTACTTGAGGAAAAAAATATTTTTCCGATTATCTTATCGAAAATTTGATTTTTTTCAATTTTACTTGGAAAATAATCTTTTTATTAATTATTTTATTAAAAATTTGATTATTTCTTATTTTACTTGGGAAAAAACCTTTTTTTGATTATTTAATTCAGAATTTGTTTGTTTTGCAATTCAATTTTGGAAAATATTTTTTATTTTATTATTTTATCGATAATTTGATTATTTTTCAATTTTCTTTGTGAAATTAATTTTTTTTTTGATAATTTTAATCAAAGGTTGATTAAGATTCAATTTAACTTGGGAAAATAATCTTTTTTTTTATTATTTAACTTAAATAATTGTTTTTTTTTCAATTTAACTTAGGAAAATAATCTTTGTTTATTATTATTAATTTCAGAATTTCATTCTTGAGATGTTTTGTAATTCTAATTGGGTAAATAATAATTTTTTAATTATCTTTCTCAAAATTTGATTATTTTTCAATTTTACTCGGGAAAATAATTATTGTTTGATTAATTTTAAATTCTACTTGGAAAAATCATAAATTTTGATTATTTTATTCAAAAAATTCACAATTTTTTAATTTTTCTTGAGAAAATAATTTTTTTTTATTATTTAACACAAATAATTGATTATTTTTCAATTATACTTTTGGAAAAAATCATTTTTTTTATTATTTTATTAAACATTTGATTATTTTTCAATTTTATTTTGGAAAATTATAATTTTTTTGATTATTTCATTCAAAATTTGATTATTTTTTCAATTCTTCTTGCGAAAATAATCTTTTTTTTTTATTATTTAACTCAAATAATTGATTATTTAACAATTTTACTTTAGGAAATAATTTTTTTTTAAATTGTTTGATTCAAAATTTAATTATTTTTAATTATATTTGGGAAAAAAATAATTTTTTGATTATTTTATTCAAAAAATTCATAATTTTTCAATTCTTCTTGAGAAAATAATCTTTTTTTTATTATTTAACTCAAATAATTGATTATTTTTCAATTATACTTTTGAAAAAAATCTTTTTTTTTTTATTATTTTATTAAAAATTTGATTATTTTTCAATTTTATTTTGGAAAATTATAATTTTTTTGATTATTTTATTCAAAATTTGATTATTTTTTCAATTCTTCTTGCGAAAATAATCTTTTTTTTTATTATTTAACTCAAATAATTGATTATTTTTCAATTATACTTTTGAAAAAAATCATTTTTTTTTATTATTTTATTAAACATTTGATCATTTTTCAATTTTATTTTGGAAAATTATAATTTTTTTGATTATTTTATTCAAAATTTGATTATTTTTTCAATTTTTCTTGGGAAAATAATCTTTTTTTTATTATTTAACTCAAATAATTGATTATTTTTCAATTATACTTTGAAAAATATTTTTTTTTTATTATTTTATTAAAAATTTGATTATTTTTCAATTTTACTTCAGAAAAATATTCTTTCTTTTAATTATTTTCCTTAAATAATTGATTATTTGACTAGAAAACATGAAGTTTCCCTTAAAAATCACCTTGTGATTTGCCCCTTTGAGGATTTCACCCTGTGTGGAATTTTCGGGGCTGGTTTTGCTGCGGATCGAAAGCGCGCAAAGTAAATCCCAAGGCGGAAGTCCATGGAGGGATGTTGTCTGACTTCGACACGAAATTCCCTCCGGAGCGCCCATTGTTGGCGTGTTTTCCACAGGGCGGGGGATCGCGAGGCATGGCGAAGGGGTGGGGGAGGGAGGGAATGTGGGATTTTGTGTTAATGGAGGGCCAGGCGAGTCAGTGGAATTGTGTACGCAATCACAAAACACAAATTTATGCTAATTCTATGCATGGCAGACATCAATTCCTGCAGATTAACATTTTTCACTGGCGGTCCTTGTGAAAATGGCCATTTAGACGCCTGTCGCTTTCATTTTCACTCTCGTATTTCCGCGTCACCATTTATCCTGTCCTTCCGGCCTTTCACTGTGCGTATTTTTGCCACCCTCAAGGGGCAAATCACAAGGGGTGACTTTTGATTTATTTGAAGTGAAATAATCAAAAAATGATTATTTTCCCAAGTGAAATTACAAAATAATAAAAAAATTAATTTTTCCCAAGGTAAAATTGAAAAAAATAAACATAATCAAATTCTGAATTAAAATAATCAAAAAACTTTTTATTTTTCTCAAGTTAAATTGAAAAATAATCAATTTTTGAATAAAAAAAATCAAAAAATTTTTGTTTTTCCAAATAAAATTAAAAAACAATCAAATTTTGATTTGAAAAATTCCAAAAAATAATTAGTTTTCCAAGTAAAATTGAAAAATAATCAATTTTTGAAATAAAATAATCAACAAAATATTATTTTTCTCAGGTAAAATTGAAAAATATTCAAATTCTGAATTAAAATAATCAAAAAACTTATTATTTTCTAAGTAAAATTGAAAAATAATCAAATTTTGAATAAGAAATAATCAAAAAATTATTATTTTTCCGAGTAAAATTGAAATAAGAGTCAGAAAAATTAAATTCTGAATCAAGAATCGAAAAAAAAAGATTATTTTCCCAAGTAGAATTGAAAAAAAATTATCAAATCTGAAAAATAATAAAAAATAAAGATTTTCCCAAGTAAAATTGAAAAATAATTTTATTTTGAATAATATAATAAAAAAAAAATAATTATTTTTGTCCAAAGTAAAAATACAAAATAATCACATTTAAAAAATTATGAAAAAATGATGATTTTCCAAAGTAAAGTTGAAAAAAAAAACAATTTTTGAATAAAACAATCAAAAAATGATTGTTTTCCAAAAATTAAAATTGCTAAAGAATCAAAGTTTCACTAAAAACAAAAAAAAAAATTTCCAAAGTAAAATTCTAAATAAAATTTAAAAAAATAGATTTTTTTTTCAATCAATAAATTAAAAATATTTCGAATATTCACAATTATTAAATTATATTCAAAAATCTGTGATAAATATTTAGGAAAAAATCAAAAAATAATCAGAATTTTTATAAAATAAAATTTTCAATAATAAATATTTGGAAAATAATCAAAAAATAATCAGAATTTTGTATGAAATAAAGTTTTCAATAATAAATATTTGGAAAATAATCAAAAAATAATCAGAATTTTTATAAAATAAAAATTTCAATAATAAATATTTAGAAAATAATCAAAAAATAATCAGAATTTTGTACAAAATAATCAAAATTTGACTTAAAATCACGAAATAATCGAAAAAAAGATTGAATAATCACCGAAGTTAATGGTCTTAACTTGCGCCAGTGTTTTTCCCCTTGTGATTTCCTGCCGAATCCCTTTTGTCTCAACGTGAGCGTGAAGACGAGGACACATTTCCTGTCGCATCACTTGAGACTCATTTTGTGGTCAATCCAGTGCGCGGTGTCCATCTGAAGACGCCTTCGCACGCATTGTCCATCCGCCCCCCGAAGAAACCTCTTCGGCGACACGGTGAGACAAAGGATGTGGAACAAAAGGCATGCGGAGTGAATCGAGGAATGAAATAAGAGCGTCTTGTGAAGATGATGATAAGATAGAGATTTTTTTCTCTCTCTTCTTTTTGGGGGCGAAGGAGTGAGAAAAATGTGTCATAAAATATTCCAAGAGCGCGTCGTTTTGGGTGTTCATCAAGTGGGACAATGGAGGACGTAACAAAGGCCACATCCCGCGGGATCTGTGGCTGCCCGGGGTGACAAATTGCAGAGGCCCATAAGAGAATGGTCCCGAGGAGTGTGAGAGGGAGAAACACAGTCAGAAGTGGTGTACAATTCAGTTGAAGTATTTCGAATTTGTCGGATTTTCGGTTGATTTTTCTTGGTATTTATTGGAATTTTGACCAAAATATAGCAAAATTAATAGAAATTTTGAAAATATTACTTTTCAAAGATGATTTTTAATAGTTTCCGAGACAATTTTGTTCAAAAAAGTTCCCAAAAAATCAACTTTTCATACTTTTCTTGAACTCTTCTTCAAAGTTTTCAAGTGAAGAAATACAAAAAATATGAGAAATATTAATTTAAAGTCGTAAAAACATTTTAGAATAATTCTGAAAAAGCATTTTAACATCATAACCTCAAAAATACTGTTTCAAGATACAAAATTGTCCATTTTAAGAGGTTTTCGATTGATTTTTCTACTCTAAAATAGCAAATTTCGGTGAAAATTCGATTGTCGCGCATGATTTTACTACAAGAATAACTTTCTATCAAGGATTCTTTCAAACATCTCAAGATGATTTTGAGGTTATGGTCTTCAAAACAGTGATTAAAAGGTCAATCACATCAAAATATTTGCTAGAAACTTAAAATATTCAATAAAAACTGTTTCTCTTTGGGTTTTTTCTTAAAAATCAAGTCTTTTCATGACAATTCCGGCCTAAATTTGAGGTTATAATAATTTACACGGTTGGAAAAATCTATTAAGTTTCACAAAACGGAGAAGAAAATGCAGAAAACGCTTGTTTTAAGCACTGTCGAAGTTCTGGAAGTGAAAATTGATCCAAAGCGCGCTATTTTCAAATTAAAGCTGCATTTTGAGGGGATTTTCCAACGGAATTCCAATGGAAAAATCCAGTAAAGTCACGTGCAATTCCATTAGGTTCATTTTTCCTGCAGGAATTTCAACGAATATTGCGTGATTTGGCTTTTAAAGATTCCTGTTAAGTTTCCTTCGCGGATTCTTTAAAGAATCTGAAGAAAATTTCTAGGTTATGTTCCGAAAAGCATCCAAAAAAAGCGATTTAACGTTAAATAACATGAAAAAATTCATTGAAATCTTCAAATCTGTCTTAATTATTGTTTCTCTGCAAGTTTTAGGGGAATAAAAGTGAAAAATTACGTCTTTTCTGAGGACAAAGAGTCCTAAATTTGAGGTTATGAGTCTTTAAGTGATTAGAAAAATCTCTAAACTTCCGAAAGAAGCGAAGAAAGTAAGAAAAAAGGCATTTTTAAAGCACTGCTGATGTACTGGAAGTGTCTGTGATTCTCTGAAGGAAATCATTGAAGTGTTGTACAGATTTTTAGCCACATTATCCTTCCCTTGAGAGAGACAAATGGGTGATGATGATGAAAAAATGTGCCTTTTTGACTCACACAGAGAGAGATTGTTGGACGCATAAAGTGACAAACCGTGTTTGACTCTCTTTCTCAAGGAGATTCTCAAGAACTGATAACATCCCTCATCTTCCTTCTCTCTCTCTCTTGAAGTCAAGGGTGAGGCACTCAAAGTCTCACCACAATCTTGCGGTGATTTGGGCACAGCGGGATGACCTTTTGATTGCCAATGTGGCACCTTAAGACGCCCTCGCACGACATTTAGGGGGCAAATTTGACCGATTTCACCCTGATTGATCACCATGTTATCAATAATATTGTTTTAGGATCGCAAAAGAGTTGCCAGAGTCGCTCGGGAGGGGGATTTCCTGTGCGTGTGGGCGACAAAAAAGGGCTTTTCTCGGTATTTTGTCATATGATTTGTCTCATTTTGACATATCCTGCAGAAACATGAGCTGCGCATCCCAAAACACAGACAATGTTTCCTTTTCTCTCTATCACACTTTACAGTCATCGCCCAAATCAACCAGAAAATTTCTCTAGTCATCTTCAAAGGGGGAGATAATGTGGCTAAAAACATTTAATATTTCTCAGGACAAACAATTATTTGAATAAAACGATGAATCAGACTGAAAATCATCGATATTTTATTGATTTTGACTTCACACGGAAAATTTACTGAAAAAATGACTGAAAATTGACTCAAAACTAACTAAAATCTAACTCACAAGTTTTGACTTGAGATTTACAGTCAAATTTCCGTAATTTTTCTCCTATAATTGCATTTTTGGGTTGAAAATTCTTTCTAGAATATTTCTAGCTAAAAGTTGTAGTTTATAAGCTAAAAATTGAGGTTAAGTTTGATATTTCTCAGAACTAACAACAATTATTTGAATAAAACGATTTATCAGACTAAAATCATCGATATTCCGTTGATTTTGACTGAATCAGACAGAAAATTGACTGAAATCTGACTCAAAACGAACTTAAATCTAACTTACAAGATTTGACTTGAGAATATAGTCAGATTTTCGTCATTTTTCTCCTAAATTTGCATTTTTGCGTTAAAAATTGCTATTCCAAACTGATTAGAATATTTATAGCTAAAAATTGCAATTTATAGGTTTAAAATTGAGGTTAAATTTTTGAATAAAACAATTTAAGATGCAAAATTTTTGATATTCCGTTGATTTTGACTTTATCACACTGAAAAATGACTGAAAACTGACTCAAAACTAACTGAAATCTAACTCACAAGTTTTGACTTGAGATTTACAGTCAGATTTTCGTAATTCTCCTTCTATAATTGCGTTTTTGGGTTAAATTTGCTAACCAAACTTTCTTACTAGAATATTTGTAGCTAAAAATTGCAATTTATAGGCTAAAAATTGAGGTTAAGTTTTATATTTCTCTGAAATAACAACAATTATTTGAATAAAGCAATTTATCAGACTAAAATCATCGATATTCCGTTGATTTTGACTGAATCAGACAGAAAAATGACTGAAAACTGACTCAAAACGAACTTAAATCTAACTTACAAGATTTGACTTGAGAATATAGTCAGATTTTCGTAATTTTTCTCCTATAATTGCATTTTTTTTTTAAATATTTCTTGCTAAAAGTTGCAGTTTATAAGCTAAAAATTGAGGTTAAGTTTGATATTTCTCAGAACTAACAACAATTATTTGAATAAAACGATTTATCAGACTAAAATCATCGATATTCCGTTGATTTTGACTTAATCAGACAGAAAAATGACTGAAAACTGACTCAAAACTAACTCAAATCTAACTCACAAGTTTTTATTAGAGATTTCCAGTCAGATTTTCGTCATTTTCTTTGTGAACTTTGTGACTAGAATTTTACTAGCTCAAAATTACAGTTCATAAGCTTAAAAATTGAGGTTTAATTTAATATTAAAATAATAAATAAAACAATTTATGAGGCGAAATTACTGATATTCCGTTGATTTTGACTTCACATTGAAAATTTACTGAAGATTGACTGAAAAATGACTAAAAACTAACTAAAATCTAACTCACAAGGTTTGATTTGAGATTATCAGACAATATTTTATGATTTTCTTCATCGAATTGGTATTTTTAGGGTCAAAATTACAATTACGAATGACTTGATTAAAGTCTTTTTAGCTCAAAATTGTAGCTGATAAGCAAAAATTGAGGTAAAATTGCAAAAAAATATCTAATTTTGAATACACAAAAAAAAGGTTATTTTCCCGCAGTTAGGGGTAAATGGGGCAGCTTCAGATTGGGGCAGCTTCAGATTTCTTAATTTTCTCAGAGATTTTCACATGAATCAATTTCTAGTCTTCACACAATGTTTGTAGTCCTTAAGGACTACAATTGACGAAAATTTGCACAGGATTGCCTTGACTGTTTAGATAAAATAAGTGAAAATTGAAAATCACTCACAAACTAGAATTTTGCTGCCGAATTGATTGCGTGTTTTCTCCATTAAAAAAGCCACAATTCGCGTGAAACACAATCAAAGGTTATTGAGAGTTAAGTAGAGATTCTAAATATGCCCGAACTTTTCCTCCTGATCACGGCCTTTTCAGTGGGTGGTGGAAAATTCACAAACACTGCACACGGGGCAGCTTCGGATCGCCACGGACTGACAACAGCGCGCTCTGACAGAATGACGCAACATCACGGTCGAAATTTTCTTGTGGCAAATATTGAAGATTTTTCACAAAGTGCCGTTCTGTGCTGCATTGCTTCATCACGTTAAACGACTTCTTAGTGGAAAAGTGAGAAAATACACGCGAAAAACACTGATTTGCACTGATTTGATTTGTGGTGGCACTGAAGTTGCCACCACTCACGCATGGTGGCGTTGCGATACAGGAAAAATGACGGGCAACTTGCTTTTCGCTCAGAAATTTTGACAGTGCGTGCAAGGGTCCAGAAAAGTCGCGAAAATATTACTTTAAAGGCGATTTTTAGGGAATTAAACAGTATCAGTGTGTAGATTAGAAACCAAAGTGATTATTTACCTGCGATTCAGCAATTCCACAATGGAATTTAAGGTAAATATCAGTGAAAATCTGAAACTGCCCCAGAGCAATCCGAAACATCCCCGTGCGGGGCAGTTTCAGATAAATTACAATATTATTTTCATTCTCCTTTAGAGGAAAAAGGATCAGTTTTAATGCCCAATGAAAGGCATTTTCTGAAGCTCAACAGACGAGAGTTTATTTGAGCGTTGTGATCATTTCAATATATTCAGCCGATTTTTCAAGAAAAAATCCTAAAGTTGGAACAGCATTTTGAATCTGAAGCTGCCCCACTTACCCCTAAATCACAAAGAAAAATCAAAATATTATCAAAAACTGAATAAATTAGTCAAAAAATGAATATTTTCACAAATAAAATTGAAAAATAATTGAAAAAAAATTTATTTTCCCAAATAAAATGACAAAAAATCAAAATAACCAAATATTGAATGAAAAAAGTAAAAAAAAATGAATATTTCCGCAAATAAATTTTTAAAAAATAATCATATTTTGAATAAAATAATCAAAAAAAAATTCTAAACTAAAATTACATAATAATCTCAATTCAGAAAATGATTTTAAAAAATCAAAAAATAATCAAATTCTTATCAAATATTCAGAAAATAATCAAAAAATAATCAGAATCTTGTACGATTTCTTGATTATTTAATCAAAATTTGTATAAAAAAATTAATTTTTTAAAGAAATATTTAGAAATCAATAAAAAAAATGTACAAAAAATCAAAATTTGTATAAAATAATTAATTTTTATTGAAATAATCAGGAAATAATAATGAAATATTCAAAAAATAATCAAATTTTAATGAAATATTGAGAAAATAATCAAAATTTGAGTAAAAATCACGAAATAATCGAGGAAAAAGATGGAAGAAAGTCGACTTTTCATACTTTTCAACGCAACATTGAGAAATTTTTAAGAAAAATCGTATTTCTTTATTTTTTTTTTGCCAATGAAAGACATTAAGATCAATCCAAACAGACATAAGACGTCAACTAAATTGAAATTGATTGTAAATGAATAATTTCATAAATAATTTAAGTATTTCACTTCAAATAAGTCACATAACCTAGAAAAATGTTTGAAGACGCATTGCTTAATTTATATTCTTCAGCATTTTCTAACACTTCTCAGCATATCATCTCCTCCTTGGTCATCTCACGAGTCAATGCATTTCCCAAACTCATGGCGGAGAATAATTAAGAGAAAGAGAGAGAGAGAGAGAGAGTCTCTCTAAGCCACAGCATTTTGTAATTATCGGAGGGTTTTTTCTTCTCGGCGCTTCACACACAAGAGCTTCTGCGTCGACCTGGAGGCGATAAATCACTGAGAAGGGGCGTTAAATCATTCAAATTGTGCTGCCTAAATGGACTCACATTTACCCACCATCGGAACATCCACACGCTCTTTATTAATGAGTGTGAAGAATTTTTAAATTGAGAATTTGACGCTGAAAGGGTCACGCGGCATTTCTGCAAAAACCCACGCAACGGTCAATTGTCCGCGTCTTCGCCAGGCAATCAATTTTTTACGCGCGCGCTCATCTTCGTGGAAGGACGTCTTCTTGGGTCTTCTTGGGTCTTCTTGGAGTTGCGAGAAACAATGGGAGTGATAGAAAAACACTCTCAGTTATAAAGAGTTTTTTTTTCTTTACATTCATTATGGAAATTCAACGGGGAAAATTTGAATTTATTGTGCTTGAAATCAACACTCTTTAAGGCAAATTGCAAGGGTTGCTCAAGTGGGTGAAAAGTGGTTTTTATTCTTCAAATTTCCATAATATCCATTCGATTTTATTCCAATCCATTCCATCCATTCTTCAGCATATTCTTTCCCTTTGAGACTTATTTGACATTGAATGTATGCAAAATCGTCTTAGAGAGAAAGATTTTTGCACAAATTCCAGCGAAAATTGAGATCTTAAAGTGTCGCGGGTTCGATTTTCCTTCAATTCGTTTTATTTTCGCTACTTTTCTTGCCTTTTTCGAGCATTTTCCCTCAATTTCTTCGAGAATTCTCTCTAAAAACGCAATTTGATGGGCCGAAATTGTTTTTCTTTCACTAAATTCTTACTTCTAACATTCTTTTTAAAGCTTTAAGCTTTATTTGGGGGCTTGAAATTATTCTAAATGTTCGAAAATGCTCAAATCATAGAGAAATGTGTGAAAATGCGAGATTTTAGTAGAAAATCTTTTATTCTGACAGGAAAACGGAATATTTACAACATATTCTGCGTATTTCTTCAGTTTTTTTTTTAAATGTTTTATTCTGTCAAGAATTTTATCCATTCCTGTCATTTCCATCGATTCTTTCATTCCTTGATATTCCTGCTGAAGTGTCACTTGAGCAAATCTCAAGGCGATTTTTGAGGAAACTCAATGTTTTCTAGTCAAATAATTAATTAATTGAGTAAAATAATCAAAAAATTTTTATTTTGCCACGTAAAATTGAAAAAACATTTTGTCCTGGAGGTTGATCAGCAACGCTAAGACGGCGATGGCCGCAAGAAAGACTGTGACATGAAAAAATATTATCTAATCTTAATAATCAAATTTACAATAAAAAAAATTAAAGAAAAAGATTATTTTCCCAAGTAAGATTGAAAAATAGTCAAATTTTGGAAAAACTAATCGTAAAAAAGATATTTTTCCAAGTAAAAATTACAAAAAAACCAATTCTAAATAAAATAATAAAAAACAAAAAGTATTTTCCCACGTAAAATTGAAAAATAATCAAATTTTGAATAAAAAAAATAAAAAAGATTATTTTTCCGAGTAAAAATTAGAAAAAAAATCAAATTTTCAATAAGATATTCAAAAATTATTTTTTTTTCTAAGTAAAATTGAAAAATAATCAAATTTTGAATAAAATAATTTTAAAATATGATTATTTCCAATAAATGAATCAGAATATTTCGAATATTCACAATTATTCAATTAGGGGTAAATGGGGCAGCTTCAGATTGGGGCAGCTTCAGATTTCTTAATTTTCTCAGAGATTTTTGCATGAATAAATTCCTGGTCTTCACACAATGTTTGTAGTCCTTAAGGACTACAATTGACGAAAATTTGCACAGGATTGCCTTGACTGTTTAGATAAAATAAGTGAAAATTGAAAATCACTCACAAACTAGAATTTTGCTGCCGAATTGATTGCGTGTTTTCTCCATTAAAAAAGCCACAATTCGCGTGAAACACAATCAAAGGTTATTGAGAGTTAAGTAGAGATTCTAAATGTGCCCGAACTTTTCCTCCTGATCACGGCCTTTTCAGTGGGTGGTGGAAAATGCACAAACACTGCACACGGGGCAGTTTCGGATCGCCACGGACTGACAACAGCGCGCTCTGACAGAATGACGCAACATCACGGTCGAAATTTTCTTGTGGCAAATATTGAAGATTTTTCACAAAGTGCCGTTCTGTGCTGCATTGCTTCATCACGTTAAACGACTTCTTAGTGGAAAAGTGAGAAAATACACGCGAAAAACACTGATTTGCACTGATTTGATTTGTGGTGGCACTGAAGTTGCCACCACTCACGCATGGTGGCGTTGCGACACGGAAAAATGACGGGCAACTTGCTTTTCGCTCAGAAATTTTGACAGTGCGTGCAAGGGTCCAGAAAAGTCGCGAAAATATTACTTTAAAGGCGATTTTTAGGGAATTAAACAGTTTTAGTGTGTAGATTAGAAACCAAAGTGATCATTTGTCCGCGATTCTACAATTCCACAATGGAATTTATGGTAAATATCAGTGAAAATCTGAAACTGCCCCAGAGCAATCCGAAACATCCCCGTGCGGGGCAGTTTCAGATAAATTACAATATTATTTTCATTCTCCTTCAGAGGAAAAACAATCAGTTTTAATGCCCAATGAAAGGCATTTTCTGAAGCTCAATAGACAAGAGTTTATTTGAGCGTTGTGATTATTTCAATATATTCAGCCGATTTTTCAAGAAAAAATCCTAAAGTTGGAACAGCATTTTGAATCTGAAGCTGCCCCACTTACCCCTATATTCCAATTTTGATTAAATATTCAGAAGAAAATTAAAAAAATAATCAGAATTTGTATGAAATAATCAAATATTCAGGACAAAAATCACGAATAATCAAAAAATCATTGAATAATCACAAAGATATTGGTCTAAACTTGCGAGTAATTTTCTCCTTGCATCGCTCTTTAAGGCACTTTAGTGGCTCTGCGGCATAAGAAGGGGTGAAATGGGTGAAATCATGGCGGATTAGGTGAGTTTGAGAAGCCTAAATCCGCCACTCGATAGAGTCGAAGCCATTTGTTGGGTGGTAATCAAAAGATGAGCTCCTTCTCGCCCACAAAATCCCCCCCAAACACACACACAAACACACACAGAGAGACGAAAGTCAAAGGCGCAGATAATCCACGGTTGGAATTGAGTCTTTGGATGACACTCGACATGAGTTTAATTGCTTTTGTCCGCAAGAGGGATTGTTTTGGCGCAGTAAATCGCTAAAATTGTCTCACTATTAATTCTGCAGGCGCGCGCGAGCGTGTGTGTGAATCAAGATGTGGAATATATATCGACGGGTGCCTCGAAGACTATTAAAAGTCGTTTTTTGATAGTTTACGCCCAAGCTTCGTAATTATTCCATCTTTTTCCTCGATTATTTCGTGATTTTTACTCAAATTTTGATTATTTTCTCAATATTTCATTAAAATTTGATTATTTTTTGAATATTTCTTAATTATTTCCTGATTATTTCATTAAAAATTAATTATTTTATACAAATTTTGATTATTTCGTACAAGATTCTGATTATTTTTTGATTATTTTCTGAATATTTGATAAGAATTTGATTTTTTTTTAAATTATTTTCTGAATTGAGATTATTATGTAATTTTAGTTTACATAAAAATAATAATAATAATAATAAAAATAATAAAATAATTTTTTTTTGGAATTATTTTATTAAAAATATGATTAATTTTTTTAAAATATTGTTGAGAAAATATTCATTTTTTATTTTTTTTCATTCAATATTTGTTTTTTTGATTTTTTGTCATTTTATTTGGGAAAAAAAAATTTTTTTTCAATTATTTTTCAATTTTTGTTTGAGAAAATATTCATTTTTTAACTATTTCATTTAGTTTTTGATAATATTTTGATTTTTCTTTGCAATTTTAGTTGAAAAAATAATCTTTTTTATTATTATTTATTCAAAATAATTTTTTTTCAATTTCTAATTGAGAAAATAATCTTTTTTTCATTATTTAAATCATAATTTGATTATTTTTTCAATTTTACTTGGGAAAAAAATGGGCAGGAAAAATGTAAAAAGTTGATTTTTACGAATTGTTTGGAAAAAAAGTACACAAAAATTATCAAAAATCGTCTTTTTGTAGCAAATTTCTTCCAATTTGTCAATTAATTCTTCGTTTTTTAGTGAATATTTCAAACAAAAAACAGTGGAAAAATCAGGGAAATTCTGCATAAAAATAGAATTGAGCAATTTTATCAATTTACTGAAAGATAACAGAGAGTTTATGGAAAAATTAGGCAAAATTTCAAAGCAATTTCTTCTCTCAAACTTCAAATTGCTGCCTTTTGATAGTTTTCACGGCACCCGTCGAATATATATGGTTGATTGTGGCTTTCTCACACTGCGACAAATCCACTGGTGGCTTCGCCAAGAGACAAGAAAATCCACGCTGGTGGAGCAACAATCGAGCCAAACAACAGCACCACTCCATCACCCACCGTGACGGCGTGGAGCACATAAATGTCACTCACTCGCCTCCTCTTTCGCCTGTCAGCGAGACCGGGAGGGGGCGCGGGCGACGGGCGTCCCAGATGAATGGCTCTGCCTTGTTTGTCTTCCACTCGCACATCAGCCATTTGTCCCCGGCACACCACAAGTGCCCAAGAGTCACTCGCACAGACCCTCCATCAGCTGCCCTGATAAATCTTATCTATCTGGGTCTGTGCAGTCCACTTGATATGCACGCAACACAGACAAACTTCCATATGTTCCACGGAAATTGGGAAAATACAGGACCGAATTTGAGACGCTGAAGCTTCAGAACATGGAATTTTATTCATTTCGCCAATTGGACATTGAGTGGCGACTGCCGCCGACTTTCATTGCAGCCTCAGCGGGTAAACGGCAGAAACTCCAACGTCATTGAATGTCTCAGGACATCAGGGGAACAGGAATTTATAAAAACTCGATAAAAGTCGATAAAAACAGACGCAGAAGCTGATAAATCATGCAATCCAAAAGGAAAGAAAATAAAGAAGCACAAAAGTCAGCAGAAAGAGACAGAAACAGAGGAACGAAAGAAAGTCGCATAGAGACGGACAGCGAAAGGCAAAAAACCAAACCAGGGACACAAGGGGTTCAAGCAGAAGGGAAGAGAAACCATGCAGACACGAAGGACACCAGAGCGTAATAGAGAACAGCAGAAGGTATGCAAGAGAGCGTCATCAAACAACGGAAACGTGAAAAACCGGGAGAAGGTGAGAAGATAGGAAGACAGAAAGGACAGAGAGGCCACTCACGACCCCGCATAGCCTAGGAGATGACAGTACTAACTAGGGTCAGATCCGGCACAGTCATAGAGCCGTGGCGGCGCTTCCCAGAGAAGGACGAAGAGAAAACCCAGTCGCAGCAAAGTTCAGTGCAGACTCTCCGGAAACCCCAGCCCCGGAACTCATCCCACCGGATGCGCGCCTTGAGCTCAAGATGGGACCTCAGGTTTCAAGCATTGAAGCTTCAGAACATGGAATTTCGCCGGACTAAGAAGAATAAGAAACAGTAGACAGAAGAACGGGAAGCTCCAAAAGGAGGAGGACAGTGAACAACAACGAATGTGTATGAAATAATGAAAGAAATCATACAAGCACATTCGCCGAACGAAGAGTAGAATAGAAAGTGTTGGAATAGAAACAGATTCAGTGTGTAAAGGAAACTTAAGGAAAAGATCAAGTAATACCGAGACAACAGGAAATTTTGAAGAGAAGAAAAATGATATCTGAAACAGAACACAAACTAGTCAAAGATTGCAAAGAAAGCAATCAGGACAATTTTCAAGAAAAAAAGAAGGGAAAAGAAGAGGTTTGACGACGTTATTTCTGAAGAAAATCACTAAAAGAAAATCAATTGTGTTGAATATTCTGAAATTTTTTTTTCTTCTCTCTTCTGATTCATATTGTAAAGTTTCTCATTCTTCATATTCAAAACTGCCAACAAAATTATGCGGAAAAAAAAGTTGAGAAATTTTTCCTTTCAAAGAAAGAAAGAAAGAAAGAGAGAGAGAAAAAGCGCTCAAGGCAGTCTGAAAGTGTATTTTGCAACAACAAAAAACGACAAACAATACTCTCATGAATGATTGAAGCTCAAATATTGCGACAATAAGCGTCATTTCTCCCCCTTTCGTCATCAAAAGCTCCGGAATATTCAATGGCTTTTGTGTTCCCTCTGTAATTGTTTCTTCATTGGCGACAGAGTCACAATAATGCCTGGGCAGGGATGAAAAATGGCAAAAATGGCAAATAGAAAAATAGGTAAAATCACCGGGGCAAACTTTTAAAACTCTCTCACGCGCATTTTCACAATTACACCACACTCAAGGGGTAAATATGTGCCACTCTGAGTGAAATCGGATCGCGAAGATTGTGTGATTGCGCCAAAAGATTGCGGATTTACGTTTCAGTGTGGCGATTTTTGAGTAAATTTAATGTTCTCTAATTTGAATAAAATATTCAAAGAAATCTGATCAAAAAAAAATTGAAAAACAAGATTATTTTTCCACGTAAAATTTAAAAATGATCATAATATTAAAATTCTGAATTGGATAATAAAAAAAAATTATTATTTTCCCAAGTAAAAATGCAAAACAATCAAATTCTGAATAAAAGAATTTAAAAAAAAAATTTATTTTCCTAATTAATATTGAAAAATAATCAAATTCTGAATTAAATAACTATAAAAAAAGGTTATTTTCCCAAGTAAAATTACAAACTATTAAAATTCTGTATTAAATAATCAATAAAAAGAATTATTTTCTAAAGTTAAATTTTCAAAATAGTTTTTTTGTCTTGTCAAAATAAATTTTTAATAAAATAATAATAAAAAAATGCTTATTTTCCCAAGTATAATTACAAAAAAGAATCAAAATAATCAAAATCTCAATTAAAAAATCAAAAAAATGATTTTTTTTTCTTCAATAAATTGTTCTGAATATTCCGAATATTCACAATTATTCCATTTTTTTTTCAAATGTTGATTAAATATTCAGGAAATTATTTAAAAAAAAAACAATCAATTTTTAATTTAATATTCAGAAAAAAAATCAAAAAATAATGACAGGAATGGATAAAATTCTTGATAGAATTAAACATCAAAAAGCCCAAAGAATACGTGGAATTTATTGTAAATATTCCGTTTTCCAATCTGAATATCAAATTTTCTACTTTATTAATTTGAAAAACTTCTAAAATCGCATTTTCGCGCCATTTTCCTTCCATTTTCACACATTTTCACACTTTCTATGACTTTTTCTAATGACTTTAAAAGTTTTTCGTACAAAATTCAGATTATTTTTTGATTTTTTTCTAAATATTTGACTATTTTTTTAATATTTTTCAATTTTTTTTTAATCTTTTTACACAAATTCGGATTATTTTATGAATTTTCGCTTCAAAATTTGATGACTTTAAATTTTTTGTAATTTTAATTCAAATTTTGATAACTTTTCAATTTTACTTGAGAAATAAATCAATTTTTTAAATATTTTTTTTAGAATATGATTTTTTTCAATTTTACTCTGATATTATTTTATTCAATATTTGATTATTTTGCAAATTTAATTTAGAAAACATTCCTTTCTTGATTATTTATTCAAAGTTTGTTTTTTTTCAATTTAACTTTTTGAAAAAATAATTTTTTGATATTTTTTTTTAATATAATTATTTTTCAATTTGAGAAAATATTCATTTTTTTAATTATTCAATTCAGAATTTGGTTATTATGATTTTTTGTAATTTTGTTTTTGGGAAATAATAATTTTTTTCAATTATTTTTCAATTTTATTTGCGAAAATATTAATTTTTGACTTTTTTTTTATTCAAAATTTGATAATATTTTGGTTTTTTTTTGTGATTTTACTCGGAAAATAATAATTTTTTTGATTATTTATAAAGAATAAGATTTTTTTCAATTTTAAAATAATTGAAAATAATCATTTTTTAAAATTATTTTACTCAAATAATTGATTATTTGACTATTTGAATTTAAGAGTGAAAAGTTAGTGAAAGAAAAGCATTTTCGAGCATCAAATTGGATTATTAGAAAATATTCTTGGAGAAATTGAGGGAAAATGTCGATTAAAAAAGTATAAAATGAAGGAAAATCCACAAAAAGGCAAGAAAAGTGAAAAATAAATGTAAAAAAATCAGAACTGAAGGAGAATCGAACCCGCGACTTCATGATTTTGTGCTAAATTCTCTCTTGTGGAAGATTTGCGTTGGAATTTGTGCAAAAATCTTTCTGTCGACGACGTTTTTTGATAAATATAAGGTTTGATTTGGGAATATTTTGTAATTTTTTCCGGAGAATATTCCATGAATGAATGGAATAGAATGGAATATAGAAGAATATTCAAAGAATTTCAAAATTAGTTTTGGAGTGAAAGGATATTTTTCAGGAGGAATTGATGGAATGGAAAGGAATTGATTGGTGGAATCGTCAAGTTGAAAAAGCATTTTGAATCTGAAACTGCCCCACTTTTCCCCTAAGTAACTTATGCTTAATTGGCTGAAATACTCTCAATGCAATTTGCACTTTTGGAGAATGTTTGTCACGAAGAACAAGCCAAATGGCGTGCAATTTTGCAAACAATTAGCCACTCAAATTGAACTCTTTGCATTCTCATGCTCCATATTTTCTGCATTGTTTCACTTTTCATCCCTTCTGGGGGTTGTTTTTCCCTCTCTGAAAATACCTGCAGCGGGAAAATTGCTGACAATTTACCGTGAAACAAGCAATTTTGGCATAAATATCGTGCTATGGTTGAAATATGAAATAAGTATGTTTGCATTTATATTTGAAAATTTATATTGTTATACGGCATATTTCAGAAATTGCCCTTTTATCCCTCATTACCGATGGATAAGTGGGGGTAAGAGATTGTAAACAACAAGGGGGAGATAGTATGCCTTTAATTTTTACAATGTTTTCACAATATTTCCCAAATTATAATGAAAATCTTAAGTTTCTATTGAATATTACTGTGAGAATCCACTTAAATCCTTTCTTTCTGGGCGTCTTTTCTAACCATAACCTAAAAATATCACTAAGAGATCTTCAAAAGACTCATTTTCTCATTCATAACATAGGAAAACCTAATGTCAGCACAATCTTCCTTCTTATTGACATTTCTATTTCACGATAAGAACATGTGGAGGGTCTCGAATGCTTTCAGCTTTTTGCTGCTGTGGAAGCTTTCTAGATCACAAAATCGTCTCTTATGCTTTGCCAATGAACTTAAAAAATTATAAAGTTGTCTAAATAATCATTTTCATCACTCCTTTTTTCCAATAGTTTTTAAGCACCTTATTTTTTACCTTTTTTAATTCATATGGAAGATATTCTCCCGGAAGAAAATGCGAAAGACACTGATTTTTGTGGGGGGAGGAAAAGCAACACTTCGTGGTATTCAAAAAGGGGCGGAGCTTAAAGATGGGCGGGATTTGACAGTTCTCTGGGTGTTTTGTGAGGAAATTACTTTCTCTAGAATGTTTCTGAGGTTGATAAAGTGGTGAAAAAAGATCAGAAAATGTAAGGGGAGGATAATATGCCCTGAATCTGTACACCACACTTCCTAAACACTGTCAAAAATGCCTGAAACTTAGAAGACTCAAAAATTTTAGACTGTTTCCTCAGAAAATCTGCAAATTATAACAAATCTCTTAAGTTTCCTTTCAATATTTCTATTAAGAAACACTAAAAACCCCTTTTTCGGGATCTCTTCCAACCATAACCTCAAAATATTACTCAAAGATCATCTAATACTCAGTTTGGAAGCTTTCTTTTTGTGGATGCTGACGAAAACGGCATTTTTAGTTCAAACTCATTTTCTTCTCCACAACAATCTTCCTTTTTGTTGACATTTCTATTTCCCGATGAGAAGATGTGGAGGGTCTCGAATGCTTTCAGCTTTTTGCTGCTGTGGAAGCTTTCTAGATCACAAAATCATCGCTTATGTTTTGCCAATGAACTTAAAATTGCTGATTAAGAGTCAAAATCGTCCAGAGAGTTTTCTAAATAATCATTTTCCAAGTCCAAATTATTATTTTTGAGGTTATGTTGGATTTTAGCACAATTTGCAGTGTTTCTTGGCATTAGAGTGGCAATTTCTTTGACTTAAACATAAGAATCGACTCGAAAACAACTGTTTTTGGACATCTTTTCTTATCATAACCTCAAAATATCACTAAAAGATCTTCAAAAACTCCACTCGAAAGCTTTCTAAATCACAAAAGCGTCTCTTATGATGTTTTAACGAATCTTAAATTGCTAATTCAGAGTCAAAACCGTTCGGAAAATTGTCTAAATAACCATTTTTTGAGGTTATGTTGGATTTTAGCACATTTTGCAGTGTTTCTTGGCATCAGAGTGTCAGAATTGTAATGTTTATTGTGTGTAAATGCTTAATTCTGCCAATTATTGACGATTTCTCTGTCATAATTCGTTACATAACCTATAAAAATGATTATTTTGATTGTTTTTACATAAGAAGAACCAAAAGAAATCAAAAGAAATGATCTTAGGAAAGAAATATCGTAGATTTTTGAACAATTTCCACTTCTCAAGACTTCTTCTTCAGCTGTACACCACTTCTGGACTGTATTATCTCCCCCTTGGCAAACAACCATGTCTTTTAGGGAGAAAGAGTGGAAAAACAAGTGAATTTTTTCCATGTACAAACACAACAAGAAGCTTGGAAGGCGAGTTTCAGCAATGAAATCAAGATTAGAGCAATATCTGAAGAAAGGAGCGATTAATGCGCCCACAGAGCCTCATTGTTTGCTCATACAGCATCCGCATGTAATTGATAAAGAGCTTCCTAGGCGATGTGTGTGCGCCTATCTTGGCAAACCAATCAATAATTCATGATTCTTCCGCATTAAGCATGCGATAATGCTGTTTCGACGGAAGGGCGGAAAGATGTGGGATCAGCAGCATGATTAAAATTGCTTCAATATACTTTGTGTTATAGTGAGAAAATAAGTTAAAGTGAATTATGAATGTGTTTCTTCTCCATCGCTTGTGTTTCGCACAACAATGGCAATTGCCAAGGGGGAGATAATATTGTCTTAAATCTGTACAACACAGAATATGAAATTTTTACTCTTTTTCCTACATTAATACCCAAATTATAATGAATCACTTGAGATTTCATTCGATATTTTTCCTAAAATCGACTTAAAACCACTGTTTTTGGACATCTTTTCTGATCATAACCTCAAAAATATCACTAAAAGATCTTCAAAGACACCAATTGGAAGCTTTATAGATGATAAAATTATGTTTTCAATTCAAAATTGCTGATTCAGAGTCAAAAACGCCCAGGAAGTATTTTAAAGAAACGTTTTCCAACTCCAAATGACAATTTTTGAGGTTATGTTTGATCTTAGCTCAATTTGCAGTGTTTTTTGATTTGCCAATGATCTTAAAATTGCTGATTCACAGTTAAAATTGTCCAGAAAGTTGTCTAAATGGACATTTTCCAAGTCCAAATGATTATTTTTGAGGTTATGTTGAATTTTAGCACAATTTGCTGTGTTTCTTGGCAAGAAATGATCAAAAAATCAGTGTTAATTGCTTAATTCTGCCAAAAAATAGCAAAATTTATGTGAATTTATGTCAAAATTGTCCAAAACGATGATAACTTTTGAGGTTATTTTTCAATTTGACATCAAAGGAGTCCAATTCAATCAATGGAATATCATGTTGTATTTAGTTTTAATCCGATATTTCTGTAAGAAACCATTTAAAACAGCTTTTTTCAGCGTCTTTTCCGACCATAACCTCTAAAATATCACTAAGAAATCTTCAAAATTTGAGGTTATGATCTTAAAAATTACTGATTCTCAGTCAAAATTGCTCAAAATGTTCTCTCTTCGACCAAAGCATAAGAATTTACAGTATCGAAAATTAACTTAGGACACCGATAATGAAATTTTGGTCATTTTTCCTTTTGCTGCTAAAAATCCGACATTTCCTTCAATTTTAGAGACATTTTCCTTAAGACAAAAAATAATTAGAATTTAATGATCTTTCAAACGGCGTTAAAATCATGACGATATCTCAATTCGGTGCCGAAATATTGCAAAATGCAGAGAAATGTGCGCAAAAGAACAGCGAAAATTTAATTAAGACACTTCATATTTTGTTCTAAATCCAAGGTTTAACCATAAAACTAACTCAGATAATCACATAAAATCATGAGTTTGGAGTATCTTAAAGATATTTACAATATTTACATAATAAATGCACCTTGATTTTGACTTATAAACTTGCTTTTTGTATGTTTTTAGCTTCTTTTTAACGCTTTTTTGTACAATTTCTTCCTTTCTTACGCACAATCGCGTCTCAAATCCTGTTGACAGGTTTTCTATGAAGTGTTTAGAATAAGAAGCCAAGTTGGTTGTTCAAGAACAATCATGTAATCATGAAAATTACAACATTTTGCTGTAATTTGCTATTAAGAAAGTGTGATTTTTAGTCAATTTCTTATTATAATGTCCAGAAAATCTGTAATTTCTTATTGATGAACGACAGGAAAATGTTTCTAATTGCGTTTGCATATTGTTTAGCATTCAAGGGTTCCATAATGTTACATATTATGTCCATGAAATGCCACAAAATCTAGCATTTTGGCGATTATTGCATAAATTTATGTTCTAGAATGTTAATTATTCACAAAATCCGCTCTTGATTCGTGACATAACCTAGAAAAATTGATTATTACGTTTTGTTTTTGCGTGAAAATCGAAGGAAATTCAAAGAATCTGAATGATTTGTCGGAAAAAGAAGCGCTCAGGAACGGAATATTGAAGATTGTTTCAACACTTTCACTTCTTAAGCACTTCTGGACTGTATTATCTCCCCCTTGGCAATCGCCATAGAGCTCAATTTGCCTCCATCTCCGGAGCATCTCTCTCTCTCTCTCTCTTCCTTTTGCCAACTCACGATGTGCGTTTATATGGTAAATTACATGGTTTTACAGTCACACGAAGGCGATCGAGCAAACTCTGGGGCGGATCGTAATTAATTTTCATTACGTGATTGAATGCATTTCAGCCCGCCAAGAGTGGTTAATATTTATCGAATTAGTAATGCTGCTCTCCTTCAGGGAAGTCACACACACACAAAGGATGCGTGTGTGTCGCTTAAGACATTCTCCAGACCCACTTTGGGCGATATCTTATCGGCCAAAGTGTCTCCCAAACGCATGTGGGAATTATCAAGAATCTCTCCTCAAACGCTGATGTGTCTCTGAGCGGATGTCGCGATAAGGAGGATTTTCCGACCCGCCATCCTTGAAAATATTATCATTTAAGGGTTGGAGAGTTTCGTGAAATTTCGCACACAGCAAAAGAATTTCAATTTTCCAAGCAATTTTCATCAGAAAACACTCATTTCTTGTGAAATTCAAGCAGAAAGTTTGAATTTGTCCGTTAATTTATCATTTCAACTGCCATTTTGGCTTCTCACCACAATTTTCAGTAAGAAATTATTCAAATCAACAGATAATATTCATAAAAAAAATGTAAGGATCAATTTTGCTTAAAATTTTCAGTTTTAACAATTTTTTAAGGACTGTTAGTGACTTTTTTGAGGTTATGGAAAGAAAAGAAAATATAGAAAAGTGATAAAAAAATCATTTTTACAACAATAACGACTGAAAACAGTGAAAAATCTTGTGAATAATATTTTATGATTAATGACGAGTCGTTGCAATATTACTCTTGTAACATTTTAAATAAGCTGTCAAAATTATAAATTCATATAATATTTATTAAAGTATGGAAAATTGATTTTCTGCGACTCTTAAAATGTTTCAAACGTTGGCAAAGTCAAGGAAATCCGAAAAATTTACGTGATAATTGAGAAAATATACAGAAATTATGTTTTTAGGTTGATTAGTAAGAATTAATTGAATTTCTTTGATCATTTTTTGCACATTTCAATGCATCAGATTGAGGTTATGTATTTCCAGAGATTTTATCACGTTTTCCACAGAGAAGCTCATTGATTTTCTGAAGCATTTGCAATTACATTTAAAGCTTTATGTCATTTTGACAGCTGAAATTTATATAAGATAAACTTCAAACTTTACCTTTCATCGTATTGATTAATTTGTATTTCATTCCTATTTAATACTAATCGCCGGAGAACCATTAATAAAGACTACGAATAGCGTAAAGTTGCATTGCTGATTCATATCTTTTACGAATTGAAGTACAAAATCTGTAATGTTGCAACGACCCTTAATTTTTCTTTACTTCAAATTTTGATTAATAATCTAACAATGTGTGTTGAAAGTTGTCCTAAAGTTCCCCCAAGGGGAAAATCATTAACTTTGTGATTATTCAATCTTTTTTTTCGATTATTTCGTACAAGATTCTGATTATTTTTTGAAAATTTGATAAGAATTTGATAATTTTTTGTTTTATTTTTATTATTTCCTGAATATTTGATTTAAAATTTATTATTTCGTTCAAGATTCTCATTATTTTTTATTATTATTTTCTGAATATAAATTTTTTCTGTAATCAAATTTTGAATATAAATTGAAGAATGATTCTGAATTTTTTTTTTTGATATTTTATTTAGAATTTGATTATTTTTCAATTTTATTTGAAAAATATTTTTTTATATGTCATTCAAAATTTGTTTGCTTTCTCAACTTTTCTTTGGAAAATATAATAAATTTTTTGATTATTAATTTCAGAATTTGATTATTAAGATTTTTATGTAATTTTAGTTTAGAATTTTTTTTAATGGATTGTTTTAATTCAAAATATAATTATTTTTCAACATTTTCTTGAGAAAATATTCATTTTTTAATTTTTTTTTCCTTCATATTTGGTTAATTTTGATTTTTTTCTAATTTCATTTGGGAAAATAAATTGTTTTTTCAATTTTATCTGAGAAAATATTCATTTTGTGACTATTTAATTCCAGAATTTGATAATATTTTGATTTTTCTTTGTAATTTCGTTCGGGAAAATAATCTTTTTTTTTATTATTGTAATCATAATTTGATTATTTTTCAATTTTACATGGGAAAATAATCATTTTTTTGATTTTTTTAATTCAAAAATTGATTATTTTTCAATTTTACTTGGAAAAAAATTATTTTTTGATTAGAGAACAATTAAGTTTCCTTAAAAATCATCTTGTGATTTGCCCTTTGAGTTCCCCTAATGAGTGCATAAATGTTTGAATTTGTGAAGAAGTGTTCAGGTGTTTTTGCTACTTCTTTTCCCTTGAAATTCATATAAAATTTTATGTTTTTTCACTAATTTTATCACCATTGACGCCACTTTTGAACCCGATTAACTTCTGTCCGTCTCCGTGAGGCAACTGTAAAACTTTCCATAATTTATCAGTGAATTTCTGAAGAATCCACACAGTGTTGCTGCGGAAATGGGCTAAACCTACACAGAAAGAAAAAATTAGTAGGATTTTGTTGAATTTTGTAAAGAAAATGTCTGAAATCGTATGGAAAAATTACGAACATGCTTGTGAAAATGTCTTCTGGGTAAATATTTGTCGAGATTTTGTTAAATTTCTTTTACAAAATCATCTAATTAACACATTTTACCAAACTTGCTCGTAATTTTTACCTGCGCTGTTCGTTATCCTTTGTGATCCTTCAAAAGGGGTTACAAATGTTGGTAATTTCTTGTAAAATTAGGGGTAAATGGGGCAGCTTCAGATTTCTTAATTTTCTCAGAGATTTTTACATGAATAAATTCCTGGTCTTCACACAATGTTTGTAGTCCTTAAGGACTACAATTGACGAAAATTTGCACAGGATCGCCTTGACTGTTTAGATAAAATAAGTGAAAATTGAAAATCACTCACAAACTAGAATTTTGCTGCCGATTTGATTGCGTGTTTTCTCCATTAAAAAAGCCACAATTCGCGTGAAACACAATCAAAGGTTATTGAGAGTTAAGTAGAGATTCTAAATGTGCCCGAACTTTTCCTCCTTGGCACGGCCTTTTCAGTGGGTGGTGGAAAATGCACAAACACTGCACACGGGGCAGTTTCGGATCGCCACGGACTGACAACAGCGCGCTCTGACAGTCTGACGCAACATCACGGTCGAAATTTTCTTGTGGCAAATATTGAAGATTTTTCACAAAGTGCCGTTCTGTGCTGCATTGCTTCATCACGTTAAACGACTTCTTAGTGGAAAAGTGAGAAAATACACGCGAAAATCACTGATTAGAGCAGAAATTTCGAGAAGCACATTTTGCGCGGAACTTTCGCGGCGCGTCAAGTTGCCACCACTCACGCATGGTGGCGTTGCGATACAGGAAAAATGACGGGCAACTTGCTTTTCGCTCAGACATTTTGACAGTGCGTGCAAGGGTCCAGAAAAGTCGCGAAAATATTACTTTAAAGGCGATTTTTAGGGAATTAAACAGTGTCAGTGCGTAGAATAGATATCAAAGTGATCATTTGCCCGCGATTCGACAATTCCACAATGGAATTTAAGGTAAATATAAGTGAAAATCTGAAACTGCCCCAGAGCAATCCGAAACATCCCCGTGCGGGGCAGTTTCAGATAAATTACAATATTATTTTTAATCTCCTTTAGAGGAAAAAGGATCAGTTTTAATGCCCAATGAAAGGCATTTTCTGAAGCTCAATAGACGAGAGTTTATTTGAGCGTTGTGATCATTTCAATATATTCAGCCGATTTTTCAAGAAAAAATCCTAAAGTTGGAACAGCATTTTGAATCTGAAGCTGCCCCACTTACCCCTATCTTGGATTTTTGTAATTTTTCGGTTAATATAAAAACGGTGTTTAAATACATTTTGACCTTAAATTTTAACCATTTTTCTCCCTTATTTCCTATCTATTTGCCTCATTTTCCTATATTTTAACACACAGAAAACGATTAAAGTTAAGAAAACATGAATCACTGAACTTAATTTCCTATCTAAGAGACTTTCTGACGGCGAAATTTATGAAAATTTTCATAATTTCTACCTGAAATATGTTTGAATTCTTATTTATAAACTCACATCTTTGAAAATGAACACAAATTCATCCCTCTTTGTATCCTCGATGACTTCTGACACACTGTAGAATTGTCCTGGACAAAATGTCTGATTGAATTCCATCCACACAAAGTGTGAAAAAGGCGAAAAAGTCTTTTTCTAAACAGGAAAAGAAAATTCCATGATTGCAAAGTGATGAAATTCACCAATTCAAGGGAAGAAAATACTTAACAAATTGTGTCTTCGGCAAAAACGCACAATTCCACACTTTCTGAAGGTCATGAAGTACATTTTCATTACTTTTCCACAAGAAAAACTTCATTTTCTGATGAATTACGGCACAATCTTTTGCCAACTAGGACATTAAGACACCGATAATGAAATTTAGGTCATATTTTCTTTGGTGCTAAAAATTCGATATTTCCTGCAATTTTAGAGATATTTTCCTTAAGACAAGAATTGATTAGAATTTAATAATCTTTCAAATGGCGTTAAAATCATGGCGATATCTCAATTAGAAGCTAAATTATTGCAAAATGCAGAGAAATGTGCGCAAAAAGACAGCGAAAATTACGTTAAGACATTGCTTATTTTCCTCTAAATCCTTGTTAGAATCATAAAACTTCCTCGGATAATCACATAAAATCAAGAGTTTGGAATATCTTAAAGATATTTACAATATTTACATAATAAATGCGCCTTGATTTGGACTTAGAAACTTGCTTTTTGTATGTTTTTAGCTTCCTTTTTAACGCTTTTTTGTACAATTTCTTCCTTTCTCACGCACAATCGCGGCTCAAATCCTGTTCACAGGTTTTTCCTGAAGTGTAAAAAAGGACTTCAAGTCAATCGTCTAAGAACAATCAAGTAGCCGTGAAAATTACAGCATTTTCCTCTGTAAAAAGGATGATTTTTAGTCAATTTCTTATTATAATGTTCAGAAAATCGATAATTTCTTATTGATGAACGGCAGGAAAATGACTCCAATTGCGTTTGCATATTGTTTTTTGTAAAAAAAACCAATTACCATCGTGTTTAACAAACTTTGTCACTTTTTTCAACAATTTTTTTCTTTCTGTGTAGAGAGAAAGACCGAGAAAGAGTCTGAAAGTGTGTTTTCGGCGTGTAAAAGTTCCCTAATGTGAAGAAACCCTGTGGGGCCATAATAATGTTGCCGTTCTGACCATTTGTTAGTTCTTCTCCTCCTCACCCACGTGCGCGCCATCTTCCCCCCCCCCGCGCCCCGGGAAAAGAATGTCGGCTGTCATAAAAATTAAACATTATGAGGGGGTGTCAGTATCTCTCTTCACCTCTTCGACAGCACGCTTTTATCGCCACACTCTCTCAATTATTTAATTCCCATTTGGTGTCCATTAATTCAAAATTCAACAGAATTTTCTACTCACGAAAAAGTTATGGCGATAAATTTTCCCACACCGCGAATAAGTGTAAAATTGCGTCCTGAAGAAAGGAACCAAGGGGCAGATATTTTAGTCAGAAGCAAGGAGAAGATAATTTGCCTGAAATCTGTACATCACTTTCTGACACTTTCACAATTTCTACGAAGAATCCTTAACACTTTTCAACACTTTAGATTGCATGGATTGCTTATAACAATTGAAACATAACCTCAAAAGTTATCATCGTTTTGGACAATTTTGACATAAATTCACATAAATTTTGCTATTTCTTGGCAGAATTAAGTAATTAACAGTGATTTTTTGATCCTTTGGTGCTAATTAACACAGGAAATTGTGCTAAAATTCAACATAACCTCAAAAATTATCATCATTTTTAATAAATTTGACATAAATTCTGTTAGTTTTGGCAGAATTAAGCGTTTGCAAGCAATTATCAGTGCTTTTATATCCTTTTATGCTCAAGAAACATAGTAAATTGTGCTAAAATTTAACATAACCTCAAAAATAGTCATTTGGACTTGGAAAATGTCCATTTAGACAACTTTCCGGACATTTCTGACGGAGAATCATCAATTTTAAAATTATTGGCAAAGCATTAGAGATGATTTTATGATCCAGAAAGCTTTGGAACGGAGTTTTTAAAGATTTCTTAATTATATTTTTGAGGTTATGGTCGTAAAAAGCAGCAAGTAAAGCTGTTTTATGTGGTTTTTAACAGAAATATCGAATGGAAACTTAATAGAAAATTTATCTTCCCATTGAATTGAACTTCTTTGATGCCAAGAAACACTGCAAATTGAGCTAAGATCAAACATAACCTCAAAAATTGTCATTTTGACACTTTGAAAACGTTTCTTTAAAATACTTCCTGGGCGTTTTTGACGCTGAATCAGCAATTTTGAATTGAAAACATGATTTTATCATCTAGAAAGCATCCAATTGGTGTCTTTTAAGATCTCTTAGTGATATTTTTGAGGTTATGATCAGAAAAGATATTTTTACATACTTTTTGTAACTTTTCGTGAAAAAGGCAATTACTATCGTGTTTAACAAGCTTTTGTCACTATTTCAACTATTTTTTTCTTTCTGTGAAGACTAAAATCAGGTTAAAAATGGAGTCTGACTAAAATCTAACCAAAAACTGACCGAAATCTAACTGACAACTGTAAAATTCACGTTTTCACACAACATTTTGTAATTTTCTTTCAGAATCAGAATCAGAATTCTTTTCATTATTTTTCTATTTTATTTCTAACTCAAAATCAACACAGTTTATTAAGAAAAAATGAGGTTATGTTTCACTTTAAAGCACTTTTAGTATTGTTTTAAAAAAAAATTAAAATTTTCATAATAATCATGAGAATATTTTCAGTTCACACACAAGAATTGCTACTTTAAGATGTTATTTAGTCTTAAATCAGTCACATAACCTAGAAAAATGTGTTAAAAATTGAAATTTGATGATTTAAAACAGATTTTGGTGATTAAGTAACCCTCAAAATCATCAAATTTGTATTTAAACTGAGAATATTTCACTTTTTCTTGGCAAATTTGAGCAGTTTTGATCGAAAAAAATTCATTTTCATTGAGAAAATACTTGAAAGTCAAACATAACCTCAAAAAATCTCATTTCAGTCTAGAAGAATGTTGATTTGTGACAAATTCTAACTTATTATCTCGAGAAATTTAGAAATTCACTGTATTTACTCATTTTCAGCATTGAAAGGATTAAAATTAGTCAAAAAATGATATTTTAAGTCAAATTCATAACCCCACAATTTGGTCAGGAATGTTCCAAAGCATTTTCTGTAGGCAAAACTTAGGTTAGATTGTGATGAAAGTCAGAATTGAGTGCAAGAAACAGTTCAAAGAGTCTAAAAAGCGATGGAAAATGCCTTTAAAGACGTTAAGAAGTGTCAATTACTTCTTATCAATCCCAAGGGGGAGAAAATATGACTAAACTATGTACATTACTTCTTCACACTTCAACAATTTCCGTGGGAGAATTACAGTCAATTAAAACAAGCATTTTTCCTATTTTCTTCTCTTTTTCAGCACTTTTTAGATTTTTCAAACTGTCTAAAGTGTCATAACCTCAAATTAAGGTGTTCTTGACTTAAAAATACTCAAATTTACTTGTACGACGCTTAAAAAACTTACAGAGAAGCAGTTTTTAAGGAATATTTAAAGTTTTAAGTGGATATTTTGATGTGATTCAATTTTAAATCAATCTTATGGAACATAACCTCAAAATTACCTTCAAATATCCAAAAGAATCCTTGAAAGAATCTTATTTGGAATGTTTTTAATGCAAACTTGGGGAATATTAATCTATTTTAGAGTAGAAAATCAATGAAAAACCTCTTAAAATAGAGAATTTTGTATTCTGAAACAGTATTTTTGAGGTTATGTATCAATCTTAAGCGTTATTAACACAGTTTTGCATTGAAAACTTGTGATCTTCATCAGATTTAATTCTTTTTACGCTAATAAACACAAATTATATCAACTTAGGCGGAAGAATGAATGATTTTTGAGGTTATTTAGTGACAAATTTGTCTTTAATTAATCACATAACCTAGAAACGATCTAAAAAACCATTATTTTTCAATTAAAATTAAATCTTCAACAAGGAAATATTGACGAATTATCAGTTTGAAATGCATTTTATAGGCTGAACACAATTTAGCAATAAAAAGTGAGGTTATGAATCTTTTAAAAATCTGTTTAAGGCAAAATTGAAGTAGATTTTGTATTTTTTTTGTAGTTTTTCTGATCAAAAACTCTAAAAAGCCATGAAAAATGCCTCTTTTAGGCGTTCAGAAGTGTTTGTGAAGTGTCTGAAGATTCTGCTGAGGAATTGTGTTGCTCAGATCGAAGTCATATTATCTCCCCCTTGACTCGCACAGACTCTGAAGGGACGAAAAGCGAAGAAATTGAGGGTGAAAATTGTACACTTTTGGGGCGACCAAAAGGGAGGGAAAAAAAAGTGTCTTTTGGGGTGGGGAAAATAGTTGGTGAACATGCCATGCATGAGATTATATACAAGACGACGGAGTGGCCCTTTTTCATCCCCGGCCAGTCAGGATCGTGTCCCCAAAGAAGTTGTGTCGGCGCGGTGTGATTGTGTTGTCGGACAAGGTGCGTGCTGAAATGCACAGAATGTTAATTTAACTTGTTAACAGCAAACGACTCCGGCAGTCATGCCTCCCAAAAGTACACACACACACACACCAAGAGAAAGAGTGTGGAAAAAGAGAAGCTTTTCCAAGGGGGAGATAGTGTGGTCAGATGTCAGCTGAAGTGGAAGGAACTTAATGTTCTCTTATCGAATAATCAATTATTTGAGAAAAATAATTTAAAAAATGATTATTTTCCCAAGTAAAATTGAAAAACAATCAAATTTTGAATAAAATAATAAAATAAAAAATATTTTCCCGAATTGAATTGCAAAACAAACAAATTCTGAATTAAATAATCAAAAAAAAATGTTTTTTTCCCAAGTAAAATAAGAAATAATCAAATTTTTAATAAAATAATTAATAAAAAGATTATTTTCCAAGTAAAATTTAAAAAAAAAATCCAATTTTCAATAAGATAATCAAAAAAATATTTTTTTCCTCAAGTAAAATTGAAAAATAATTAAATTCTGAATAAAATAAACACAAAAAATTATTTTCCCAAATAGAATTACAAAAAAAAAATCTCAATAATCATATTCTGAGTTAAAAAAACATAAACAAAGATTATTTTCCCAAATAAAATTGAAAAAAATAATCAAATTATATAGAGAATATAAAAATAAATATTATTTTCCTAAGTACAATTGAAAAATAATCAAATTTTCAATTCAATAATTTAAAAAAAAGACTATTTTTCCATGTGAAATTAAAAAATACTAAAATTTGGAATAAAATTATCAATAAAAAGATTATTTTCACAAGTAAAATTGAAAAACAATCAAATTTTGAATAAAATAATTTTAAAAATGATTTTTTTACTTAGTAAAACATGAAAAAAAAATCTAATTTTGAATAAATAATCAAAAAAAGATTTTTTTCCCGAGTAATATCACAAAAAAAAAACAAAGTAGGGGTAAATTCTGATTATTTTTTCATTATTTTCTAAATATTTATTATTGAAAATTTTATTTTATAAAAATTCTGATTATTTTTTGATTATTTTCTGAATATTTGACTAAAAATTATTTCAAGCAAATTCTGGTTTTTTTTTTTATTATAATTGAAAAATAATTAAAATACGAATAAAAATCATGTTGCAACGCCCAAAATTGGCATAAAAATAGATGGAATATCGTAATATCTCCTCCTTGGCATTTTCTAATGGAAATTCTCTGCAATGTGCTGAAAAACTGAATGGAATTCTTCTTTGTTCACAGACTGAAGAGCGCGCGCAAATTGCCGCGACGAGAATATCCTTTCATCTGTCGTCCAATTTGTGACATGCTGCCGAATGGTGAGTTCTCGAAACTGATTTTATTATTTCAACTACATATATATATATGTATATATAGAAGCGCATTTCACTGTTGGCAAAAAAAGAGAGAAATTTTGTTCTCTGTCAATCACTCAAAATCCTTCTTTTTCTTCCCGCATCGCAATCACGCGCTTTTTCCCATCTTTTTTTGCGCCCAAAAACCACACACACACACACGCGAAATTGATGCCAAGGAATGCGAAAAACCCTAGGGGTACGCAAGCTCGGAATATGGACACGTTTGGCCAGGAATATTGTAGGAATATCAGAATAATTTTAGGAATATTTTGGAATATTTTCAATATTCTCAGGAATAAACAAGGGGAAAGTCAGTCGCGCAAGTTGAGACCATTAACTTTATGATTATTTAATCATTTTTATGATTATTTGTGATTATTAATCAAATTTTGATAATTTTTTTGATTTTTCACAGAATATTTGATGAAAATCGATTATTTAATACAAAATTTTGATATTTTTAAATTATTTCTGAATATTTAATTAAAATTTGATTATTTTTTTTGAATATTGTTGATTCTTTTCTGAATATTTAATAAAAAATTGTTTATTTGATGCAAATTCTGATTATTTTTAAATTATTTGTGATTTTAATTCAAATTTTGAATATTTTTTTCAATTTTACTTGAGAAAAAATTCATTTTTTTTTAAATTATTTTGTTCAGAATTTGATTATTTTGATTTTTTTTCTTTGTTACTTTACTTTCGAAAATAATAATTTTTTTTAGATATTTTTTTGCGAATTTGATTTTTTTGCAATTTTACTTTAGGAAATATTAATTTTTTTGTTATTATTTTATTCAATATTTGATTATTTTGCAATTTTATTTTGGAAAACTTTCTTTTTCTGATTATTTTATTCAAAATTTGTGTTTTTTTTCAACTTTACGTTGGAAAAGAATCCGTTTTGGATAATTTTTTTGTTGAATTTGAATTTTTTTTCAATTTTATTTGAGAAAATATTCATTTTTTGATTATTTTAGTCAAATAATCGATTTAGTTTCCTCTAAAATCACCCCTTGTGATTTGCCCCTTGGGAATAAAATAATGAGGAATATTTGTATAAAACACAGAAATATATTCCTGTGTAACTTTGTAACATTCCAAATAACTTTTAAAGTTATTATTGCATTTTCATTGCCCTTAAAACTGTTCAGAATTTAACGTCTGTTTCACGAATATCAATTGGGTAAATTTCAGTCTGCAAATGCGTGAAACAGGAAGGAAAAGAACACAAAAATAGATATTATTTGCTTCCTAAACGAAAATGGTAAAAAAAACAAGGTGGAAAATGACATTTGAGTCTTTAAAAAGTGTTCTTTGGGGAAGTTTCAAGCCCAAGGATGAACATTAAAGCGTTAACAATAATGTTAGGGAATAAACTTAGAGAGTGAGAAAGGCAATTCAGAGCCTCAGATGGACGTTATTAGAAATAATTCTTGAAGAGGAAATTATATTGAGTGTTTTGAAGGGGATTTTAGGTGAATACTGAGGGAAAATGCTAATATAAAGCGATAAAATGAAGGAAAATACACGAAAAAGGAAAGAGAATGGTAACAGAATTGTGAAAAAAGGCGGCCAGTGGAAGGATTGAGCCCAAGATCTCACGATCTAGAAGCCAGCTCTCTACCACTATGCTATCGCTCCTATACGGATGTTTCAATTCGACGGGTGCCTCGAAAACTATAAAAAGTCAAAATTGCCATTTTTCAGCAAAGCGAATTCAAAATTTTGGCATTAAAACAGCTGTGAAATTTGCCAAATTTACTTCAAAATACTCAAAATGCCTTCAAATCGTTCGTTAAAGTCAAAATATTACTCTGTATTTTTTATTTTTTAAATGTTTTATTGGTATTTATTGAAATTTTTCACTAAAATGTGGCAAAATTAAAAGAAAATCTGAAAATATTACTTTTCAAAGTCGATTTTTAATGGTTTTTGAGTCGATTTTATACAAAAAATCAACTTTTCATACTTAAATTGAACTTTTTCTTAATGTTTTCAAGTGAAAAAATTTAAAAAAAATATGTGAAAAATATTCATTTAAAACCTAAAGAACATTTTAGAATAATTCTGAACATCTACAAATATTTTCTAAAAAGACGTTTTAATGCATTTGACTGCAATTTTTGAGACATTTTTCTTGGGGGAAAATTCTTCAGCGTAAACAATGAAAAATCGACTTTTCATTCGCAAAACATGACAATTTTTTTCCATTTGTGCTTTTTAGATAAATAAGATTTTTTACTATTGTCTCATAAGATAAAAATCTCAAAATTTTTGTACAGGAAGAACAGATAAAAGGCTTTTCAAGAATTCATAAGACGAAAACTATGATAAATCGACTTTTCATAGTTTTCCATTCACCCGTCGAATTGGATCTTGTTCATGTGTTTCCACGTGATGGCTTTACATTTATTCCTAAATATTCCTAAATATTCCTGAAATATTCCTAAATATTCCTGAAATATTCCTAAATATTCCTGAAATATTCCTAAATATTCCTAAAATATTCCTAAATATTCCTGAAATATTCCTAAATATTCCTAAAATATTCCTAAATATTCCTGAAATATTCCGGGGTGGAATATTTAGGAATATTGGAATATTTAGTATTGTAAATTGAGCATAGCGGAATAAAATGAAACTAATGGAACGCGATCTCGTCATCTGACCGACAAGTTTAAAGCGATCGCGAGGGAGGCTAATTATTCAGAAAGAAATTATATTTGAGGCATAAATATTGATAATAGCAATAAACAAGAAAGGAAATACATGGGAAAACAGGAAAAGAGTGCAAAGCGAGAAAAAAAATGCACAACGCACCAAAATTGAACTCGGTACCTCGCAATCTGCAAGGGCATGCTTTACCACTATGCTATCGCTCCTATACGGGTGGTTCAATTGGATCTTGTTCATGTCTTTCCACGTGGGTGGCTTCTCGCGCCATCTGGACGTGTTCGAATGAAATTAAAGCAAGTTCGAAACATTTATTCCTGGATATTCCACAAATATTCCTCCTTTTAGGAATATTTAGGAATATTTAGTGTCTACGCCACTGCCTTGGACCTCCAAGCAGCGCCTCTCGACGGGTGAACATAAAATTTCGCGACTGTCAATTCGCTCTCTCACTGTGAAACCACGAAGGTGAACACACGTGTCAAAATCTCAACTTTAAAAATCTATTATCATCGCTTTTCCCACAAATCCATTTTCATTTAAATCAAGTTCTTTATAAGTGTAAATATGTTCACGTCTTTTTTCTATCATCAACGGAATCACTTTCGCATAAATTTCTGGGCCTTCGAGCCGGATATATTGTAAACTATTCCCATCTTTTCATCATCAGGTATTTATCCAGAGTGACTGTCCGGAAAGAAGCTTGTTTCTTTATTCTAATACGACTATATTTCACTCAGGTAAAGACGAAAGTACAGATAAGATTCCCTTTCTGAATCCAGAGGCTAAAACATTTGTGTGCTCTCTTTTACTCAGGTAATAGACATTTAGGAATAATTAGGAATATTTTGGAATATTTTCGGAATATTGGAATACGGACACGTTTAAAATCAGCTTGCGTACCCCTAGGAAAAACCCCTTCCACGAACGTCAAAGACAATAAGCGCATTTTCGAGGGAGTAAAGCCCAGAGAGAGAGAGCTTTCACTCATCTTTCACCATCATATGAGATTCGCAGTTCTCATTGTTCTGACATTTTTATAGCGAACATACAAAGCTTCTCTTCGTTTTTTTTCCCCTCTCCTTCATGGCAAACAATTGCCGCTAAAGCGTTCCACGTGAAGACACAGAATTGATGCCGAAGCTTTGCACAAAGCTGAAAGCACAGCAGGAAAGCGTAAAGTTGGGATTTCACGATGTTTTCTGCTGAAGAAGTTTTGGCAAAGTTTTTTGTAATAGAATTTTTAATGAAGCATTGAAAACTTCCTAGAGCTTTTGGGTAAACATTGAAATTTCCCCCCACTGATGAACACTTCCTATGAAATTCGAAAGGACTTAGGATGTGTCTGTGGTATTTCTGTAGGAATTCCAATGGACAAGTGTGTAGAACATTTGTGAGAATGTTTTGCAATGCTTAAATGACGCGTTTTTCTTATTTAGAACCGGAAAACTTACTGACGAACAGTATTTGAGAAGTAATCGAATTTTCCAGTAGATTTTTAAAATGTAAATTCATTTTCAATCACATTTTTGATCATAACCAAAAAATAACCTAAAAATAACTTTAAAATAGCCTTAAGATTTTAAACCGTGAGTATAAATCTGTTATAAATCGTAAATTAAAGTATGAAAATCAATAAAATTACCAATAAAATTGCCAATTTTGTATTCAGAAATAATATTTTGGAGGTTATGTTCAATTTTAGCATTGAATTCTTGTAATTTTCATTAAATATCAATCATATTATGTTTAAAAGCGCAAATTATTTCAGTTTATGTAGAAGAATGAATGATTTTTGTGGTTATTCACTGGAAAAATCTGTGTTAAATTTATCACATAACCTATAAATATGCAAAAAATCATTCTTTTCTGTGTATATTCGAAATAAATTCAAATATAGAAGCACATAATGGACATTCCATAAATTTTCTATTGGTGATCATTATGCTTTTCTCTCCTTATTTGAATGTCAATTTGTATCACATTTTTATCCTCGTCGTTTTATGTGCAGTGAAGAGTTAATAAAATCGTCCAAACACCCTCAAATGGGACGGAAAAGGGTGGAAAAGGCCAAGGGGTTGCTAATCGTTGAGATGCTGTTGTGATTATTTACGAAAAATTCGTCGAATAAGTGGAATAATTGAAGAATAACTCTAAAGAATCAGTCAAATTTAGAATCCTTTTTGATCACAAATTTAATCCTTTCAAGCGCTGAATATTTGTAAATATTTGAGACCCTTTTTGACACTTTAAAGCGCAAAGTGTGGAAAATCCCAGCAAAAAGACATTTTTCTACGCTCAAATGACATTTTTTTAAGGTTAAAATTGGACTTTTAAGCTAGATTTATAGTGTAATATAAACAAACTTAAGTCTTTTCCAAACGCAAATCCTTAATTTTGTGCCAAGAAAAGAGGAAAATTTTCAGTTTAATCGCAAATTAGATGATTTTGTAGGTTATTTTATCACATAACCTCAAAACAAAGCGATCAAATTTATTTTTCTAGGCAAAGAAATTGAAAAAAATGCTTTAATTTGTTGAAATTGAAGCTTTTGCAGAAAAAACCGCGGAAATAACCAAGGAAAAGAGATATTTTTCAGCATTTAATTGATATTTTTGAGGTTATGTTTGACTTTTGAGCTGTTTTCTAACTAAACTTAAAGTTTTTTCGAACGCAAATGGTTAATTTTGCCAAGAAAAGAGGAAAATTCTCCGTTTGAACACAAATTAGATGATTTTGAGGGTTATTTCATCACATAACCTCAAAAATAAAGCGATAAAATTGATTTTTCTACACAATGTAATTGAAAAAATTTCTTCAATTTGTTCAAATTGAAGCTTTTGCTGTGCAAATATTCTTTTACAGCAAAAAGCCGCGAAAGAAATCAAGGAAAAGAGACATTTTTCTTCAATTTAAGTGATATTTTTGAGGTTATGTTTGACTTTTATGCTTTTCCTCAATCAAAATGAAGTTTTTTTTCGCACAAAAATGCTCAAATCTGCCAAGAAACTGAGAAATTTGACAATTTAAATATGTTTTACATTAAACATAACCTCAAAAAAGCAATAAAATTGATTTTTAAGCAAAATAATTGGGATATTCCTTGACTTAAAACGACTACAGACTAGCGGATTATCCACGGGAGGATAAGCAAGAGCGCGAGTACGATTGACAGTTCGCTTAGCCACAAAACGCGAATAATCTCTCGATATATCGAAGGTTCAGCCGATTTTTCAGGAGTTCGCGACGGCAGCGCTCTCGTGCGGAAATGCGCCGAAACATTTCACGACTCAGGAAAGGCGCAAAATGGCCGAATCTCTTGCGAATGATTTCCAGGATTATTAAAATCATTAAATTCTTCTGTGAATCATCAATTTTCGCAATTTTAACGTGAAATTTCACTCTTTTGACGTATGAAAATCAACTGACAGCTGAACACTCGAAGCACAGTGGCGCTAGTGTCGACAAAGAAGAATAATTGAGTGTGTTTAGCGCTAGTTTAGCCATGAATCCATATTTTGAGTGTGTAAAAGTGCAGATCAACCAAGACTTATCGCTGATCTGACCTTTACACACTCCAAGCTCAACCACGGAGGATTGATCCCAGTTCCTGTCAATTCAAGGATAAGCGGCAAGTCTGTAATCGCTCTTATTCCTGCAGTAAATAAGATCTATTTCGGAATAATGCGGATCACAAGAAGAATAAGTGAGAGAATAAATGGAATCAAATTGTCTTTCATGACGTGAATTATTCTGGAAAAGCACTGAAACCCCAGATTAGCAACCCTTTGGTGTTTTGCCTGGAAAACCAGGACAACTCCGAAGTCTCGTCTCCTCAATCAATCAGTGGACGAAAGGCGAGGCTTTGCGATAAATCACTGTTGTTTCGGGATTATTCGATAAACCCTCGAACAATTGTGATGATCAAAGGGATGATTTGCTGAGCAGGAATTTGCGCGCAAATTATGCATTCAGCCGCAATAAAAACAAGGGAATTTCTTTTGCTCTCCTTTCGAAAGGCATTTCACAGGGTGAAAAAAGGAAGAAAGTTCCTTTTTGGCCAGAGAATGGCTGAAACAATAAAAGCTCAAGGGGCAAATCACAAGGGGTGATTTTAGAGGAAACTAAATCGATTATTTGACTAAAAAAAAAATCAAAAAATGAATATTTTCCCAAGTAAAATTGAAAAATAATCAAATTCAACAAAAAAAATTATCCAAAACGGATTCTTTTCCAAAGTGAAGTTGACGAAAAAAAAACACCCAAATTTTGAATAAAATAATCAGAAAAAGAATGTTTTCCTAAAATAAAATTGCAAAATAATCAAATATTGAATAAAATAATAATAATAAAAAAAAATTTATATTTTTTAAAGTAAAGTTGCAAAAAAAAATTATTATTTTCGAAAGTCATGTAACAAAGAAAAAAATCAAAATAATCAAATTCTGAACTAAATGATTTAAAAAAAATGAATTTTTTCTCAAGTAAAATTGAAAAATATTCAAAATTTGAATTGAAGTCAGAAATAATTTAAAAATAATCAGAATTTGCATAAAATAAACAAATTTTTATTAAATATTCAAAATGGAATCAAAAATATTAAAAAAAAAACAAATTTTCATCAAATATTCAGAAATAATTTAAAAATATCAAAATTTTGTATTAAATAATCGATTTTTAATAAAAAAAAGTTCAGAAAATAATCAGAATATTCATCAAATATTCATCAAATAATTTAAAAATATCAAAATTTTGTATTAAATAATTGATTTTTAATAAAAAAAAAGTTCAGAAAATAATCAAAATATTCAAAAAATAATCAAATTTTAATTAAATATTCAGAAAATAATTTTTAAATATCAAAATTTTGTATTAAATAATCAAATTTTCATCAAATATTCTGTAAAAAATAAAAAAAAAATTATCAAAATTTGATTAATAATCACAAATAATCATAAAAATGATTATATAATCATAAAGTTAATGGTCTCAACTTGCGCGAGTGATTTTCCCCTTGTAAAAGCTCCTCGCAGGTCATTTCAAGGGAGGATTCAGCCCTCGTATCCTGTCTATGTTAATTGCGCGTCGGCACATCCTTGGCGTGTGTCGATTTTCCTCCCCCCGCGCCCAAAAAAAAGCCTTTGGGGATGAAATCATCAATAGAAATTCCTCATGATTTGCTGACTTTTGCCATTCAACTCACGAATTTCGAGGGGGTGGGTTTATTTGTGGAATTTCCTGTGCACCCTTTTTCCTCTCTCTCACACACACAGTCATCCCCTTGTTGGCCATGGGAAAAAGCACACTCGTCCTCATTGGAGTTCTTTTGATGCTCCTTCGCTCACCTAATTTGTTTTTCCTCAGGGTGAAACTCCATCAATTTTTCCCCGTGGGGAAGGAGGGGAGAGAAAATGGCATTGCTTCTTTGACCATCTCTTTGCCTGACTTTCTACAAAACCATTTGAGCATCTGAAGGACTCACCGTGGCGCGTCGTAAAGCTCCTGAGCGAATCCTCCCGGTGCTTCGAATGGTAGTCAAAGAGCTTCAAAACATTTTGCGTTTATTTTCATGTGTTTTGTTATGTTTAACAGTTTTTTTTCCACACACACACATTTCCACCATCTGAGTAATTTTCCATTGCTCATCATATTAGAGCTGTGCGAACGACACTCTACTTGTAATCGCGCGAAAGTTGAACTACGCAAAAATGACGAAAATGGGGGGGTTACTTTTTTTTCACGTTACAAACACGCTTCTGAAGCGTAAACGGTAAGAGATATCGACACGTTGTTTGCGCCAAAGGTTAATAGTATGCAGTGGTAATGAATATTTCGATGTCAAATCCTTCTGTCCGCCATTTTGAACACCTCCAAAATACATTTTCCTCAATTGTTCAGCTTCTATGGCATAAATTGGGCCCAAATTTTGGTATGTTATAGCCGAGATCAAAACCTTTCCAATAAACCCACACTTAAGGGCCTAGGTCTATCTGAACCCTAGATTTAAAGGCTCAAATTTTGAAATCCTAAACGGCCATAGCTCAACTTCTAAATAACCGATCGGAATGATATTGTCTTCATTGGAAAGGAGTCGTGAAATGCCATCTTCCACTCAAACATTATAACTTGGTGGAACCATCGCTAGGGGTGCTAAAGTTAAGAAAACGATTTTCAAAATTTCAAAATCAAATAACTCGGAGAAAACGTTATACATTTTCTTCAAAATTTAATACGTTAAAGCCGAGGCCGAGACCTTTCCAACGATACCCTACTTGTGGAGATTGATGCCTTAGGAGCGGAGATATTGAAGGTTAAAGTTCACACCTTTACCGGCCTGTATCTCAGCTTTTTACTGACCGATTTGGATAATTTCTTCACCAAAAGATGTATTTTGATGCCCTTTAGTAGGCAATATTCATTATTACTCTGTGACGTTATAACGAATGTCGCCATGTTGAAAAAAAAACCTTTGAACGCCTGTATCTCGGCAAATAAACTGTGCATTTTCTTTAAATTCTAGTATGTTGTAGTCCAGGTCAGGACGTCTCTAAAAATAGGTTATAGTTTTTTGTGGATGCAATAGAACCGAAGTTATGACGGTTTAAAGTTTCAAACTTTAAAACACTGTAAATTTAATTCTATTTGTTCGATTTTAATGATTTTGGGCTCATTGGAAAGCTCTTGCAAAACTCTAAAACTATTTAGAACAATACAAGTTCATCAGACCACCGCCAGAGGCGCTAATGTAAATAAGAAACTTTTTAAAATTTTTAAGTGAAAAGTTTTCTTTCAAGATCAAACTATTTTGAGATAATTTCTTAAGTATTTCGATAGTCCAGCTCGAGATGTTTCCAAGCCATTTCCATGCTTTCTTTCCTTCTCACTAAATCGAGTTTTCCACGGAAAGGGAGACATTTTTAAGCCCAGCTTATACACCATAAGCTTACGCAAAGCGTGTGCTTTTCCACATCGTTTTTCTGCCGCATCCACTGATGCTCTGCAAGCCGCCTCTATCTCGTTTTTATTTATACTTGTTGTTTTATATTTTCCCACCCCCTCAACGCCCCCACGAAGCGCTCTTATTCCGTACCATCAAATACACCGATCAGCAAGGGTGGTTCCAAGGGGCAAATCACAAGGGGCGATTTTTGAGGAAACTTTTTACTCTGATAATCAAATAATCAATTATTTGAGTGAAATATTTGAAAAAAATGAGTATTTTTCCCAAAGAAACATTGAAAAATAATCAAATTATGAATTTAAAAAATCAAAAAATGATTTTTTCTAAAGTAAAATTGGAAAAAAAATAATTTTGAATTAAATAATCAAAAAATCAATTTTTTCCAAAGTAAGATTGCAAAAAAAACAACAAATTCTGAACAAAAAATTAAAAAAAATTATTATTTTCCCAAGTAAAATTGAAAAATAATTTAATTTTGAATAAAATAATCAAAAAAAAAATTATCAAAAAATGATTATTTTCCAAAGTAAAAACGAAAAAAACAATTTTTTAATAAAACAATCAAAAAAATATTGTTTTCCAAAATTAAAATGGCTAAAGAATCAAATCATGAATGAAATAATAACAAAAAAAGAAAATATTTTCCAAAGTAAAATTGAAAAATAATCAAATTCTAAATACAATTTAAAAAAAATTTTTTCAATCAATGAATTAAGAATATTTCTAATATTCACAATTATTCAATTATATATAAAAAAAAAAAATTGGTGATAATATTTAGAAAATAATCAGAAATTGTATAAAATAAAAAATTTCAATAATAAATATTTGGAAAATAATCAGAAATTGAATAAAATAAAAAATTTCAATAATAAATATTTGGAAAATAATCAAAAAATAATCTGAATTTTATACGAAATAATCAAAATTTGATTTAAAATCACTAAAATAATCGAAAAAAAAGATTGAATAATCAAACAAAGTTAAATGGTCTCAACTTGTGCGAGTGATTTTCCCCTTGAGTGGTTCACAGTTTTTTTTTCCTTTTCCACCATCGCTTCAGGTACGGATTCGTCCCTGTGTTTTTTTTCTTTCTTTTCTTTCTCTTTTCCTGTGATGCCAAACGCACCATAAAAGAAATTGCTGTCCTTCCCCATTTAGTCGACGTGTCTCGAGGAGATATTTTCATTTAAGGGACGATTTCCAGGCAACATTCACTTAATTCACCGAAAGACACTTCTTAACAAGGCCAGCAGAAAATCCTCGTTTTTTTTTGCCGCTCATTTGCCATAGATTTTATGCACTTTTTATTCGCGCACAATCGTGAAATTTAAACTGTAACGATTTCGAAGGCAAGAGCAAAAGCTCTATTTAAAAGATTCACTTTAAAAGATATAAAATCTGATGAAATTTAGCAGAATTTAAGACAGTTCTTGAACGTCTAAGAAGCAAATTAGATAAAATTCTAGGATAAAATGAACTGATGACGTTTTTGTTATTTTCTAGAAGATCTAAAAGTGTTAAATTAAGACTTTTCTGCAGAAATTCTTGATTTTATTTACCTCTTAATATCAAATTTCACCGCAAAAAAGCTGAGAAAGCTCTTAAAATGAATATTTTGAAAAAATGACACTCATTTGTGTGGCCAAGGAGGAGATAATATGCTGTCAATAAGATTTCAGGCGATATTTCTGTGCAAAATCCACTGAAAAACCACAATTTTGCGCAACTTTCCGATCATAACCTCAAAAATATCACTAAGAAATCTTAAAAGCATTTCATTATGAAGATTTCTGAACACAAAATCATCGGTTATGATTTGCCAATGAACTCTAAATGGATGAATCACAGTCAAAATTGTGGAGAAAGTTGCCTTTATTATCATTTTTGAGGTTATGATTAACATTTATGGTGATTTTTACTACTGAAATTTAATCACAAACAATCAACTCTGCCAAGATGAAGAGAAATATTTTGATGCTTTAACAGGAATTGGATGATTTTGAGGGTTATTTAATCGTCACAATCTGTCTTAAATCAATCACATAACCTAGAAAAAGCAGTTAAATTGATTTTTTAAGAAAAAAAAAATAGAAAATGCCTCCATTTGTTGAAACACAAGCTTTGTTCTATGCAAATATTTTAATGATTTTAAACATCTTCTTATTTCTAACACTTCTGTAAATAATATCTCCCCCTTGGTTTACTAAAATTTGATCTGAGAAGCTTAGTTTTTCTCATAATCTTCGTAAAGACGTTCCTTAGGAGCGATTACAGACTTGCGGATTATCCTCTAATTGACGGGAATTGGGATTAATCCTCCGTGGATGAGCTTTGAGTGTGTAAAAATAAGATCAACGATAAATCGTGTCTGAACTGGCGCTAAAAACACTCAGGAGTTATTCCTCCTTATCGACACTAGCGCCAATTTTGCTTCTCGTGACGCTCTCAACTGTCAATTGTTTTATTTTACCAAAAAAAGCGTGAAATTTTACGATAAAATTGCGAAAAAAAATGGAAGATTCGCCATTTTGTCCATTTTGAGATGTCAAATGATTCGGTGAATCATTTGAATTTGGTCTAACCCCATAAATATCGTTTGAACTTCGATATATCGAAGGATAAGTTGTGTTTTGTGGCTCAACCAACTGTCAGTTGTATTCTCGCTCTCGCTTATCCTCTCGTGGATCACCCGAAAGTCTGTAATCGCTCTAAGATGCACAAATCTCCAAGTCTTGTAAAGTTTCGTGCTGTGTCTCAAGTTTGTCGTTAAATTCGCGTGGATTACAGGATTTTCCGGCAGGCGACAAAGTCTTGTCATTAAGCGTGCAAAACATCCCTGGATGAGTGACTCAGGAAGAGCAGTTCGCGATGCGTCGCGGAGTTGTACATCATCCAATTAAGGCAGATGCTGTGCGAAATGCCGCTGACATCTATAAATTACACCTTCAGCACCTTCGCTTGCGCTGCTCTCGTGCTAATTGCACAATTTTTCCCAGCGCGCCGCGTGATGGAGTGTCGTGACAGTGGCAGTATATTTTCCCCATGATGGCCATGCGGAGGAGATGTCATATTTTCCGCGATGTGCGCGGCGTCGCGCAGAGTGGGAAGAAAAAAGAGTTTGATGGACTGGCACTTTATGCCAACTAATTTGACGTTAGTTTTCAAACACAAAAAACCCCCCATGAAAATGAATTTCTCTCGCGCGCGCGGACCTGTGATGTGCGAATGTCTTGTCAAGTCGACAAGTCGCGGTGGCTTTTGGATGCGCTCCAAGATTTGCAAACGGCGCCGCGAGAATTTAACAAACACAAACACAATCCCAGAGACAAGAACAGCATCAGAACGTGAGCAATTTCCAAATGAATCTCAAACCAAGGGGTAGATATTATGGCTAAGATCTGTACAACCACTTCAAGACACTTCCACAATGCTGAAATCATTCATTTTCCTCATTTTCTTCACCTTTTTCGGGACTTTTCCAATCGTCTAAATTCACATAACCTCAAATTTAGGACTTTTTATCCCAAAAAGACGCTTTTTTCTACTTTTATGGCCCTCAAAACTTAGAGAAAAATAGTATTTGAGAAATATTTGAAGTTCTCACTGGATATTTTAATGCACTTTGAAACATAACCTAGAAATTACCTTGAAATATCGAAAAGAATCTTTTAAAGGCAAGACAAATCGACAATGAGGTGAAATTTCAAATTTCAATCGTCCAAACACTCTCAAATTGGACGGAAAAGGGTGGAAAAGGCAAAAGGGTTGCTAATCGTTGAGATGCTGTTGTGATTATTTACAAAAAATTCGTGGAATAAGTGGAATAATTGAAGAATAACTCTAAAGAATCAGTCAAATTTAGAATCCTTTTTGGTCACAAATTTAATCCTTTCAAGCGGTGAATATTTGTAAATATTTGAGACCCTTTTTGACACTTTTAAAGCGCAAAGTGTGGAAAATCTCAGCCAAAAGACATTTTTCTACGCTCAAGTGACATTTTTTTTAAGGTTAAAATTGGACTTTTAAGCTAGATTTATAGTGTAATATAAACAATCTTAAGTCTTTTCCAAACGCAAATCCTTAATTTTGTGCCAAGAAAAGAGGAAAATTTTCAGTTTAATCGCAAATTAGATGATTTTGTAGGTTATTTTATCACATAACCTCAAAACAAAGCGATCAAATTTATTTTTCTAGGCAAAGAAATTGAAAAAAATGCTTTAATTTGTTGAAATTGAAGCTTTTGCAGAAAAAACCGCGGAAATAACCAAGGAAAAGAGATATTTTTCAGCATTTAATTGATATTTTTGAGGTTATATTTGACTTTTAGGCTTTTTCTCAATCAAAATGAAGTTTTTTTCGCACAAAAATGCTCAAATCTGCCAAGAAATTGAGAAATTTTACAATTTAAACTGTTTTACATTAAACATAACCTCAAAAAAAGCGATAAAATTGATTTTGATTTTGAAAAAATCAATCAAACAGCTCTGAAAATAGACAATTTTGTAATCTTGAAGCAATATTTTAGAGGTTATGTATCAATCTGAGTGTCATTAATACAGTTTTACATTGAAAACTTCTGATTTTCACAAGATTTCATCATTTTGTGCCAGTAAAATGAAAATTTTATCAGTTTAGGCGCATTAATGGATGATTTTGAAGGGTTTTTAGTGGCAAATATTATCTTAAATACATAACATAACCTAGAAATATGTGAAAAACATTTTTTTTCCTCCAATTATTGTGTTAATTCCCCTTTGAAAGTGACTTTTGAATGCATCACAATGAAGTTATTGATGCTCTTCCACTTCTTAAATACTTCTGTTGAATTTGTACACCACTTCTGACTGTATTATCTCCCCCTTGTCTCATACAAAACTCCTCTGAGGAGAACAATTTTTCCCACGAGCGCAAATTTTCTATTTATGCACCGCGAGGAGGGAAAAGAGCGTCTGAAGCCGCACAAGAAGTGTCTGGATGTCTCTAATGAATGCCAATTGAGTGATGAGCATATGGAATTTTCAAGCGTGATCCCAACAATTGGGAAGCTCTGCCGATTGTGCACTTTCGGTAAGAGAGAAAATCCAAGATTACAGACTTGCGGGTGATCCACGAGATGATAAGCGAGAGCGAGAGTGTGTCTGACAGTTGGTTGAGCCCAAAAACGCAACTTATCCTTCGATATATCGAAGTTCAAACGATATTTATGGGGTTAAACCTAATTCAAATGATTCACCGAATCATTTGACAGCTCAAAATGGACAAAATGGCGAATCTTCCATTTTTTTCGCAATTTTATCGCTAAATTTCACGCTTTTTCGGTAAAAATAAAACAATTGACAGTTGAGAGCGTCACGAGAAGCAAAAGCTGCGCTAGTGTCGATAAGGAGGAATAACTCCTGAGTGTTTTTAGCGCCAGTTCAGACACGATTTATCGTTGATCTTATTTTTACACACTCAAAGCTCATCCACGGAGGATTAATCCCAATTCCCGTCGATTCGAGGATAATCCGCAAGTCTGTAATCACTCTTACAGACTTGCCGCTTATCCTCAAATCGACGGGAACTCGGATTAATCTGCAGTGGTTGAGCTTGGAGTGTGTAAAAATCAGATCAGCGATAAATCGTGGTTGATCTGCATGAATTAGCCATAATTCGTGGCTAAACTAGCGCTAAACACACTCAGTTATTCTTCTTTGTCGACACTAGCGCCACTGTGCTTCGAGTATTCAGCTGTCAGTTGATTTTCATACTTCAAAAGCGTGAAATTTGACGTTAAAATTGCTAAAATTGATGATTCACAGAAGAATTTAATGATTTTAATAATCCTGGAAATCATTCGCAAGAGATTCGGCCATTTTGCGCCTTTCCTGAGTCGTGAAATGTTTCGGCGCATTTCCGCACGAGAGCGCTGCCGTCGGGAACCCCAAAAAATCGGCTGAACCTTCGATATATCGAGAGATTATTCACGTTTTGTGGCTAAGCGAACTGTCAATCGTACTCGCGCTCTTGCTTATCCTCCCGTGGATAATCCGCTAGTCTGTAATCACTCTTACAGATGGTGTAATCGAAGTGTGCGAACCTTTCACTGTTTGGCCGGAATAAAACTGTGGCTAGATCTTAAGATTAAGACACGTGACGCCACAGAATATCGGTCTCTAAACCGAATATGAATGCAAGAATTTGCGAGAAGAAAGGGAAAAAAAGGAGAAAAGAAGCTTCCTCAATGGTTAGAAGTGATGTACAATTCAGTGGAAGTGTTTGGAAGTGGAAGAAAAAGGATTGTTCTTTGCATCTTTATAGGTTATGTTAAGAATTACAAAAAAAAAAGAAACTTTGCCACAAAATAACCTCCAAAATCATTTAATCTTGTATCTAAGCTGTTATAATTTGTAATCTACTTATAGAATCATAATGAAATTTGTCGAAGATCACAAGTTTTCAATGTTAAACTGTATTTATTGTGCTAAGATTGACACATAACCTCCAAAATACTGCTTCAGAATACAAAATTGTCTATTTTAATGAGATTTTAGATTCTTTTTCTACTCTGCAATTGTAAATTTCAGCTGATTGTCAACTTAGTCTTGCTTTAAAAACGTTCCGAATAAGTTTCTTTCAAGGATTCTTTGAAATATCTCAAGATAATTTCTAGGTTATGTATTAAAACGCATTCAAAAGAGTGATTAAAAATTAAATTACATCAAAATATCCACGGAAAACTTAAAATATTTCTTAAACACTATTTCTATGCAAGATTTCATACTCAAAAACGTAAAAATTGCGTCTATTTTCGGTCAAAAACACCTAAATTTGAGGTTATGACACTCAAAGATAGTGAGTCTTTCGCGGAAAATATGGAAATACAGTTCAGCCATATTATCCCTCCCCCCACCCCTTTTGTGGAAATGTTTTCCGATGGCTTAAAGGGGCGAATGAATTGCCAGAGATCGATATCGCACGTCTTTAAGTTGCCGAAGGCGCTGCAAAACACCCTTTTGTCAGGGATTTAACCCACTTTACTATCTCAGCAATTACACCGCTGCTCTCGACCAGCAAACTTTCATGATTAATACGACTCCGCCATGGTTGTTTAAGCCCACATTACTTCATTACATGATCAACTTGAGATAGGAAAATGTGTAACACGAACTGAAATACATACGTTTGCATGTAACTTGGAAACTACGATGAATTTCCATCAAATAAATCTGTAGAAATGACACAGAAATGATCAATTTTGAGCAAAATATATAGCCAAGGGGGAGATATTGTGACAAGACATTTTGTAGAGTTCAACGAAAGTATTTTTGGAAGTGAAAGTGTTCGAGAATTTGCAAATTCTCAAGATTTTTCTAGGTTATGTTACATTTTTAAAGACTAAGAAACAACTTAAAATGGGAATTCTCACATTTTCTAATTATACTTAAGAATTATGCAAATTAAAATCACAATTAATGAAGCTGAATTATTAGAAAACAGTGTTAAAGTCAATCATAACCTCAATTTTTCACTATATAATTATGTAATTTTCTATTATTTTTGTGATAATATAGAATTAAAATTTAAGAAAAGTGAACTAGAACTTAAATGTTATCTAAAAATCCATCCGCGAATGATTATAGTTCACCAAAGTAGCAAAGAGTGTTGAAAATCGTCAAGAAAAGCCAGATTTCTTCAGAAATTGTCATAATATTGCCTTCAATTTCTTAAGTTTTTCATAAAAACACACCAAATATCTCTTATTTTGTGAGAAACATACGTAAAAAGTGGATATTATTGACTATTTTTGTGATTATTTCAAGTGTTTGCAACTTAAACCACGCCCGTTCGAAAGCTCCGCCCATTTATCTGTGAATTATCTCTAAATACTCATGAAAATCTATCCTTTTCTATTATTTTTGTGATAATATAGAATTGAAATTTAAGAAAAGTGAACTAGAACTCAAATGTTATCTAAAAATTCATTCGCGAATGATTATGATTCACAGAAACAGCAAAGAGTGTTGAAAATCGTCAAGAAAAGTCAGATTTCTTCAGAAATTGTCATAATATTGCCTTCAATTTCTTAAGTTTTTCATGAAAACACACCGAATATCTCTTATTTATGATAAAAATACGTAGAAAGTTAATATTATTGACTTTCTTCAGTTTATTCGCGGCCTTTTTTGTGGTTATTTTAAGTGAAAACATCGACATTTCGCGACGCTACGTGTCTTGTCGTAAGACCTAGGCTGGTATTCTCTATTTATTTTTACTCTTTAGAGTGGTTTTTAGGCTACAAAGTTATTTGTATCTTTTCTATTATAAGCCAATTGAGCTTAAATGTAATTTAATAATCGTCAAAGTTTGAAAATCATCAAGAAAAACCAGATTTCTTCAGAAATTGTCATAATAATGCCGTGAATATTTTAAGTTTTTCATGAAAACACACCAAATATCCCTTATTTGTGATAGAAAATACGTAAAAAATTAATATTATTGACTTTCTTCAGTTTATTCGCGGGCTATTTTGCGGTTATTTCATGTGTGGACTTTGAATTTGAGAGAAATCTGCCTTAAAAATGACAATTACGAGAATACCTGCACTGGAAATCTATTTTTCTCGAGGAAAAATTGGTGAAAATCGTTTCTCTTCCCAAAGGAAGAAAGAAAAGAATCGAAATTGAATTGCTGCAAAAGATGGGAAAATGTTGTTTCTATAGCCATTCTAAAGGGGGAGAAAATGAGTGGAAAATGCGTCTTTCCAGATATTAAAAGGTGTGTGTGTGAGGAAAATCTCTTCTATGTCACATCTAAGACACACACTCAGCGAAAAATATCTTATGATTGCAATTAACTACGTCGTCATAACGCCGTAATGTAACGTTTCTCAAAAGCTACGCGAAAACGTAATAAAATTGTGAGAAATCAACTACGCTCGTAGTTGAATACTATAATGGGTGCATTATAACGTTGTAGGCAAGCAAATATCATGAAATCAACTACGCCGTGGTTAATATAATAACGTTTTTATGCCGTAATTCTTTTCAAACCAAAGAAAATCAACTACGCTCGTTATGAATATTACAACGAGCGTAATAAAGACATAATTCAAAGCTACGACTCTGCAAAATTAACTACGCGTTATGATATTTATTACGTTTTTGCTCTGGAAAATCAACTACGCGTTATAAATACTATTAAGTGTTATATAATTTATTATGTTTCATTCTTTATCGCGGAAAAATCACGTTATGACATTTACAACGCCATTGCGCATAGTAAATAATTACTATACTTTCATATTTTATAACGCGTATTACTATTTATAACGCGTAGTTGATTTTCTGCGGCTAGAAAAGCTTATCCTGGCGCTTTGATATAACGTTTATCCATTACGCGTTGTGTCGTCCACAAAGGTGGCAAGCTCCACATCCTGGGGATAAAGCATATCTGCAGTGTAGAGCATGTAGAGCGTCGGGGCCAGCACGCTACCCTGGGGAACTCCTGTAGAGATCGGATGGAAGCCGGAGATTTCACAACACTTGATTTTGTAGATGAGGCCGGTGTGCCACACTTTGTCAAAGGCTTGAGCTACGTCTAAGAAAACAGCAGAACAATACTGCTTCTTTTCCAGGGCTTCCTGAATACACGCCACCACCCGATGAACCTGCTGGTGCGTAGAGTGTTGTGAACGGCAACCAAATTGGTGGTCAGGAAGGATTTTCCTCTCCAAAAGAACAGGTTGAAGACGGTTAAGTAAGACCCTCTCAAAGAGTTTGGAGACAATCGGCAAGAGGCTTATGGGCCGATAGGATGACGCAGACGTGGGATCTTTTCCCGGTTTAGGGATCATCTGGATTACTGCAGTCTTCCATGCCTTCGGAAAATACCCAATCCTGGACACAGCATTGATCTGGCATTTCCCTGAGCAATTTCCCAGGGATCAAATCGAGTCCAGGAGCTTTACGGGGGTAAGAATTCCTGCACAGCTTCGAGACTGCTTCAGGATTATCTAGTCCTCCTTCAAACCTGGTTGGCACAATGGCGTGTGAAAATCAACGAGACTAAATCCGTCCACGTGACCTTTTCATTGAACAAGAGGAATTGTCCTGCTTGAGGTGAAATATTTGGGACTCCACGTGGACAGAAAGCTAAATTGGAAGTGTCATATCCAGACTAAAATCAAACACCTGAAGCTGACCCTGGGGAAATATTACACTGGCTGCTGGGGCGAAGATCCCAGGTGACTCTCCATTCTAAGATAAGCACTCTATAAAGCTGTTATAATTCCTATCTGGACTTATGGAATCCAGCTGTGGAGCTCTTCTAGCGAATCTAACATCCAAGCCTGTTAAGTAACTAAAACACTGAGATCTTATAATCACGCAGAACTTTATTGGTTGAAGGTATTGACGAGACTGACTATACAATTTGGGGGAATGACAATATATGGGGACTTAATTGCTAAATGGGCATTATCAAATATTGGACTATGGATTGGGGTTTTATGCTGAATATTCTTATTCTATAATTGTGTCACAACACTCCTCCATCCTTAGGGAAAGTGCGAAGCACGGTAATAGACTTATTCCTAATTTGTGACACAATTTTACATTAATTTTTGAAATTAATTTCTAATCATATGAATGAATCTATGCTTGGATATAAGATATAGTTTATTTCTCTGATATATTAGATTGTTATTTGTTCTTTTATATTTATTTTATTTATTTTTCCTTCACCTTTACAATATAGTGTGGATTATTTCTAAGTAAAGTATTTAAAATTATTCGTGGTCGTCTAATTTCTTTGCAAGATCTATAAAATATGTTCTCTAGTTATGTTGTGCTCGTGTTCTCTCTCTCTCTCTCTCTCTCTCTTTGTGTGTCATAATCGGGTTTTATATTTCCTAAATTCAGCGAACTATAATTCGTCGATGATTTTCTACTATGGCGGGTTCTATTTTCACTTCTTCTACTTCGTCTTGAACTACGGGTATTGTCGCTGATTCTATGGCTAATGGGGGAGAGATAGTTGGTCGAAATTTCGCTATGTATGGTCTAACGATTCTCCTTTGTGTAATGGGGCGTTTTTTTAAGATATCTGAAGCCATCCAAACGTTCCAATCTAAGACGCTTAGAATGCTCACCAACGCAGAGTGGTACATCACCAACGAAGTCTTACACCGTGACCGTAAAATCAACTGTGTCAAATATCGCTAAATGTCTCTGAGACAGATTGTGATCGTATTTCGCAAGATAGTGAATAATTAAAAAAAAAATTACGCGTTGTGGTATTTATAACGCGTAGTTGAAAGCTTGGCCAAAAGCCACGTTATGATATTAACTACGGAAATTTATAACGCGTAGTTGGCTTGATTACTACGTTTGGTGTTATGATATTAACTACGGAAATTTATAACGCGTAGTTGGTTTGATTATTACGACTGGCGTTATGATATTAACTACGTCGTAGTTACAATTACTACGTATTTCCTCTCTTTTCTCTGTGTGCATCTTTTCAATTGGCAAAACGCTTTTCCACGACAGTGTGAGGAGAAAAAATTCATTAAGCTCTCTTCCTCCATGGTGATTTCCTTCTTTTGCCATCGCCACAAGACGTCTGTGTGTGTGTGTGTGTGTGTGAATGTGTGTGGCGGGAAAATCGGAAAATCCCTTTCTTTTGTCGATTCACCCCCGCCATGAAAATCATGATGAGAAGATTGTACTTGGAGGATTTCCTATATTATTTCTTCCCTTCATGGAGATATTCCTCCTTTTTTCACCCAATGCTTAGAACCTCATTTTCACTGCGGCTTATCAGCTAATCTCTTGCCTTCAATGTTCGGAGGAAATTATATGGAAAAGAATGTCAAAAGCTCTCCCGTTTCACTCACACGCGCACCGCGAATTTGCTCAGGGATAATAAGACTGAGAGGAAGATGGAAAAGGTGGTCCTTAAAATATATTCTGTCTGTCTGTCTGTGTGTGTAGAAAAATAGCACGTGTCGCGAAATATGCTACAATATAGCGGATATTTGTGTAAGCTTTAACACACATTTTGCCACCCCCGTGTTGACGGGTGCTTCGAAGACTGTCAAAAGGAAAAATTGTCAGTTTTCACTCAATAAAGCTGCGAAATTTGTCAAATTTTCATCAAAACGCAAAGGGGCAAATAACAAGGCGACTTCTGAGGAAACTCAATGTTTTCTAATCAAATAATCCAATTATTTGAGTAAAAAAAAATAAAAAAAAAGATTATTTTCCCAAGTAAAATTGAAAGAAATAATAAAAAAAATCAAATTATGATTAAAATAATAAAAAAAAGTTTATTTTCTCAACTAAAATTGAAAAAAAAATCTAATTTTGAATAAATAATAATAAAAAAAAGATTATTTTCTCAACTAAAATTGAAAGAAAAAATCTAATTTTTTTAAATTGTCTATTTTAAGAGGTTTTTAATTTATTTTCTTTTCTTAAAAAGCAAATTTCACCTTATTTTCAATCAATAATAGACTAAAATTCTCCAAATTTGCCCGTAAAACATTCCGAATGAGTTTCTTTCAAAGATTCTTCGAGATAACTCAAGATAGTTTTTAGGTTATGTGTCAAAAGTACATTCAGAAGAGTGATTTAAAATGGAATCACATAAAAAATATGCGGAAAACTTCAAATATTGCTCAAAAAACTGTTTCTCAACAGAGTTTTCAGGCTCATAAAAGTAAAAATTGCATTTTTTCTGGAGAAAGAGTCCTAAATTTGAGGTTATGTTAATGTTAGGGGGTTGGAAAAATCTATAAAGTTCCGAAAAAAGGTTATGTTTGACTAAAATCACTTTCTAGTGTTAGTTTTTTTTCTAAAAATCCTCACTTTTTACCTTATTTCAGACAATAAGGACGATTTTACTTATAAAAATTTGCTTTAAATCGTTTTTCTTATGTGTTTTTCACCATAACCTCAAAAATAACACAAAATGATCGATTATAAATTAAAAATGCATGGCAAATAGAGTAATTTTAACAGTCAAAATTCTCTTTTTCTCTTAAAATTTCAAGTCTTACATCAAAATTCAGTGTAAAGTTGTTAAAATGATAATTTTCAGACTCTAAAACACATAATTGAGGTTATGTTTTACTTTAACGCGTTTTTAAGTGTCATTTTTATCTAAAAATTCCTAAAATTATCCATTTTTCGGAGAGTTTAGGCGATTTTCAGTATAAAAATCTGCTGAAAATCATTTTTCTTGTTTGTTTTTCATCATAACCTCAAAAATAACACAAAATTATCTTAATTCATGACAAATAAAGTATTTTCAAAGGTCAAAATTCTCAAAGAAAAGAAAAAACTGGAAATGTTCTGGAAGTGTCTGTGATTCTGCACAGAAATTGTGAAAGTGTTACAGAAAGTGATGTACATAATTTTGACGTACTATTTCCCCCTTTGGCTTTACTAAAGAAAAAAAAGCCCCTCTTCAATCTGTTATATATGTAGGCATCTAGGCAATTTCATCATCTTCTCTCACTCTCGCGCGGAAGTTCATATTCACGGCGGTGGCAAACAAAGACGTGGGGAGCTTTTGAAAAGCGTCTCTCGGAAGTGCTTGTGGCGAAAGCTCTCTGCTCATTTCGTGTCACCATTAAAAATTCACACCTCTTCGTCCTTATTCAGCCGTTGGCAAGCGTGGCACGAAATGCGCCCCTCGAGGTGAGAATGGTGCGGAATCAAAAGAATATCATAATTAAAATCGTGTTAATAAAGATTGATTGCGTTGCGCCAACAAGCCCACACTGGAGGCGGCATCTAATTGGGGCACATTGTGTGTCTGGCGTGCCACAAGGGGGAGATAGTCGGTCAGCAGTGGTGTACAGCACAGCAGGAGTGACTGAGAAAGGCTCAAATGTCGTCAATATTTCCGTTTCTAAAGCTATTCTCAAACAAATCATTGCATTTCTTTGAAAAAATTGCTTGTAATGCTTTTGATCTGACTAAATTTATACTTTTTGAGGTTATGTGACGTTTTCCAAGTGAGATTTAACCTCAAAAATAGTAATTTCACATGTAAAATATAAAAAATTTTTAAATTTTTTGGCATATGTATGCAAAAAGCTGGCGATCCAAGATTTCTTACATAATATCGAACACTGTAAAGTGTGTTAAAGTAAAACATAACCTCAATAAAGTATTTCAAATTACTGTTTTCACAACTTTATCACTAAGTTTTCAAGTAAAACGTGAAAATTCAAGCTTCCAAGAGAATTGTGAGAGTTGAAAATACTTTATTTGCCCCATGTATTTAATTTCCTTTAGATTTTTGTGTTATTTTTGAGGTTATGTTGAAAAACAAACAAGAAAGACAATTTTCAGTAGGTTTTTATACTGAAAATCGCCTAAACTCTCCGGAAAATGGATAAAAGTAATGATTTTAGGATAGAAATGACACTGTAAAGTGTGTTAAAGTAAAACATAACCTCAATCACGTGTTTCAGATTCTAAAAATTATCATTTTAACCTCTTTTTCACTGAGTTTTGAAATAAAACGTGACATTTTGCGCTTCAGAGAGAATTTTGACCTTTGAAAATACTTTATTTGTCATGAATTAAAATAATTTTGTGTTATTTTTGAGGTTATGGTGAAAACAAGTTAGAGAAACGTTTTTCACCATGATTTTTACAAGGAATATCACCTGAAATCTCTGAAATAAGGCTAAAGATGAGGATATTTAGATAAAAAAGACACTTAAAAATGTGTTAAAGTAACACATAACCTCAATTATGTGTTTTAGAGTCTGAAAATTATCATTTTAACAACTTTACACTGAATTTCGATGTAAGACTTGATATTTTAGGAGAAAAAGAGAATAATGACCGTTAAAATTACTCTATTTGCCATGCATTTTTAAATTTATAATAGATCATTTTGTGTTATTTTTGAGGTTATGGTGAAAAACAAATAATAAAAACGATCTAAAGCAAATTCTTATAAGTAAAATCGTCCTTATTGTCTGAAATAAGGTAAAAAGTGAGGATTTTTAGATAAAAACTAACACTAGAAAGTGATTTTAGTCAAATATAACCTCAATTATGTATTTTAAATTCTAAAAAGAACCATTTTAACAACTATTTTACTGAATTTCAAGGTAAAACTTGAAATTCTGAGAGAAAAAGAGAATTTTGACCGTTAAAATTACCTAAATTGTCATTAATTTAGATCATTTTGTGGTTTTTTTTTGAGGTTATGGTGAAAAATAAGGAGGAAAAATGATTTTCAGCAGATTAAATACGAGAATTCTGTAAGCTTTTCTCATGTCATGAAGTGCTTGTTCGGCTTTTGGGCCACATTCTCTCCGCCTTGGCACTAAGGTGCGCCCCAGCAAGAACGCCCAGGTAATGAAGGCTCACGTGAGAGTGTCCCAGGGGGTGAGAGGGTGGGGGTGGCGAAATGAGTCTCTCAGCACACATCGATCTTCGCATGGCCTCGGGCCGAATTGTGTGCGCGCCGCACAGTGGCTGGAAAATTGGTGGAATTGAATGTCACTTGATGAGTGTATGCATGCCGAAGGGGGGTTGAAGGGGGATGAAGAGGACTTTCTGCTATTCTTCGGCGAATCCGCATGAGTGGAGGAAATGAGGAGTGCCATCGAGTGGAAGATTCTCTGCACCGCATCATGATCATCATCAAAAACCGAGAGAGGATATTGAAGCATACATACATATTTTGATATATATATCGACGGGTGCCGTGAAGACTATCAAAAGTCAGCAATTTGAAGTTTGAGAGATGAAATTGCTTTGAAATTTTACTAATTTTTCCATAAACTCTCTGTTATCTTTCAGTAAATTGATAAAATTGCTCAATTCTATTTTTATGCAGAATTTCCCAGATTTTTCCACTGTTATTTGTTTGAAATATTAACTAAAATACGAAGAATTAATAGACAAATTGGGAAAATTTGCTACAAAAAGACGATTTTTGATAATTTTTGTGTACTTTTTTTTCAAACAATTCGTAAAAATCAACTTTTTACATTTTTCCTGCCCATTATTTTCCCAAGAAAAAATTGAAAAATAATCAAATTAAGATTTAAATAATGAAAAAAAGATTATTTTCTCGCAGTTAAATCACAAAGAAAAATCAAAATATTATCAAAAACTGAATAAAATCTCACTACAAAAATTGAAAAATTTGAAAAAAAGTTTATTTTCCCAAATAAAATGACAAAAAATAAAAAAAACAAATATTGAATGAAAAAAGTAAAAAAAAAATGAATATTTTCCCAAGAAAATTTTTAAAAAATAATCATATTTTGAATAAAATAATCACAAAAAATCTCAGTAATGAAATTCTGAATTAAATAATCAAAAAAATAAATATTTTCCCAAGAAAAATTGAAAAAATAATCAAATTATGATTTAAATAATAAAAAAAGATTATTTTCCTGAACTAAAATTTGCAAAAAAATCAAATTATGAATAAAATAATAAAAAAAGATTATTTTCCCGAGTCGAAATTACAAAGAAAAATCAAAATATTATCAAATTCTGAATTAAATAGTCTCAAAAATGAATATTTTTCTCAAACAAATTGAAAAATTTGAAAAAATTTATTTTCCCCAATGAAAATGACAAAAAAATCAAAATAACCAAATTTGAATGAAAAAATAAAAAATGAAGATTTTCTCAAAAAAATATTTTGAAAAATAATCAATATTTTGAATTAAATATCCAAAAATTTAATTATATTTCCAAAGAAAGTTACGAAAGCAAACAAATTTTGAATGCCTATAAAAAATATCAATATTTTTCCAAGTAAAATTGAAAAATAATTAAAATCTTATCAATATTCAGAAATAATCAAAAAATAAGCAAAATTTGTTACAAAAAAAACAAAATTTATATAAAAAAATTAATTTTTAATGAAATAATCAGGAAATAATAAAGAAATATTCAAAAAATAATCAATTTGAAATAAAAAATCGAGAAAATAATCAAAATTTGAGTAAAAATCACGAAATAATCGAGAAAAAAGATGGAATAATCATAAAGTTAATTAGCCTTTTGGGCGTAAACTATCAAAATCGACTTTTAATAGTCTTCGATTCACCCGTCGATATATAGCTTTTCCTCATTGCAGAGCAGAGAAAGCTCCGCCGCCATGAGGAAGAGTTTTCTCTGTCCACTTTGCGGGGTGGAAGATGGAATTGCCTTCACGCCTCGCACTATCTCAATTGCAATCGCCTGTGATTTTGAGGATTTTCCAGCCAACAAAGCTGTGAATTGGAGGCGAAATTGAGGGTTTTTCGCCTCACTCAATGGCTCTTTGGCTCTCAATCATGATCCATTTCCGAGAAACAATTGAGACACACTCTTTACTTATTGGTCTGTGCGCTTTCCTCCTCCTTCAATCAGGACTTTTCCTCGTGGAAGAAGACACACTCTTGAGACAACTTTAAAACACTCTGCGATGGAATTATACTAAAAATGCTCTATTTTATGGATGAAAATGAAGATAAAACTCACAAAATTTGTCCTATTTTGGGTGGGAAATTGAAGGAAATTCGTATCTTTCTAGACTTATTAAATGATTAATTATTTTCTAAATAAATTTTCTAAATTGAATAACCTCAAAGGGGGAAATAATACAGTCCAGAAGTGCTTAAGATGTGAAAGTGTTGAAGAATCTACAAAATTCCTTTCCTGAAACCCTATTTTCTTGACAAATTGAACCAAATTCTTTGAAATTCCTTCGATTTTCACGCAGAAACAAATGTATTAATCTAATTTTCTAGGTTATGTAATGAATTAAGAACAGATTTAGTGAATAATTTGCATTCTAGAACACAAATTCTGCTAGTTTTGGCAGAATTAAGCATTTCATGTCGATAAGACATGGAAAAACACAGGAAATTGTGTTGAACTTCGGGGGGGGGAAACGATACCTCAAAAAGAGTAGGTGTTGGATTTGGAAAAAATGTTTATTTATACCACTTTTTCCACGATTTTGATTCTAAATCAGCAATTTTGCAGTTTTAAAAGCTGATTCTCTGATCTAAAAGCTACATTGGTGTCTTTTCAGATACTCTTACGTGAATTTTTGAGGTTATGTTTTCGAAAAGGACTCTGAAAAAAAAGCGGTTTTTAGTGAATTCTCACAAATATCGGTTTGGAAACTCAATACAACACGATCTTTCCCTTGAATTAAACTCCTTTGACCGCCAATAAATGCTCAAATTGGTGGCTAAAGATCAAAACATAACCTCAAATTATCATCTTTTTGTGACACTTTGAGTCTAAATTCACACAAATTCTGCTAGTTTTGGCAGAATTAAGCATTTACAAGCAATTAACAGTGACTTTTTTGACCCTTTCACTGCCAAGAAACACAAAAAATTGTGCTAAGATTCAACATAACCTCAAAAATAGCATGTGACATTGAAAAATATTCATTACAACACTTTTCAAACAATTTTGAGTCTAAATCATCTGTTTTGAATTCATTTGCAAAACATAACCAAATAATTATGTGATCTAGAATGCTTCAAAACGGAGTTTTTGAAGATCTTTTAGTGATATTTTGAGGTTATGGTTCGGAAAAGATGCTCAAAATGCGTTTTAATGTCGATTCTGACAGAAATTTTGTGTGGAAACTTAAGAAATTCAATAAAATTTAAGCTCTAGATAAATTTATCTCTATAAATTGATTAATATTAGGCAAAAAATATCGCATATTCTTCAGTCAATCTAATTTGCGAAAAGCAAGGCTTGCTATAAACTGTCAGGCGCGTGCGGAGACAATTTGGAGGTTATGTTTTACATTTTGTACGCGAATCGTGAGAAAAAACGCTGTGTTATTGTTCATGATGGGCAAATAAATACGTTCACGACAAATTTTTCGTGAAGAGTTTGCAGAGTGTAAAAACTGCGCTCATGATCTGTCATTTCTGTCATTTGTGTCAAACAATTAGTCTAATTTCCACAAATCACACAATAAATCGCACTTAAATAGCTCAGAAGAGTTTTAAATGTGATTTTTTGCATTGTTTTAGTGGAAAAAAACAGAGTCGTTTCGATACTGCAAAACGATACGTGAAAATAGGGCACTTTTAGCATAATACCATCGCTTGCGTCTCTTGCAAAGGACTGTAAGTTTCCCAATATCCAACTAATAACAATCGATTAATTCTAAATCTGTTCTTGTCACCCAAACAACAACATGGATTGTGCATTTTCCACGGTTGAGAACTTTTCCTGTA